>NC_037670.1:91061634-91661634 GCF_003255815.1 Theropithecus gelada
GTCGCCCAGGCTGGGGTGCAGTGGCCAGATCTCAGCTCACTGCAAGCTCCGCCTCCCGGGTTTACACCATTCTCTTGCCTCAGCCTCCCAAGTAGCTGGGACTACAGGCGCCCGCCACCTCGCCCGGCTAGTTTTTTGTATTTTTTAGTATTATTAGTCTCCACTGATATAGCTAAGAAAACAACATATATCCACATATAAACAGACACCTCGGAAACCCACATTCAGGACAACTCAATGGTTTTAATAAACAACTGGACATCAGAAAGTTTGGCTGCCCCCCAACAGAGCCCCCTTTCTCTGCTGGAGAGTGACTGGCCTTCCAACATCAGCTCTGTGATTTCCCCTCTACTTCCCATGTCTCTTGCTCACCCTACCTAACTCTGGGAATGTCCCAGATCTGTGAGGTTCTTTTGATTACATTGATTAGTTATTCAGTAGTTCAAAATTAGTTCTAGTGACTTTAAGATTTCATTAATGCCTCTTGGTTCTGTCATTTACTCAGTTTTAATGAATTTATCCTAAAATAATCTCTTACTTGAAAAAGTAGCCAGAACATACCTCCTTGAGTATACCCTTATATTGGTAAGACTCCATGCAATTAAAGGTAACCAGTGGTTTTGAGGTACCAAATTAACACTACTGATGTATATTCTTGCTGCTCTAAAGCATAATCACCCAAATAAAGCCATGAGTGACATAAAAAGCCAAAATCACAACAATATTTAAAGAACGTATATTTAACAAGGATGATAAGTACAAATTCATCTGAGGCCCAAGCAACAACTCTAAATTCTAGGGAAAGGTATTATGAGTCTTTTGGGCCACATGTTCCCACCTTGATGATTTTTGATCCCTTGTTTCTGGAAAATAAACAGGTGCACTTACTTTGCAGAGCTGCGGATGTTGTGTAGTAGTTGAAAGGCACACGTGATACTATGTAATCCTGAGAGAGACTTGCCAATGTGTCACCTACAAAGACTGTTTTTCCCACTCCTGCATTTCCTACTAGCATTAGAGGTTTTCCTTTCTCAAGCAACAACTCCATGAAATATCTAAGACGAGTTGTCTCTGATGTGTGAACCAGAACTGTCTGGGAGGAGAAACAGAATGGAACAAAAATCAGAAAGAGAGAGCAAGCTCACGTGAGCGAGAGGCATTTCAAAATTATTTATCAAACTCAACACAGTCACTTTAGAATTGAGATCCAAATAATTCATAGTTCAGATTAGCACCCAGTGGGAGAGATTCCACCTTATTTTCAGTTTTGAATGGTCGTTGTTCAGACTTTGTAGCTTGAGGGGAGCAATTAGATAATGCCATCAACGTACCATAAAGTAAACAACTGATTTATCATTTCCAAATTAAGTACTAGCCCCCAAGGCTCCTTATTTCAGAATACCTACTCTACCCAACATTGCGGTAAGCACAGAAGGGAATACAGTAAACATATAAGAAACTATCTACAACATTTTAGGAGATGAGAAAATGTTCGAGAAGTCAAGACACACACAAACGAAAATTGGGACCAATTCCTTGGCCTCATTAGATTAAATGGCTAAATGATTCAGCATGCTAAAAGAGTTCAGTGTGGGAAGAGACCAGTTTAGGGAGAAATGATGGCTTTTAAATGGAATATGAAGAAACCAAAACACATTTGAAACATATCATGCCTTGCTTTGTTAAAAACTAAAACTTAATTTTTATGTTTCAAAAATTGGCTATTTATGCACTATATTACTTTACAAACAATTTGAAGTGGCTTACAGGAACACAAATAAATAAAAATCAAACTCAGGGAACACATTACAATGTAAGATCAGAACAAGAAGTAGATATAGATATGCAGTAAACAGAATTTTGCTCAGTGATTAAAAGATAGGTGATTCTGGGTTTTGGCACCAAAACAAAACACAAAATACAAAAGATAATTAATGATTTGTTGCATTTCTTGGTGTTCAAATTTAAAAGGAGGGGAGAATCTACCTGCAAGATTCATATTGTTTGTAAGAAATCCACATAAAGTCTATAATGGATGAAATTCTTCTCTACCTGGCTAGCATATACTAAACACAATGGAATATTGTAAGGTTTTTGTTTTTTTGTTTTTGTTTTTTATGTTGTTGTTGTTTTTGAGATGGAGTCTCACTCTGTCACCCAGGCTGGAGTGCCGTGGTGTGATCATGGCTCACTGCAGCCTTGACTTCCTGAGCTCAGGTTATTCTCCCACCTCAGCCTCCCAAGTTGCTGGGAATACAGGCACCTGCCATCATACCCGGCTAACTTTTTGTATTTTTAGTAAAACGAGGTTTCACCGTGTTAGCCAGGATGGTCTTGATCTCCTGACCTTGTGATCTCCCTGCCTCGGCCTCCCAAAGTGCTTGGATTACAGGCATGAGCCACCGTGCCCAGACCATCATGAGTTTTTTTAATGACTATTTTTTTTGAGACAGGGTCTCACTCCTGCACCCAGGCTGGAGTGCAGTGGCGTGATCATGGCTAACTGCAGCCTTGACTTCCTGAGCTCAGGTTATTCTCCCACCTCAGCCTCCCAAGTAGCTGGGACTACAGGCATGCACCACTATGCCCAGCTAATTATTTTGTATTTTTTGTAGAGACAGGGTTTTGCCATGTTGCCCAGACTGGTCTCAAACGCCTGGGCTGAAGCGATCACCTGCCTCAGCACCCCAAAGTGCTAGGATCACAGGTGTGAGCCACCAAGGCTGACCCAACTGAATATTTTATACACAATTCAAGATCATCTTCATGACTGAACATGTACTCTAGAACTTCATTTTAATTCAGTGATACTCTTAGGGTTTACTAAAAGACAGAACTGTTCTATGCTACACTAAACAGTTCTAGACTACTCTTTAATAAACATTTGAGCTGCATCTCATATTTTTTTCTCCTTTCTTGCTGCTAGTTGTCATCATTTGCTTTTAAATTTGTCTGCTGGCCTTTTTTCACATACTAATACCAATAATTCACACTTACTGAGAAATGAGTATGTAGGTGTGGCAGGTACCATGCTAAGCACTTTACATGCATAATGTCATAAGACACCCATAACAAATCTATAGACAGTTGCTATTTTTATTTCAGAGGTGATGAAACTAAAGCTAGAAGAACATAACCGACTTGGTCAAGGTCATGGTTACTAGTAAGTGGCAGTACTTCGATTCAAACCCAAGTCTGTCAGAGCCTGACCTCTCTGTTATCTACACATAGAATGCTCTTCAGAGCATGGACGCTGGAGCCAGGCTGCCTGGCTGTGAATCCTGCTTTGCTTGTTTTAGTGTGACCAACTCTTGTTAGTTTGCTAGGGATTTCCCAGTTTTAAAATTTAAAGTCCAATGTTCCCGAAACTCCTTTAATCCCAGTCAAACTAGAACTGTTGGTCATCCTATACTTACTACCTGTATAGCTGTGGATATATTTCTTCTCTTCGTGCCTGTTTCTCCATATGTTTAAAAAAAAAGGGGGGGGAGGGAGCTAGTGACAGTCCCTGCCTTTGAAGGTTGCTATAAGGATTGCTTTATGTACAGCATTCAGTAAAGCGCTTGACATATAACAGCATAATATTAGTATTTCTATTATTATTGACTTTCTATGGTTATCTTCCACTATATTAAGATGCTGTTAATTAAGTAATCACATTTGGTACAACTGTGTGGAAAGAAAGAGCACAAACTGCTCATAGGTTCTCTGTTGAATACAAGACATCATCACTAAGGTGCATCAACCTTGTGATAGCAGTTTTCAGGTCTTCAGCAGTTCTTGGTTGATTACATGTTCTCAGCCTTCAACCAGCTAGATCATACTTGTAGATAGCTGAATTCTAGGTAGCTTGAACAAAAAGCAAGGTTTTCAAATAGATAAAGTAGATGGAGCAGACACTTTTGACTTCTTTTTTTTTTTTTGAAATGGAGTCTCGCTCTTGCTGCTCAGGCTGGAGTGCAATGGCGTGATCTTGGCTCACTGCAACCTCTGCCTCCCGAGTTCAAGCGATTCTCTGCCTCAGCCTCCCAAGTAGCTGAGACTGCAGGCACCAGCCACCACGCCCAGTTAATTTTTTGTATTTTTAGTAGAGAAGAGATTTCACAATGTTGGCCAGGCTGGTCTCAAATTCCTGGCCTTAGGTGACCCAACCCACCTTGACCTCCCAAAGCGCTGGGATTATAGGCGTAAGTCACTGCGCCCAGCCTTCCCTGCTTCTTCTTTGTTGGGAAAGACCCCACTTTGTTCAAGTCCTCACCCCTCCCCCACATAGCCATGTGCTCCACAGGAAGCTCTGCCTGGCTCCTGCAGGATGTGAGGACTCATCAAAGCCCATCACGGCAGCCCCGCTACCAAGGCCTGAGACTGGATTAGAGGTGGCACATGGCCCAGTCTGCAGAATTAGATGCAGGAGGCAGTCAGCTCCAGACTTCTGAGGAAGGTTTCCTCACTCTTAATAAAAAGATAGGAGAAAGTCCCTGCCTCCTTTGAAGTTGTTTTCTGGAACCACTAGAGACATCTTGAGACAAAAGGGATGGCTGTCTTAAATTCAAATCAATGTTAAGAAGAGCAGTACAGAAAGATGGGATGATCACAATCCTTGGTGATACCGCCAAGTCACAGAATTAATCTGCATTGTGGTTATTCGACCTCTGAATTCCTTGTTTGTGAAATAATAAATTTCCTCATTGTTTGGGGTTGAACTGTCTCCTCCCCAAATTTCTATGTTCAAGTCCTAATCTGTAGTATCTCAGAATGTGATGTTATTTAGGAATAGGGTTGCTGCAGATGTAATGAGTTAGGATGAAGTCATACTGGAGTAATATTACAGGCTGATAATGTTGTGTCCCCACAACATTCATGTCATAAAGTCCTAACCCCGGTATTTCAGAATGAGACTGTATTTGGAGACAGAGGCTTTAAAGGGGCGATTAAGTTAAAATGAAGCCATTAGACTGAGTCCTAATCCAATCTGATAGGTGTCCTTGTAAGAAAATTTGAACCCACAGGGAGACATCAGGGATACATATGCACAGAGAAAAGCCATGTGAGGATGCAGAGAGAAAGTGGCTATGAGGAGTGAGGCCTCAGGAGAAGCCAAACTTGCTGACACCTTGAGCTTGGACTGCTAGCCTCCAGAGCTGTGAAGAAAGAAACTTCTGTTGTTGAAGTTGCCCAGTCTATGGGATTTTGTTATGGCAGCCCTAGCAAACTAATATAGTTGTCCTCCTTTAACCTTGGCGAGGTATGTGCCAAGGCACCCAGAGAATGCCTGAAACCACAGATGGTACAGAACCCTATATATACTGTTTTTTCCTATACCTATATACCTATGATGAAGTTTAATTTATAAATGAGGTACACTAAGAGATTAACAATAACAAAATAGAACGATTCTGTCAGCAGCACTATTCTTGCACTTTGGGTCATTATTATGTAAAAGAAGGGTTACTTGAACACAAGCACTGCAATACACAATAATCGACCTGGTCACCAAGACAGCTGGATGAAGGGATGGTTACCATCCTGGGTGGGATGAAGTGGGGTGGCACGAGATTTCATTCTGCTACTCAGATCAGTGTGCAATTTAACTTATAAATTGCTTATCTTTGGAATATTCCATTGAATATTTTTGGACCACTGTTGACCACAGGTAGCCAAAACCTCAGAAAGCCAAGCCATGGATAAGTGAGGGACTACTGTACAGATTTGCTTCTTTGTTTGAATTTTTATTTGTAAATTTACGCAACCAGTTTCAGAATATACAGATTATTCTGTAGTTTGCATTTTTCAATCAACATTATACTTTTGAGATATGCTCATATTGGTGTATCTAGGTCTAGGTAATTTTGCTTACTGCTGTGTAGATTTCCATTCTACTAATACATTACAACTTAGTTTTTCAATTTTCCTTTTTTCGGTTGTTGTCAGGAACAACATGACCATGATCATCTTTGTATGTGTGGTTGGGTTTCTCTAGGTTACAACTATAATTAATTTTTTTGGATCACAGAGCTAAAATATGCTTTTTTTTAAAAAAAAGTTAATTTTTAATTGACAAAATCGTATATATTTATTGTGTATAACGTGATACTTTGAAATATGTATACATTGTAAAATGGCTAAATCCAGCAAATTAACATACACTTACAATTCACATAGTTTTTTGTTTGTTTGTTTGTTTTTTTCTGAGATATTTTCACCCTTGTTGCCCAGGCTGGAGTGCAATGGCGCAATCTTGGCTCACTGTAACCTCTGTCTCCCAGGTTCAAGCAATTATCCTGCCTCAGCCTCCCATGTAGCTGGGATTACAGGCACATGCCACCACGCTCAGCTATTTTTTGTATTTTTAGTAGAGACGGGGTTTTGCCATGTTGGCCAGGTTGGTCTTGAACTCCTGACCTCAGGTGATCCACCTGCCTCAGCCTCCCAAAGTGCTGGGATTACAGGTGTGAGCCACCGTACCCAGCCCCACATGCTTATTTTTTATGGGAAGAATACTTACAATTTTTTCTCTTAATGGCTTTTTACAAATACTATACATTGTTATTAACTATAGTCACCATGTACAACAAATCTCTTGAACTTATTTCTCCTGTCTAACTGAAATTTTGTATTCTTTGACCAACATCTCCCCAACCTCCTAACTCCAGCCCCTGGTAGCCACCATAGCACTCTCCACTTCTATGAGTTCAACTTTTAAAATTTCACAAATAAGTGAGATCATGCAGTATTTGTCTGTGTCTGACTTATTTCACTTAATGTACTCCAGGTTCATCCAAGTTGCTGCAAAGGACAGGATTTCCTTCTTTGTAAAGGCTGAATGGTACAAGTTGAATATTCCTTATCTGAAATGCTTGTGATCACAAGTATTCTGGATTTCAATTTTGGGGGGTTTTGGGATATTTGCATTGTACTTACTGGTTGAGCATTCCTAATCTGAAATGCAAACTATTCCAATGAACATTTTCTTTGAGCATCATGTCAGCCCTCCAAGTTTTCAATTTTGGAACATTTTAGATTTTTGAATGAGAGATGCTCAACCTATATGCCATTGTGTGTATGAACCTCATTTTTTTTGTCCGTTCATCCATTGATGGACACTTAGGTTAACTCCATATCTTGGCTATTGTGAATACTGCTGCAGTAAATATGTGAGTGCAGATATTTTGTTTCCTTAGGATATACACCCAGAAGTGGGATTGCTAGATTATAAGGTAGCTCAATTTTTAATTTGAGGAACCTCCATACTGTTTTCCATAATGGCTGTACTAACTGATATTCTCACCAACAGTGTACAAAGGTTCCATTTTCTCATTTTTCTTGACAACACTTGTTATCTTTCATCTTTTTGATAACAGACATTCTAACAGGTGTAAGGTGGTATCTCATCATGGTTAATACAGATTTTGATTTTGAGAAGTGGGCTGCTGTTGTAACAGATACCTAAAAAAGTGGAAGTGACTTTGGAACAGGATAAGAAAACAGGATAGAATAGTTTTAAGGCGCAGGCAAGAAAATGCTTAGATTGCATTGAAGAGATTGCTGATGGAAATATGAACATTAAAGAGGCTTCTGGTGAGGCCTCAGATGGTAATAAGGAACATGCTACTTGACACTGGCAGAAAAGCAATTCTTGTCATAAAGTGGCAAGGAACATGGCTGAATTGCATTCTAGTGTTCTGTGGAAGATAAAATCTGTGAGTGATTAGCTCAAGTACTTAACTGAGGAGATTTCTAAGAAAAGTGTTGAAGGTGTGACCTAGTTTCTCCTTATTGCTGGCAAAATTAAAGAGGTGAAAGACATATTGAAGAAGTAACTGTTAAGCAGAAAGGAACTAGAACTTAAAGATTTGGGAAATTCTCAGCTTCTCCATATGCAGAACATGAGAAAGTGTATTCTGGAGAGAACACCAAAGTGTGGCCAGCCAAAGTGTGGCCAGAAGATGACTCCATAAAGAAATTATGGGTGTAATTCTTAGACAAAATCAGCTATTTCAAAAGAAGTCAGAGATACAGATGTGCTTATACCAGCAGAAATATTGCCAGCTTGGGGTAAAGAGGATGGAAACAGGACAAAATGAAGGAAGGTAAGACTTCTTAGGTTCTACAGGACAAGACAATTTAGCAACCTGGCTGCAAATGTGTATTAACCTCCAAGAAAAGGGAAAGTAACTCCAAAGGCAATTCAGAGATCAGCAGAACATCCACTGATGCCATCACTGGCCCAAAAGGTACAGATCAGGGAGATGAAGCTATTTCTCCCTCACTTTCAGGGAGTGGGGTCACCACTTCTGTCAGTGAGCTAGGATGCTACTGCCCGGTGCCCCAGGGACAGGGCTGCTGCCCAAGGCCATGGAGGTGGGGCTGCCCTCAAGGGCAACACTGCCGCCTCAGTGGGTCCAGAGGCAGGGCCATCCTCCCAGTGGGCCCTGGTATAGGGCATTGAGCCAAAGAAGATTATTCTGAAGTCTTAAGAATCTAAAGGAATTTGCTCTGCTAAGTTTTGGACTTCTGATTTCTCCCTTTACGAATGGAAAGGTCTATCCTATGCCTGTTCTACCACTGTATTTTGCAAGCAGGTAACTTCTCTGGTTTTGTAAGTTCACAGCTAGAGAGGAATTTTGCCTCAGGATGAATTGTACCTCAATTTATTTCATGAATTGATAGATGAAATGTATCATGTAGATGATATTTGGATTATATTTGGGACTTAGAGTTGATACTGGAATGGATTAAGAATTCTGGGCTGTTGGTAGGCTGGGTGTGGTGGCTCATGGCTGTGATCCTAGCACTTTGGGAAGCCAAGGTGGGTGGATCACTTGAGGTCAGGAGTTCAAGACCAGCCTGGCCAACTTGGTGAAACCCTGTCTCTACTAAAAATACAAAAATTAGCCGGGCATGGTGGTGGGGTGCCTGTAATCCCATCTACTAGGGAGGTTGAGGCAGGTGAACTGCTTGAAACCGGGAGGCAGAGGTTGCAGTGAGCCAAGATTGTACCATTGTACTCCAGCCTGGGCAACAGAGCGAGACTGTCTCAAAAAAAAAAAAAAAAAAAAAAAAAAGAAAGAAACGAAAAAAAGAATTTTGGGCTGTTGGAATGGGTGAATGTATTTTGTATGTTAGTAGGACTTGAATTTTGGGAGTCAAGAGGGCACATTATTACAGGCTGAATTATGTCTCCTCCAAAATTAATCTCTTAAAGCCTCAACCCCTCATACCTCAGAATGTGACTGTATTTGGGAATAGGACTTATAAAAGAGATAATTAAGTTAAAATGAGGCTATTAGGGTAGGCCCTTATCCAATGTGACTGGTGTTCTTAGGAGAAGAGGAAATTTAGACATACAGGGAGACAGTGACCATGAATGTGCACAAAGAGAAAAGGCTATGTGAGGTCACAGCAAGAGATGCCTATCAGCAAACTGAGGAGAGAGGCTGCAGGAGAAACAAAACCCCTTGGTATCTCCATCTTGGACTTCTAGCCTCTAGAACTAAGAGAAAAACTCGTTTTTACTGTTTACGCCACCTGGTCTTTGGTCTTTTGTTATGGTAGCTCCAGGAAATGAATGCACTGGGCTTTCTGTTATTTGGCACTAACTGCCTCCTAATAAATGCCACAGAAATCACCTATATGCCACTCATACAGCACTCCCAAAATAATAAGCTCCAAAATGAATCAGAATGACATGATTTCGAGGAAGAAATAAAATGAAAAGGAAAACACATTGAGGCAGAATAAGATGATCAAAGAATAACTGAATCTAAGGGAAATGTAGAAGAGCAATCTATGCAAAGAAACAGTGAAGAGAGAAAGTTTCATTTGGATCATCAGCTGTCACGTGACTCAGTGAGAAGAGGAGATTAAACATACTCATTTGATAGCTGGAGGGTATAACAAGAAAGTTATATGTGAAAAGCGCTATCTAAGAAATTTACAATAAGTTCAGAAGTAAGAATCACTGAACAGAAATATGCCTTCAATGTTTACAAACTCACAAAGTTTCTAGGAAAATATAAACAAATTATTTCTTTATATTTTATAGTTATTGCAGATTTAAGTTGTACTATTTTTTAAAAAGAGGATGCAGAAATATAACAGCCATCTCACTAAGCATTCTTATAGCTGCGATTCTTCTCTCCCAGTGATATATGTCATATGATGAGCATATTAACACAATAACTTATTCATCAGGCAAGAAAGAAAAAAATTTTTTTTTTCAAAGGGATCACATCAGCACACTTCACTTGAATATTGGTGATATGGTTTGGATCCGTGACCCCACCAAATCTCATGTTGAATTGTAATCCACAATGTTGGAGTTGGGGCCTGGTTGGGGGGTGACTGGGTCATGGGGGCGGTTTCTCATAAATGGTTTAGCACCATCCGTCTTGGTACTGTTCTCATGATAGTGAATTCACTCTCATGAGATCTGGTCATTTAAAAGTGTGCAGCACCTGCCCCCTCACTCTCTCTTGTTCCCGCCTTGGCCAAGTGAAGTGTCTGCTTCCCCTTCCCCTGTGATCTCTTGAGGCCTTCCCAGAAGCCCAGCAGATGCCAGCATCATGCTTCCTGGGCAGCCTGTGGAATCATGAGCCAATTAAACCTCTTTTCTTTATAAATTACCCAGTTTCAGGGTTTTTAAAAAATATATATAGCAATATGAAAATGGACTAATACAATTGCTATGTTCCACACACCTACCTGCAGAGGCACATCTGGATCCATAGTAAATTGGGCAATTTTGTCAGCCCAAGGCAATAATTTCTTCGTTTTGTGGTCCACATAATAATCAAAGATTGTTCCCTGGGATGGAAATTTCACTGCTTTCATCTCTTTGTGCCACCACCGGCTGAAGTCAGCTTGATAATCAGAAAGCTAAGGAGAACAAGAGAAATACTTATTGTAGACTCAAAGGTAATTGAAACTATGAAAAAAAAACAAGAAACAAATTATGAGTAATATCATCATAGGAGTAGAAGCCTAAAATTACCATATACCCATCAAGCACAAATTTTGTGAAATAATTAACTTAAAAAGCAAGGTAAAGTTAGGTGAATGCCAGATTACCTGTTGGTTATTCAATCTAATGACAACATATTATGCAAATTCCTGTGCTAGGTAGTCACTATTGAACAGTGGTGTTCACTTCTACCAATGTTCACACCAATTTATGGGAAAATGGGAAAAATAAGAATGGAGTACTTTTAAAAAATTAATAACATTATTTGATTTAAATACTGTCCTTTGTTCTGAGCTTATAGCTTTCCTGGCCCTTTCAATAATAAAATAATTTTCCCTTATAAAATTATGGTGATAAATAGTTATTTTTATAAATGTTCTTGCTTAGAAAAGTAAACAACTGGCAACTCTATACCATTCCTACACATCATTATTGAAACTCTGTTGATCTCTGGAATTCTAAACCTGGGAATCCCTGCCATGAGAGATGGAGGAATGGAGAAACACATGGACCTGTTTTCCCACCAGACCAAATCTAAGGGTTGTAGTTGAAAACTGCCTAGGGACCAACTTTCAGCCTCCAGAGAGATTTATAGTAGCAAGGAACAGACTCTCTTTACTGGGAGGTGCTTGTTTTAATATGAGTATAGATATAAGTCATTTATTGCTAGATTAGGGTTTGGAAAATAAAGAGGAGGACAACTGTGTGCAACAACTAGAAAAACCCTTCTATATCAACAGGATGACCTGGCCCAGTGATGCCCATGTCCAGAGGATGACCTGCCCCAGTGATGCCCACGTCCACAGGATGACCTGACCCAGTGACTCCTATATCCACAGGATAATCTGGCCCAGCGACTCCTGTATCTATAGGATGATCTGACCAGTCACTGCCATAGCCACATGATGACCTGGTCCAGTGACACCTCTATCCATCCACAGGAGACCTGGCCCAGTTACTCCCATATGCACAGATGACCTGGCCCAGTTACTCCCATATCCACAGATGACCTGGCCCAGTTACTCCCATATGCACAGATGACCTGCCCCAGTGACTCTTGTATTCATAGGATGACCTGGCTCAGTGCCTCTTATATCCACAGGAGACCTGGCCCAGTGTATCCTATATCCATAGCATGACCTGACAAAGTGAGTTTGATGAACTTTTAAAAATACTGTGTGTGTCTACTGCTTTCAGCAATCTCATTTTTATCTATGACTTCAACTGTGCTTTTTCCCCAGAGAAGTTTTTAAACCTGCTTTTACTTTGATGTCCCTATGTCATGGATTATGGCCTATAAACTGGGCGGGGGGGGTGGTGATCAGTGTTCGCAGGGAGAACTTGCCCCACCATCTTCCAAACCAGCTGAGAACATCCTTCTACCACCCCATGCATGAGTTATGCATTTAGGTTCATTTAAATTATTTTCAGATTGGTGGCAGAAGACATTTCTTCACCCCATAAAAGTTGGTCTTGAGCCAGGACAGTTCAGACGATATCACTTATCTGGCACCATTCTCTGTAGGCAGACTACATTTAACTTTTACTTTACATCAAACTTTACTTCACCTAACCACTACATAGGCAAAATGATTTTGGTGACAAATCTTTCATTCATTAATTCATTCAACTAAAGTGCATTTGTTCTAAAGTAGAAAAGAAAACAAACAGGGTCTCTCCTCTCATGGAGTTTATGGGGAAGATAGAGGGGAAGAATATGAAGATGTGTCATCCAGCTGAGGCTAAGTCAACAAATGCAGAAATCAACAGTTGCCTTGAAAGTGGTTTGCTATAAGTGAGAGTAACAGAGGCAATGTATTTTAATTGGATGCTCAGGGAAGTCATCTTTAAGTGCCGTTTCAGGAAGAGTCCAGCACGTACAAAATTCCTGTGGGATGAAAGAACTTGGTGTGTTCAAGAAACTGGACCCCGTAGCTGGCGAGCTGGCGAGCTGGCGGGCGGGCGGGCGGGCGGGCGGCGGGGGGCGGGGAGTGGGGGAGGGAGTGGCAGAGGAAGAAACAGGAAGAGCTAAGCAGGGCTAGATTCAGAGGCCTTATAAATAGAATTAAAATTTGAAATGTTATCTTAAAGGCAATAAGGAGCCATTCAAGCGTTTTCAACTCTGGAGTGTATAATATGATTTCATGTGCATTTCAAAAAATCACCCTGACTGCTGAGTGGATGATGAATTATCAGAACAAATGTAGAAATAGAAAGCCCAGTAAGGAGGCTACTTCAGAAGCCACGTGAGAAATGATGGTGGTTTATGGGAGTTCAGATGAGCTTGAATTGAAACTCGTTTTGGAGGTTGGCTGCAACGACTAAAGAACACAGGTCCTAAGTCAGTCAGCTGCTGTTTGAACCTGGCTGAGGCATGGGTTAGCTTTGTACTTGGAAGCAGATTAATATACCTTTCTAAGCTTCAGTTCCTTATTTGTAAAAGAATAGTTGTACCAATCCATATAGGGTTTTTTTGTTTTTGAAGATTAAATGAGGTACCCTATGAAAAGCTCTAAGCATATTCCCTGACACATATTAGGCACTCAGTTTGTTAAGCTACCAAGTGGCTATCCTGAGAACATTTCTTGTGTCTGTTTCATGCATATTGCCAACATCATGGCCTGTCTTTTGAATGCTTGGTAGTTAGAGCCCTTTTGAAAATTTTAAGCTGCTGCTGCTGCTCATGTTGACTATTAATTATGGAAAGGAAGGTGCCAGTGATATCCAGCTTCTAGCTTATATAACTAGGGGGGGAAGGCTGATACATTTGGAAATTGGAAAGATTAAAAGAGGGTCAGCTGGGAGGGAGGTGAGGGGTTATGAGCAGGAGGGGGAAGATGTCCGCTGTCAACATCCCACTGATTTTATAGTCCCAGAAAGCGAGAAAACTTGTGGTAAATATTGAAAGAAATATCTGGTGGATGAGGAGGGTTGCCTTCTGTCTGCATGTGACTTCCATAAACAAGAAACCCACACGTGTTGTAAACTGTGCCTCTGAGAAAGACACATGAAGTCCCTGACACGAACACTTGACTCTCACTCACATAGTATTGGCTGCTAATCTTTAGAGAGCACTTGGAAATTACAGAAGGAATCTGGCTTCTGAGAATGGCTGAAATAAGATCTAGGAGGCCAAGTGAATTCCAAATATATTATTATAATAATAGGCATGAGTTATGGTAACTTAGTGGCGAGAAGTGGAACTGGCCAACAGATTATATCAACCATTTATTTTCTGATCTACAGTGAGCAAACCAACAGCAATATAGGTCACTCTTGGCTGTGATGCCTTTCAGTGTAAATACCCCATTTACACCTGGAAAGAGCGAGGAAGCCTGGAAAATGTGTTACCTATTTTTCGTGTAAAAATTCAGGGGCACCCATAGAAGCACTATGAACCATGAGAGGCCCTGAGGTACCATGGAAGGTGTGGCTTTCGGAGAAAGACAAACTCGGGTGGGAATCCTGATGTTGCCATTTCCCATCAGTGTGACTTTGGACAAGTTACTTTGCCCTTCTGAGCTTTACTTTACTTGTGCAATGAGGATAGCTTGAAGAATCATAGTAAAGATCACAGGAGAAAAATTACACATAGAGGTACATGGTGGCAATTAGATCTGCAAATTTCTAAAGTTGAATAATTCCCACTTTGCACTTTGGTAAGCCTAAGCAGTTCGTGGGATATGTGTGCTGGTGCAAATGTTTGTCTCAAGTGTTAATCAGAAGCCACAAAAGGGCTATGCAAGCAATCTGTACAGGCATGAATATTTCACTTTCAGCTAAAAAAAAAAAAAAAAAAGACCAGCGATAAAGAAATTGGCCCAGGGTTGACTATGGTTCACAAATGACTATCCTGGGAATAGTGTGTGAGACTGGTTAGAAGCAAGAGGGACTGGAGACAGGGAGACCAATTTGAAGGTTATCGTATGCTACAACCGAATTGTGCCCCCTCCACGTCCCACCCCCAAATCCATATTTTGAAGCCCTACCCCTCAGTGTGATGGTATTTGGTGGTGCGGCCTTGAGACATAATTAGATTTAGACGATGTCATGAATATAGGGTTCTCATGATGGGTTTAGTATCCTTGTCAAAAGAGAAACCAGTATGTCTTTCTCTCTCTGTCACATGGGGACACAGCGGGAAAGTGGGGTTCTGAAAGGTGGGAAGAGAGTCCCTGCTGGAACTCAGCCATGCTGACAACATAATCTTGGACTTTTAGTCCCCAGAACTGTGAGAAATAAATTTCTATTGCTTCAGCCACCCAATTTGTGGTATTTTGTTATGGCGATCTGAGCTACTAAGGCACTATGATAGCCAGGGCAATCTGCAGAGGCATTGCCCCTGAATTTAGGCTGCAGGGATGGAGAAGAGGGAACAGGGTTGGCAGCTATTTTACAGGTGCAACTGAAAAGGGTCTGAGATCACAGGACACAGAAATCAGGAAGAGTGATGTCTCCCACGTTTTTAACTGGAGCTACCGGGAAGAATGTACCACTGAGCAAAAGAAAAGAAGGAAGAGCAGGGGCAAGTTGGAGTATGGGGCAGAGGAGACGGTCTGTCTCAGGCACACTGAGTGGGATTTCTTGTAGAAGAGCATGCTGGAGGTGAAGCCCCAGAGGCAGGTGGAACACAGAACTTTCAGTTCAGAAGACACAGCCAGGCTGGAGGGTATGGATTTGGCATTGTCAGCTGGGGTTAGAACCATCAGGGATGGGACTACCCAGAGAATGCACAGACTTAGGAGAGAACAGGGCAAGTAGTATAGACCTATAACATAACAAAAAGGTATGGATCACATATTTTAACCTCCCCCTGACCCTGTCCCACACAAGACTGGAAACTGGTGCTGTAAACTACTTCTAAACATACCTGATCTTGTAGCAGGGTGCCTCCAAAAGCCCAGATACAAGCAAATACAAAATAGACTTCATAAACTTCTTTTGGACTGTCAGAAGGGACATTTTCAGGAGTTAGCAAGCACTCCAAAAGAACACATATAGTCTAAAGAAAAAGAAATAGTCAAATAAGGCAACATCTTTCAAATAGTGGAGGAAGTTCAAAGAATATTTTTACAACTCCACTTTATCCTTAAGAGAGTACATCGTTTCCCAACTGTGATTTGCTACATTGGGAGAGACAAAAATTACCACCTTAGGTGTCTAAGTTAACGGTAGAAAACTTGTCACTTTCAACCAAAATGATCTAGGTAATAACAAACTATTTTTTAAAAATAAAAATTTAAACATTCCAGTTAATAATCAGTATACAAACCAAAATCACATATAAGCAAAAAAAAAGGGCATATATCTATATTCACTTTTTTATACATAGGAAACCATTTTCTAAATAGTATTCTATAATCCACTTCCTCAACCAAAAACTGAAGACATCTTTCCTTATCAATAAGTGTTGCTCTACACCATCACTGGAATGGATGTAGAAGATTCCATTGGATGAACAGGCATTTATTTTACTATTTCCTTCTTGTTGGACATTTAGATAAACCACTTTCGGTAAGCGCTTTGGCAGCCATTTTCCCACCTGTTGTCATAAATTTAGAATGTTGGACTGGCAGCTTAAGCCTGTGGCAGTTTTTTGGACACCGAACTAAATTTAACCTTGAAAGAAATGCTGTTCAGGAACTCAGGCCCGTGTTCTTCATACCCTCCAGGTGAAATGGCAACATGCTAGGCGGTCCTAATAGACCCAGCCCATGCTTAGGGCAGTTGTGTCAGCAACAAGGGGAATGCGGCCGCTGCAGGGGACTTCACCATGTGAAATAATAACCAGTAATGAACAGGTTTGGGGGCTAGTTCTCTAAAGCACAGAAAGTTGTCATTAATTAGCACTGTTACCGATCCTAAAAACTCAAGAGACTCTTCCCCCAGTTTCTGCAGGCAAAGATAGATTTTCATCTCTGTTATACAAACAGCAACGCAAGCTATCACAAATCAGGTCAGCACCATGTGTGTGCCTTTCCTTCCTCGCCACAAAAGATGGGGAAATACTTTTCATTTAAATTGTTGAGCACTTACTACATTTTTAAATCTTCTTTCTTGATTTCTATTATTTCACGTTGTGCCACATTTGCCAATTTGAAATAATCTTTTAATAGAATAAAACTCACCAATTTGCTATTAAGAAACACAGTGTAAAACTGAGGCTTTGTTACTTTTTAGTAGAAGCCATGTTGTTCTAAGGAACTGTTGAAATCAAAACAAAAAAGACTGAAGGCTCTCAACGTGACGCTATCTGCTGAGATGAGCACATGAATAAGGCCATGTTTCTTCTACTTTCTCCCACAGTACTTGAGAAACATTTTGAGTTCTGTGTCAGCACATAACATACTTTAATGCACAATCTGAAAGAGTTAATACACCTTACCAAATTTAAAGAGGCATCATACATCCGAAAACACAGTGCATTAATTTCTCAAGATAGCCATTTCAGGTTACTATCTTCTTACATTCATCTTTGTCTCAAATTTCCATACTTATTAGTAACCACAGAAGAGAAATTACTCTATAAAACAACAGCTTAAAAGGAGCTAAAATTAAATGCCATTTCTGAATACAGTGAAAGAAAGATGTAGAGCAGAAGTCATATTAATTCCTACTGACCTATTTTCACACTACTCTTGAATGGAAAAGTTCACACCACAGAGAATCACACAAATACGTAACTCAACTTGAGAAAGAACAAGATCATGCTTTTTTGCAAGTATTACACCAGAGGAAGTCTAATTAGGCTAACTACATAATTAATTCATAATGAATAAATTCAGACCTGCTTTCAGAAATAAATTATACCTCAGATAATTACTGTTGAAGACTATCGTTTATTTAATTGGTGTGTGAATTATCAAAAAACCTGAACTTTCTCTTATTATGCTTGTGACTATGTCTAATTTTGCATCAAACAAATTTGGTAAGGCACTCACTTAATGGTAACAAAGCACTTAGAAAGCAATTTTGCTCCTATAGGAAAAAAAGGGTGTGGGGGGTTTTCAAATTGTAAACCTTTCATGAAGTTTTTTGCTTGTAAGGGCTGGGGATAGTTTCTCTTCATGCTGAGATTAAGATCACAGCCTTCATTTCTGTGTGCTGTGAATTATTTTCATTGGCTTCCATGACAACCTATCATGTGTGCCCTTCACTCTTACCATCTGTCTCAAGATGAAGATGAGAAAAAATATATCCCTGGGATATTATGAACTCTTCATCCAGACTGACACGCCTCCAGGAATATTTTTGGGAGGGGGAGGTCTGTGAGCAGTGGCACCTAGGTGGTAGAATTCAGAGGCTTTCTCTTACTCACGGGCTGGCATCTTTAATTGCACAAATTTATTTTATTCAGAAAACATACTGAGCACCTTCTCTGGGCAAGTTACTTAGGAACCAGAAAAATAAATAAAGCTATTGAAACTTTGTTGTTCTAATTCTGTGCAAAGACACTGGAAAGGAACACAATGGTTCAACAAACACATATCTGGCACCTACTATGTGCTAAGAGCTATCTGGGAATATTAAAAAAAAAATCAATAAAACCTGGTTCCAACCTTCATTCACAAGATTGTGAAAAGAAGGACAGCACAAACTCAAATGCTAACAGAATGTGATAGAGGTTTGCAAAAAGCTCCAGAGAACATGGGGGGCGGGGGCAGGGGCTGGAGGGTTGGGGCAATCTAACAGTTCCAGAAATCTTCTCATTTTCTTGGGCAAGCAAGAACTTCTGTTGCCTTGATCAACAAACACTACCGCATCAGGACTGGAATGTTAAATCGCGTAACCGAAGACAAACCTGCACCAGGCTACTCTCAGGAATTGAAGTGATGGTTTTAAAGCTTGTTCTCAGCTTATCCAAGCATGCGGGGACATATTTATCAAAAAGAATAGTCAAATTGGCCTTTTCTGATTGATGCCGCCTTCTGTCTATCCAACTGGCCACATACCTGAAAAGGAACACAGAAAAGCTTTTATTGAACACTAGGCTTGAAAAGCAGAATTTCACCAAGTCAAAAGTTTCCTCCTTCAACACAGCTTGGTGCAACAATTCAGGGACACGTTTAGTGAGTTCGTTCTATTTCTCAAACTGCAAATATTTTTAAATGGTCCTTTAAAAACTTGTTTTAATGGCCATTTTACCTTAATGAAAAGACTGTAAAAGAAACTCCTAATAGCACTTAGAAGCCAAACATAATGGAATATAAGTAGACCATTACTGAGCATTTATGAGGAAGTGCAGTGTGTCATTTCCTGAAGGGCTCAAAGTATTCCCATAGTGTAGGCCTTATTTATGAAAACAGCTTGTGATTTTTCTTGATTAATCTTGGCATCAATTATTTAGTAATGAGAAATCAGTTACAAATAAAAAGATGAAAATTCCATAGGGGCTATTTCGAAGTGCCTCCTTTTTCAATGGACTGAATGTAACTCCAATCTGATAGCTGCAAATGAGTTTCCAATAGGTGGCTCTGATACGGCGTTTCATGCTTGGGTGTGTGTGTGTGTGTAATCTGAAACATAAAATGTTATCAATTTGATACATTAAATATCCTTAATGTATTAGTAAAATAATACTTATCAGTAAAACAAAGCATGACTTAGTAGCACCTATAGTAGTCTACAGGGCAAAAATGTATGATGTTAAACTAAAAATAATCCCTCAGAAAGTTCTCATTAAGGATGAAGCAGGGGGAATAAATACATTTAGCAGTCAGCAGAGAAGCAGTATGACCACAGGTCAATTTCAGCTACACCTTGCATTTTGAGCATCAGGAGACATTAAGGCAAGATGATTATCTGACAAAAGGCTCCTTTCACTTTTCGCAAGGCTTCACAATAGAGTTTATTAAACAGTCAGTTATGTTACACTCTGATGAAATTTATAAAATGTCAACTGCCAAAACTTTTTCAGGTCTAAGATAAATGGGTTTCAGTAGAAGTCCAATTGCATAAGAGTAACCTGATAGAGTGTCTCTGTGTGGTAGTGACAGTGGGAACTGCGGAACAATGGAAAGCAGGTGTCAGTGCCTGGGGACAAAGGAATGAAGGCCACCCTCTCAACTACTGATTTTACCCTATATCAGCTGCCAGAGTGGAAAGTGGAATTTTTGTATCTAGAGCTTATCAAGAAAGGGGAAAGAGGATTGCCCAGGGAAAGGAAAGTCTAAAGTGAGACTGCCTGGATATGCATCTCCGTTCCACCATTTTTAAACTGTGTTACCTTGGGCAACTTACTTAACCTCTCTGTGCCTCAATTTTCTCCTCTGTAAATGGAGATGGTAATAATATGAACCTCCTGGGGTGGTTGTGAGGATTATGTAAGTTTGCATGTGCAAAGTGCTTACATTAGCATCTGACAAATTCTCAATAAATGTTACTCATTAGTACAGAGTTGGTGGCATTGGGAAACTCAGGATTAGATTGCGGCTCCATCTCCCTGTGTTTCTCCTAAAGGCAGTAGTGTCCCATTGGGCACAAGAGTTGGCATCCTGGATTCTGATGGATATAACAAAACCTACACCCCACTTCCCAGCGAAGTTTCTTCCACGTTTCTGTGGGAGCAGAAAGCCATGGCAAGGATCACTAGGAGCAGTAACTTCAAAAAGTAGCCCAGAAGGAAGAAGTGGGCTTTGCACTTAGGGTGCAGGTAATAGCGACTTCATGGAGTCACATCAGCAGCAACTAAAGTCTCAGAGAAAATCTACTGAGCCCACTAGCAAATGATGCTTTTGCACAAATTACTTCCACAAGTGAGAGTTGCTCCAGAAAAAAGTCAGTCCAACCAAACCAGGAGATGTGGTAAGAGCTGATTCTGCTTGAGAGAGAGAGAAAAAAGTGTGTGTGTGGGGGAGAATCAGATAAATGACCTCTACTAGGGATCAATCACACCACACAGCACAGGATAGAGAGTAAAAATGGCTATGTTGCTGGACAGCTTAAAAATTTATGTAGAAATTATTGCTAAACTTTCATAGCTTAGGAATAACATACACAGTAAAAGACGGTAAATTTAGAAGGAGAAACTGTTACCCTTCAGCAAACACTGAAGCTATAGAGCTGCACTTGTGTGCAATTCTTGCAACACTGCTTCACAAAAAAAAATTCCTTATGATTTTTAAAAGATGCGATAGATGTGAACATGACTACTATTATATTACATACAATTGAAAATGGCATACTAAGATGGCATATTTTTTCCTTGCCCACAGAAAAGATCACCCACATTGGTGCCCCACCTCAGGAAACGGCTACATTGTAATGCCCCAATGTATCATCTTAATGGCAACATGCAGGTTATTAACAGAGTTTTGGCTTTCCAGAATTTGCAAATGAGTCCTCCTATCAGCAGCTCAGTTGTTCCTCCTTCCTCCAGAACTGTTCCAGGTTTATTAAGTGAAGTCTAAAACCCTGTGGTTTCTAAACTTTCTAGAGTAGCCAAAGTTCTCAGACCTCTGAAAACTTTTTATTTATTACTCAGTCCTCTGGGGTTGGATCCTGTTGTATCAGATAGAAGGAACTGAACAAACTGTAAGTCTACCCTCAGAGCAAGCTTTGAGTTCTCTGTCATTCACCATGGCCTGGAAAAATGGTAGACAGTTAGCAGCACATGCTGACTAGCAGTGTATACCAATTATTTCTGAAGCTGCATGTTTATAATATATACAGTATCCAAAGATGAGGCATTGGGATTGTAGGGAAAGAAGACAATACGCTCATTTGATATAGGTGCAAGTTTTAGTGATACAAAGCCAGAAGAATATTTTAAGCTCAAGTAATAGAAGAAAGAGGATGATCTAAAGCTATGGCTTCCAAGAGTCATCTAGCAGTATCTAGTCTTTCGTAATCAGACTTAGGGATGACTTTTTTTTGTTGTTTTTTTTTTTGTTTTTTTTTGAGACAGAGTGTCACTCTGTCGCCCAGGCTGGAGTGCAGTGGCGTGATCTCGGCTCACTGCAAGCTCCGCCTCCTGGGTTCACGCCATTCTCCTGCCTCAGCCTCCCGAGTAGCTGGGACTACAGGAGCCTGACACCACGACCGGCTAATTTTTTGTATTTTCAATAGAGATGGGGTTTCACTGGGTTAGCCAGGATGGTCTCGATCTCCTGACCTCATGATCCACTCGCCTCGGCCTCCCAAAGTGCTGGGATTACAGGCGTGAGCCACCGCACCCGGCCAGGATGACGTGTCTTAATGTCTCCATCTTAGTTTCATATATCTCAGCAAACATTAATAAAAGTAGAAAATGTGCCTCTATGCCAGAGAAAGAAAGAGAGAGAAAGTAAAAGTGGTAAAATGGTTAGTGATTGCAGGAAAAGCGTCTCTGCTGTGCATTGTACTACCTTTCCAACTTTTCTATAGCTTTGAACTTTATTTCAAAGTTTTGACTCTGAAAAAAGCATTGCTGACAACTGAGACTTAAGAGATTCGCTTGGAAAACTGGGCTAATAATTATGTCTATTTCAGAAGGTAACTGAGTATTAAATGAATTAATATGTATAAAGCTATCATTTTGTTAATATAACTACCTTGAAGTAAGATGTTAAGGTCTCCAATAACTATGGAGAGGAAAAAATACCCTTTATCCTAAAATAGCTATTTCGTGACTTATTGAAAGTTTATTGCAATGGGAGGTGAAAATAGAAAAATATCTTTTAGAGAAGATTTCCATTATTTTGGAAAATGACCTGGATGAATTCTTTGGTCACATCCATGAAAATTAACACCTACCCAATAATTTTGGATAAAACAAAACAAAAAAACCCAAAAGCAAAATCGAATGGTGAAGACAGAGTTGTTTGACTCTCTTAGGAATATAAATTGGGTGTCTCTTTAGCCAACCCATGACCTTTGATGTATTGCATGAAAGTCCTTCTTTAAACAGAGATTTGGACCCAGCTTTTGTTAGCACAAATCTCCACAGGATAGGATTGAGATTGAATGACATATGCCTCGGGAGCTGTGAGGTTCACTACTGCAATCAGAGCACACCCAGGAGGGGTAAGAGGTCTCATGAAGGAAATGAATGCAGTGCCCAGGTTCTCTGTACAGAGGGAGTCAGGGCTGCTGTAGAAACTCCCTCAGGTAGCTCCCAACCAATAGAAGCATCCCAGGAGACAGAATCCCAAGTGTGGAAAGGAGTTATTATCCCAAGAAAAACACTCCATTTAAAACTTTTGAAAATCACTCCTTCTCCAAAACATATCCAATAAAGACTTTGTCAAAAGCAAAAGCCTGGGCATGGCTCTACTATGCCGCAGAGGTAAGGAATGAGACTTTTAGTGAGCGCGTCAGTACACACAGGAAAGGCAGCCTGCAGAAGTACATCAGTTAGGCCTCTGGCAGGAAACAGATGTCATCTCCAAATCACGATAATAAGGGAAGGATCAATAAAAGGACTAGTTACAGAAGTGTGGGCAAGGAGTAGAGAAAATGGAAGGGACAATACCATGCCAAGAGAGTAATTACAAGAAATGGTTACTGTACCTATGCCTGGAGGGACAAGAGAATGAAGGATTGCCAGAACCTGGAAGGAAAGATCCTTAATGGAGAGATATAAGAAGAGCTGTGACCTGCAGTCACAGAGAGACAGAACCATCCTGACATGACCCTGTTGGGAAGGATAATAAATAGCCTGACCTCACTGTCCTCTCTCCCTCTCACTTCCTGCCAGGATTCTTCATTAGCCAAACCAACCAGAAGCCGGAAGGCAAGGAGCCCACTAATGTGGTCCATACAGACCACAGAAGAGGGTAAGAAGGCTGGAGAGTGTGTCCAGAGAGGTAAACAAAAGATTTCTGACATAAGAAGCATGCCAGGCACAAGCATGGGTTCAGTGGCAGAGCTCAGCAATTCCTACAGTTCTAAGTGCAAATGCTGGAGGTGACAAGTTACAACCAGAATGAACTGTAGAAAATGTAAGCATTTGAGGAGTAAGCAACTGGGCACCGTAAAGTTGCTCTAAATCAAAGCATTACAACTGTTCATATATGCATAGTATATATACATGCAAACATACATAACCTAAGCGATTTCTTTTTATATAAGTGTTCCATATAAGCTTTCATTATTTATTCACTTACTCAACAAATATTTACTGAGTTCTTAACATCTTCAAGGTATGTGAATCAGGTAATGTCCAAGTAAAAATGACAAAGGCATTCCAGTGCTAACTTAATTATCTTTAAATTAGCCTAATTCATTAGCTTTAAATTTAATTGCTAATACCTTCAAGTGAGCATATAAATATTTAGAATTTTATACTAAGATTTTAACAAGATCCAGGCACAATTTAAAAAAGCACTGAATAAAAAATGGGCAAAGAACTTACGTGAACATTTTTCCAAAGAAGACGTACAAACAGCCAATAAGCACATGAAAAGATGTTCAACATCACTAACCATCGGGGAAATGCAAATTAAAATGAGATATCACCTCATGCCCATTAGCACGGCTACTGTTAGAATAAAGGAAAATAACAAGTGCCGGCACAGATGTGGAGAGATTAGAAGCCTTGTCCACTGTTGATGGGAATATAAATGGGTAGCAGCTGTGGAAAACAATGTGTCAGTTTCTCAAAAAATTAAAATTAGAATTAACATATGATCTAGCAATTCTTCTGAGTTCTACCCAAAAGAATGGAAAGCAGGGTCTTGAAGAAATATTTGTACACCCATGTTTACAGCAGCATTATTCACAATAGCCAAAAGGTAGAAGAAATCCATGTTCATTTATAGATGAATGGGTAAACAAAATACAGTATATACACATAATGGAGTACTATTCAGCCTTAAAAAAGGAAATACTGCAATATGCTGCTACGTGGATAAACTCTGAAGACATTATGCTAAGTGAAATAACCTGTCACCAAAAGACAAACACTGTATGATTCCATTTATATGAGCTACCTAGAGTAGTCTAATTCATAGAGATAGAAAGTAGAATGAAGGTTCCCAAGAACTGGGAGGAGGGGACAATGAGGTGTTATTGTTTAGTGGATAAAGAGTTTCAGTTTGGGAAGATAAAAAACTTCCAGAGATGGATGGTGGTGATAGCTGTGCAACAACATGAATGTGCTTAAGCAAAATTTATTAAAATGGTAAATGTTATGTTACATACAATTTACTACAATAAACAAAAAAGAAATACTCACGGATTCCAGCCCAGATCTTGTGGGTTCACATACAGAATACCAGCTCTGGAAACAGTGGCCGGGGTTGCGCTCCTTAAGTGATGTATCTCAAACAGAAGCCTCATGAAGGGAGTGAGGGTGATGCGCTCATTGCTGGCGAGGGTCAGCACCTGGAGTGAGCAGCACAGCGGTGCACAGAGGTGCACTGTCACCCATGGGCAAAAGCAATGCTGCAAACATATAGAAGCAACAAGTACTTTCCCCTATCAGAAGTACCACAGGCTGTGCGCTCATTGTCCTGAATCAGAAGTGCAGTCTGAATAAAGATCTAAGCTCACCCCTGAGATGACCTGACTGACCCTTGAGGAACAAACTCACCTAAATGGACTTGTGAATGGCAACCTTTACATAATTGTAGTAATTTTATTACTAAGCCAAAGATAAGACATTTATTATAAAAATTAATCACATGAAAGGACCTGAATACCATAAAAAAACTTTCTTTAGAATCTGAAATACCATGATTATCAATTGTCCAAAGAAACTTACACAAGTATAAAGATCCCAAACCTGTATTTTATGATGAACAGTGTCTCAGTTGAGTAAGCAGTAATTACTGTTAATTCAAGGTGGTTACTAAATCTGTTCTGGAGTAATGATGATTACTGATCTCTCTCTGCTGACCCCAACAATAGACCCTGTGTTGCTTGAATGATATCTCACAGACCTGTACCATCACCTTTTGTTTTTGCTGGGAATGCTGAATTAACTGTGGCAAAAAGCTTGGAAAAACATTTTAACTCAATCCATAGCCATAGGAACTAGTTAATTTCAATTATCATATAGCACAAACCCATTCTTTCATTGTCTAAGTATTTATACTTAAAGATGACAAGATATAATAATTTATGCCTACCTCTTAGAAAGTGGTAAGATGTGTAAACTAAATTCTTAGATCTGTATCTAACTCTCAGTAAAGGTGGCTGCATTCAAAGAAACAAAGAGAACATATTCCTTGAAATTCTTTAATGGTGAAATTAAAAAAAATTACCAGGAAAACAGCACTTATGGAAATAATAGTTACATAAAGAATCCCAGGTTAATGAGCAAAAACTAGTATTAACACCAACAAGTGAATGGAACTCTTAATACACTCAGGATGTTATATTTAAGGTTTACAACTGAAGTTTTGTTCACCTTGTTATCATCCATTACAGTATTGAGTGATTCAATCCACATGGGGTCAATATCTCCATCCAGGACTATCCATTTTGGTCCATCATTCTTAAGATTTGCTTGTTCTCGCAGAATGGATGAAAAGAGACCTATAAAACAAGAGTAAACAATCCTAATATATAAAGTCGTTGAGTGCTGTTTATTTCTACAATAGATTGGTATAATTCATGTTGAAGCTCTTTTATTAACTAAATAAAAACAATTTTGCTGCCTCTTTCTAGTGAGCAGTGTGTAACACCTTTTGAGTCACACATGGGTTCCAGATCCAGCACTATTATTTACCAACGTGCAAGCTTCACCTCACTGAGAAGGACCCTTAACTTCCACGACTGAGCTTCCCCATATGACAAACAGAGATAACAAAAACTTTCCTTCATGAACAGTTGTGGGGATCTGTACAAGGTAACGTACATAAAACTCAAAACTTACACCAAATGAAGACATGATCCTTCTTCATACACGTATGTTCAGTATTCATTTTAGATCAAATATTTGTTTATTTCACCCTTTCTCCATTTTTCTATACCAATTTTCAAGGGCACAATTCTGAAGCTAAAGCATTCAGAAGCACTATACATCTCTTACAGAAATGTGTTCAATGGGATAGTAACTCATCATTCCTTAACAAGATGTATACGCAATAACATTTTAAATCTACAGTCCTTTTTGCCATTAGTACACATCTAAGCATTGTGTGTTTGATGTGACAGATTTAACAGTTGCAAATTTTTCAAGCTCTAGCAAGTCTAATAGCATTGTGAGCAAAATTGTTTTGATGCATGTATGATGTTTCCTCTGTGACATATTTTGTGCCAAAAGTGACAGTATCTAATGGAACTTGCCACCACGATTCATAAAGCAGCCAGTAAACTTTTCTAATAGTCACTGATTTGAAGAGTTTCCACAGTTTTTCAGCCTAAACAGATAGGTTCTCTCCCTGCCATACATCTTTACAAAAAGAAGCTAGCCTGAGACAGCAAAAACTGTCCCACAGAAAAAGGAGTGTACACAAGACGAGAGGATAGAGAATGACAAAAGGTGTCCTGCTTTATTATTACTGTGTTTTAAATTTCAACTTTTATTTTACGTTCAGATGATACACATGCAGGTGTGTTACATGGGTACACTGTGTGACATTGAGGTTTGGGGTACAAATGGTGCCATCGTCCAGGTAGTAAGCATAGGAACCAACAGGTAGTTTTTCATCCCGTGCTCCTCTCCTTCCCTCCCACCTCTAGTAGGCCTCAGTGTCAATGGTTCCCATCTTTATGTCCACACATACCCAATGTTTAGCTCCCACTTGTAAATGAGAACATGCAGTATTTGGTTTTCTGTTTCTGCATTAATTCACTTAGGATAATGGCCTCCAGCTACATCCATGTTGCTGCAAAAAACATGATGTTGTTCTTTTTTATGGCTACATAGTATTCCATGGTGTATATGTACCACGTTTTATTTATCTAATCCACCATTAATGGGTACTTAGGTTGATTCCATGCCTTTGCTATTGTGAACAGTGCTGCAGTGAACATACGAGTGCATGTGTCTTTTTGGTAGAACAATTTGTTTTCCTTTAGGTATATACCCAGTAATGGGATTGCTGGGTCAAATGGTAGTTCCGTTTTAAATTTTTTGAGAAATCTCCAAACTGCTTTCCATAGTGACTGAACCACCAAGTCTATAAGTGGTTCCTTTTCTCCACAGCCTCACCAGCATCATTTGACTTTTCCATAATAGTCTTTCTGACTGGTGTGAGATTCTATCTCATTGTGATTTTGATTTGCATTTCTACTTTAGATCAGCCATCAGGGAAGTCTTCTATGATGTGACGTTTGACCAGATGCTGAAATAAGACAAAGAAGCAAGTCATGCAGGCATCCAGAAGAGCGTTGCTGATGGCAGGAAAATGAGGTGCTGAGGCCCCGTGATGGGAACAAGTTCAAGGAATAGCAAAGAGGCCAGAATGAATGGATTATAGGAAGTGGTGGGAAACGAAGTCAGGGATGGTGGGATTTGGGGACGGGGGCAGGGATCCAATCACATAGAGCCTTATAAGCCATGGAAAAGGTTGGATTCTAAAGGTGATTGGAACCCACTTGAAATCAAAAGCAGAGAAGTAACATTTGAAGCCCCTCTGTCTGCTTTAGGTCAAATGAACTGCAGGGAAACCAGGAGGAGGAGATTACCCACTGCCGTAGTACAGGCGAGACATGATGGCGGCTTCAACTAATGTGGCATCTATGGAGAAGGTGAGGAGAACCGGAATTCACATACATTTTAAAGGTAAAGCCTATAGGATTTGCTGTGAGGTTGGATGTAGGGTGTGACAGGGAGACAGGCCTCAAAGATGATGCCAAGGTTAGCGCATTTACTGTAAAAGGAACTCCTAACAGATTGTCACAAAGGGATCTGTTTGCTCACAAATACTCTCAGGGCAGGAAACATGCCCTATTTACTTTTGTCCCTGGCACCTGGAACGTCTGCCTGAACTTCAGTCAGTGTCTCATATCAGGTACTTTATAGATGTTTCCTGAGGCATTCATGTTGACTTCACTCCTGATTTACAGGGAGCCCTGACATAATTGACGTGGGATAAAATACAACAGCTCTGAGTACAAATCCGCTGAATGCCAATCAAGTACTTATTCAAATCTAGTTTTAATTTATACATTATAAATGCTGTTGTGATCTGCTATATTTCCAATAATGCCAACATATAAACAGTGAGTCTGTGACTATGACTAAAATTGGCTTGTATTGAAAAACGGCTTTCTGGATAGAAAAAAAAATTTTAGCACTTCTAAAGGGGAAATACTACTTGCCATCTTTCCATTCTCGGGTAGCATGATGTATGAAACCAAAGAGTTCATCTGTTGTCACAGCTTTAGGGTTTAAGTCATTCCAAACCGGCTTCTGTTTCATGTTAACATATGTTCGGTTCAGTGTTCTCAAAATCTGAGGGGAAGGAGGAAAGAGCCAAAAAAATTAATACTAACATAAGCCAAATGGAAAGTAAAAGATTTCTGAAGAGTTTTCCTTATTCAGTAGATGCTCCTAGATGCTCTGTGTGTGCTAAGATCCAGAAGGGGAAAAATGCACATATGTGCATTTCCATTACCATCTTGAAAAGCTTCATCTTACAAATACTCAGCGAGACAGAATCAGTTCACTTGACTCTTTGAACCATTTAGAGTAAAGGGAGTCACTTTCTCATTTGAGATTTTTAATCATGTGTGCCAAGTGGAGGACCATACATAAATAAGCATCCATGTTGATTACAAAATCTACACCGCCTGCTGCACTCCAGCCTGGGTGACAGAGCGAGGCTAAAAAAAAAAAAAAAAAAAAGAAAATTCTACCCTGCCTGAATCAGCAAGATTGGTTTCTCTCAAAATGTAGCCTACATCAGAATTGCTTGGAGGGTATTAAAATACAGATTGCTGGGCCCAATCCCAGAGCTTCTGTTTCAGTAGGTCTGAGGTGGGGCCAGTAATGTGCAGTTCCAACAAGGGCCCAGCTGATGCCAATGACGCTGGTCTGGCCATGCTTTGAGACCTAGCGACTTAGGGCAGTGGTTCTCAAAAACAGACTGTCTTGACTAGGGGGAAGAAAGGGGAAGGGACTTCTGGGCATCTAGTGGATAGAGACCAGGGAGGTTGCTAAATATCTTTCAATGCACAGGATAGCCCCCTATAGCAGTTACCCAGTCCGGAATGTCAACAGTGCTGAGGCTGAGAAACCCTGATCCTGATAATTGAGGAAAAGCCTTGAGAATGCGAACTCACAGAACAGGTGCTCAGTGTATGTCTATTCAATTAATCGATACCTTCAGTCAAATATCTGCCCTTACTCTCCCTTTTGCTCCTTTGAAAAGCTGTGGCTTTTGTCTTAGATATTTATCATGCTGACAAAACCCCTACTCACAGGGGTTTTGAAAAAACGGATAAACAATTGACAAACACTTTGAAATGATAAGATGCTACAGGACGTCACCCTGAGTTGCAGCGCTCCGGGTATCTTGGGTTACGTACCTGTTGAGTAGAACAGAACTGGTGAAGACTAGAAGAAAGTAAGTAAATGCCTTAGGAATATTAAGCTTATATTTTTAGAAACCATTAATCTACTGGAAAGTATGGAATTTGATTTTATCCTTCCTTGAACTGTGGCCTACATCTGTAACTTACTCTAACAAAATAATTACAGGTCTATCAGTTATCTACTTTAATATTTCATTTATTATATTTTTCACTAGAAAAATGTCTATACAGAGATTTTTTTTTAATCTTACAGTTGTTCCACTTTGGGTTCTGATCTAAATACTGGCAAGTTCCATATACTGCCATCCTCTAAAATCTCATATGCTCAATCTGATTATTTTTAGCTGTTGGCTACCAAGTATGTTTATACCCAAGCATCCTGAATTAAAATGCATGCAGTTCTGCATATACCGTCTGCCAACCAAGAAAATAAGTATGTTGCCAGGACTGTCAGTAAGACCAAACAAAATCAAGCGGTGAACTAAAAATGGGGATAATAACACCCATAGTATATCATTGTTGTGCAGAGTAAATCATACATAATGCACCTAGCACAGCATGTAATAGGTACCTCAAAAATGTGGGTTTTGCCACTTCTTTTTATTTTTAGGTTTTGTTTGGACATATAGAGGGTTATATTTCTGAGGGAGTACTGAAGGAAAATATTTGGGTTTGTTTTTCTGAATGATATGGGGAGGAGAATCAAGGATGACTTGGAAAAGAAAATAAGTTTGATAAATGTGGCTAGAGCCAATCAAGTCTTCCAGCCAGATATCTTATTCCACAGTCTCTTAATATGTTTATCTTTGATAAAAGAATCCAAGCATAAATGTACTGAAAGGTGCATAAGGTAGGATGGCGTGTATCGAAATGCCTTCATCTGATACCGAAAATCTCATGTGGAAAGCTCAATCTTCATGTCAGCTTGCTTTTCCTATGTGAATGCAATGCTCTATTTGTTTCTTGTTCTCCCCACCGCTAATCCAATATAAAGGAAAAGATCAATTGATCAAGCAGCAAGATTAGAGTCTCAGATTCTGACCCCAAATTATGGCAGGCTTCATGGTAGGGAATTCTTTTGAGTAGCATTGAAAATAGGCCAAACCACAATAACGACAAATGTTCTTTCCATAGCTGTAAGCTATTAGGCAATTTACTATACCTTACTCTTCCCTGTGCCTGCATTTCCAACCACAAAGACCGAGTGCCGCACAGCCAACAGTTCCTCAAGCTGGACAACCTGCAGAGCAAACAGCCAGTTGCTGGTTTCCTTTAATGAGTTGGTGACAAAAAGATGACCTACCATTTTTGCCCAATTCTTCTTTCCTTACACCCAGACCAGCCCCCACTGACAACAGTACGTTCACAGAAAGTTAAAATAGACCATAAGTGAAAAGTATAGTTTTTCCTGGATTTCCCATGTAGACCACAGGGATAAGACTAAAGCCAAACCGTGATTTTATGCAGTACTCAGTATATGGCAGGGGTTACTTACAAAAATCGTTAACTCTTCATGAAGTTTTGAACAAACACTGTACATAGCCAATCACCATCTACAACTGAGTAATGATTTATATCGTATAAAATATCTAAAATGGATAATATATACAGTGTTTAATGTCCATGCATTCACTGAATTCAAACTGAATAATATGCACAAGGCTTTGATATGTCAGATAATATCTACCTAACTTATTCTCATACATGTTGTCATTCTTCCCTCATTAAAAGCATACACTAATGATTTTACTTCCAATGTTCTCTAAAAAGGAGGAAAGAACAAAGTAAATTTTTAGTGCATGTCTCCAAGAACCAACAAGTTTTTAAACCTAACTAAAAGTATGCTTATATTTAAAGCCATGTCAATCATATCTGTTTTCACCTTACAGAGTGGGGCTACTAAAATACTTATGTTTACTTAATCCTGCCATATGAAAATGCTTGAAAGCATATATTAAGATCCTATTAAGCTTAGGGTACAAGTTAACATCTTGCTTTAGCATCAGTTAGCCACAATTATTTCAACTGACAATCCCAACAGCTGCCATGAAAAGCAAATGCTCCTTTTACTTTGAGGATGAAGCTCTCTTCAGGCTGCAGGCGGAGCTCCAGGGTAGACTGCCTGACCATCTGTTCAAAGTGCAGCTTCCTCCTCCGGGGCACATCCAGGGTTGGAAACAGGTCACCGACCAGGCCGAGAAACACTGGGATGTCGTCAGTCACTATCTTAGGCATATTGAAATCCCTTAATGCTCTCATGAGTACCTAGGGGAAAAAAAAAATTTATAAAAAAGCCAAAACAAGTTCTAACAAACACCTGAAGAACTAAAGATGTTTGCTATTTTTAATCCTCATATGTGAAGCATGAGATATTGGTACTGTTCTCCATTAAGATGGCATTCTATCAATAGGGAGGTTAAATGTTTAAAACTGAGGTATCAGAACATGAGAAGGCTGAACTGATACCATGGACAATCCTTAGAATAAGAACAGCAAAGAGGCCTTTTCCTTTCCTGCCAATGATCTGTTTTGATCTTTAGAAACAATCTAAGGGCCTTCTCTCTTGAATCCTCAAACTCCAGAATTTAAATTAATCAAGCTCATCACATCATTTTGTCCAAAGTCCTCTGCGAATCTTAGAATGATAATCTCAAACATTTTTAGTTTTGTTGTTGTTGTTCTATCTTAGCTGTAAGCCAAAGATTTTAAAAGCAGTAACTCAAACGTCAGGATAACTTTTACAGAAAGAGCTAAGCATTCCAACAAAAATTTTAAAAAGCAAGATAACAAATAAACGAAAGAAAATCTTGACCTAGTACTAAATTACAAGGAAATTAAGAGGAAAAGAGAGAAATATTGGCTAAGTAGAAAAATACATAATAAATATCCCTCAATTTAAAAAAGGACACAGATTTTTTTTTTTTTTTTTTTTTGCTATTTCTCAAGTCATATTGCACATACACATGGTGATACATATTGATATGGTTTAGATTTGTGTCCCCACCCAAGTCTCCTGTCAAATTGGAGGGCTTAGTGGGAGGTGATTGGATCATCAAGGGGGTAGATTTCCTCCTTGCTGTTCTCACGAGATCTGATGGTTTTAAAGTGTGTGGCACTTTCCCCTTCACTCTCTCTCTCCCCTGCCACCATGTGAAGAAGGTCCATGCTTCCCCCTTGCCTTCCTCCATGATTGTCAGTTTCCTGAGTTCTCCCAGTTATGCTTCCTGTTAAGCCTGTGGAATTGTGAGTCAATCAAACCTCTTTATAAATTTCCCAGTCTCAGGTAGTTCTTTGTAACAGTGTGAAAATGGACTGATAACACATAAATCCATTGCTCTCGCTACTTAAGGGAAAAATCCATGATGTGTTATCATTTCTCTCCAGGAATGAGAGCAGAACATTTCTCCAATAGCTCTGACCAACCAATCAAGCATTTCATTGGTGTTAGGCACCCTCCTTTCCTGTTTCATTCTGCAAGCCCATCTTACGTCCCATGAAAGATCTTACGTCCCATCTTTCTCCCATTATGTCTTCACTGACTTTCCAGGATTAACATCCCAACTCACTCAGATTTCTTAAATGTTCCTCAGAGGAAATCAGTGATTACTGAATTACTTGATTATGACTGTCAAAATACTTTTTGGGGCTATTTCAAAAGTACTTGTAAAATCACATTTTCTTTTCCAGATTCATATCTTTGTACTCAAGAACACTTGTGACCTCTTATAAGGAATGCCAATCCTCAAATCTCCTGCATTAACAATAGATGTTATGCTTTTTAAAAGTTGTGCTGTGCATGCCCCACCATCCAGGCATATACTTTCATTTCTGTGAAGCTGGCCAGCTACTCACTCAGCAAAATCATATTAGCATTGCAGTACCTGATCTTCAGGTCTGTTTTTATCTCCTCGTTTCAGAGAGCCAGCCACAACCAAGACAGATTTAATAGCACGAAGTCCCCAATCATAATGATCCTAAAATCAAAACATAGGTTTATTTTCTCAAAAATTGTATGAGGGAGTAAGATTCTCGTTCCAGAGGTAAGAGCTGAAAGTTTAAAAAAAGGAGTTCAGATAAATACACCCTTTAATGATTCAAAATACCATTTTCTTCTCCTCTTTGAAATTGTGAAAATCATGTCCCCATAGTGTCGTCCTGTTTCTTTTGCCTGTGTTTTTGTTTTTTGGCCTCTGTCAGCAAGTCTCTTCTTTCCATAGCACTTAACTGCAACATTTGCCCAAGGCTCCATCCACCTCCCTTGCTGTACTCTCTCAATAGACCTGCTAACTCAGTAGCTCAACAAATTCCACCTTTTCACCTCCAACCAGAAGCACATTTCTCCACCTGTGCTGGTTTCATCAAGGGCCCTGATATTCTACTTCTCCCCAGACTTCGATCCCTAATGGCCCTAATTACTCCATCTCTTAATCAGACATTTCTGCCTAGATGCCAGCACATAATAAAAACCATGTCCTTAAGATTCAATTATCTTTTTATGAGACTTCAACATTATCCCTAAGACTCCTCCCACAGGGTCTGGGCTCCTGGAGGATCTCAGAATATTACTTCTGAGATTGGATACAATTGCAACTCCATGCTCCCTGGGTCCAATTACATTTTTTCTTCTGTTTTTTTCTCATGCTAAACTTATTTCCCATATACTCACTGTCTTCTTGGGGCTAGCACAGTGCATGGCACAGGGTAGGTGCTCAGTAAAGATATTCCAAATGAACTAACTGCTTACACGGGACTGGCCTTCTCTCTTTCGCCATCCAGCTACAATCCACATAGTAACAACCCATCTCTCAAATGTCTCTCAGCTGTGTCTGTGGGAAAGCCACTTTATCTCCCAGAGCCTCAGAATCATCATCTATAAAAAGGCAGATAAAAGCATCCACCTACTTTATAAGTGGTTATAGGAGTAAAGTGAATTAATGTGAGTACAATTTTTTTTTTTGTGGGCAGTGAAACAATGTTACATGCGTAAATATCCCATTTACTCCATTAGTGGATAATAAAATCAGTTTAGTAGGTCTTGACCATCATTTTTGTCTGTAATAAAATGGAACGAAATGAAAAACACCGTGGTGTGGTGCAAATAAGAGCAAAAAGTGGCTGAGTGTGGTGGCTTATGCCTGTCATCTCAGCACTTTGGGAGGCTGAGGCGGAGTTCCAGACCAGCCTGGGCAACAGGGGAAACCCCACCACTGCAAAAAATAGAAAAATTAGCCGGGTGTGATGATGCACACCTAGAGTCTCAGTTACTTAGGAGGCTGGGAGGGAAAGATCGCTTGAGCCAGGGAGGTCGAGGCTGCGGTGAGCTATGATCACATAACTGTACTCCAGCCTGGGTAACAAAGCGAGACTCTCTCTCAAAATAATAATAAAAAAAAGGAAAAAGTGTTTGGTGAAATGTATGGTTCAGTTGTGTATGTATGTATACACTGAGTTGCAATAGAAGAAGTATTTTTTACTGTGGGTCACGGTAAAGACCATTTGAAAGCCACTGATGGAGTAGGATGAGGCTTGAAGAGGAAAGGGAGGGGAAAGAACCAGAGGTTTTGTTGTTGTTGTTTACTTTAAGTTCTGGGATACATGTGCAGAATGTGCATGTTTGTTACACAGGTATACACGTACCATGGTGGTTTGCTGTACCCATCAACCTGTTATCTACATTAGGTATTTCTCCTAATGCTATCCCTCCCCTAGCCCTCCACCCCACAACAGGCTCCAGTGTGTGATGTTCCCCTCCTTGTGCCCATATGTTCTCACTGTTCAACTCCTACTTATGAGTGACAACATGCGGTGTTTGGTTTCCTGTTCCTGTGTTAGTTTGCTGAGAATGATGGTTTCCATCCTCATCCATGTCCCTGCAAAGGACATGACCTTATCCTTTTTTACAGCTTCATAGTATTCCATGGTGTATATGTACCATATTTTGTTTATCCAGTCTATCATTCATGGGCATTTGGGTTGGTTCTAAGTCTTTGCTATTGTGAATAGTGCTGCAATAAACATATATGTGCATGTGTCTTTATAGCAGAATGATTTATAATCCTTTGAGTATATACCTAGTAAGGGGATTGCTGGGTCAAATGGTATTTCTGAGAATCAGAACTTTGAGGACTCAATGGGAAGTCGCTAATTTATGCAGTAACAATAAAAGGAGTGGATGCAGAAGAAATTTTGGACCACAGATTTCAGAGGACTTGGTGCCTCTGCTAAAAGTTTAAACAATGCAAATTGCTAAAAGTATCTTCACAATTTTCATCATATCATTCTATTGGTCAAAAATGTCTACTGATTCTTTTCCCAAATCCATTTCTATAGCACAGAAAGGTATCCTTGAATTGTGTTCCTAACACAGCTCTTCTGTCCTGGCTAGATTTCTTTCTGCTCATCTCACTTGTGACATCTCTGAGTTAGCAAACTCTTTTCTTCCTTGTTCTACCTGTACTCCCAACACCTTCCTCTTGTAATTGGCCACAGGTGTGTCTTAGACAGAATTAGAAAGAATTGAAGTCAAATCTTGCTCTTACCACTTGTTAGCTATACGGACTTGGGACAGGTTGCTTTGCTCAGTTTTCTCATATGTAAAACAGGGCTAATAAAATCAAACTTGTAAACTTCTTTTGACAATCTTGTAACATAACACATAGTACCCATTCAATAAGTACTGGTTCCTTTCTCCCTTGAAAACTCTGATAATCTTTTCATTCTCCATTGTCTCCCAATTTTTATGTCATGTAAACTGAATTACCTAAATTCTTCAAAGTCATAAATCTGGGTGTGTGTTTCATTTGTTTTGAATCTTACCCATTCATCATGGTCAGCAAAAAGCACATTACTTAGATATACTAGACACTCATTAAATGTTTAAATATTACTACTGAAAATGGATACAGTTGAAACGCCACATTCCCTGGGCTCTATTACATTTTTTCTTCTGACTTTTTACCATGATAAAACTAAAATAGGCTCATTAAAAGATAAGAATAAGGAAAAAAAATACCCATAATCTTACCATCCAGAGACAACTGTTAAAAATTATGATTCCACCCACTCAATGTAAATTCACAGTTACTAAAAGGACAACATAAATCACTCTCATATTCCATATTTTGCCCTAACAATGAGCAAGTTAAAATGAATATGTGGCAGTAAGGTAACTGAGTGGTTGCAACTGCGGTATTTTGATACTTTCATTTTGACTACAGAATAATGTCACCAGTAATTAATGAAATGTTATCAAAAGATCAAAAGTCAAAAATGATCATACAGCTAAATTTTAAAATATTGATGCTGACATATACGTAATTTCTGTGGCTTATCAGCAGCTTCAATACATCTTCAAGAAGCTTATGATTGGAGAGTAGAGAGTATGTAAATTTGACCCATTTTAGAGACAAGGAAATTGTAGAGCAAAAATTTAAAAGAACAGAAAATCAGTCAACCCTACCTTTAAATAAAGAATTACCAATAAAAGAGAATAATTTTAACATTCCCTGAGATATTCTTCAGAAAATTAGCCTTATCTTACTCTTATGAATACTCCTGCCCTATCTTACTAGAAAATATTTTCACGAAGAAAGGGAGGCAACATAAAATTCCATCTATAATTACAAAATTGACAAAGCTAAAGAAAATCACACAGCTTGTTGGTTTAAAAAAGTATTAATACAAATAAAGTATCAGAACTAAAATATCTCAAATTTAACTTCAGAAAAAAATAAAAATTATAAAATAAAGTTTTCAAAATTTGTAGAAAATATAAAAATATTTCTAACATCAAATCAAATGGTAGTTCTAGTTTTTAAAGGAATCTCCATTTGATCCAGCAATCCCACTACTGGGTATCTTCCCATAGGAAAAGTAGTCATTATATGAAAAAGACACTTGCACATGCCTATTTATAGCAGCACAATTTGCAATTGCAAAAACACAGACTAGCCTAAATTTCCATCAGCCAATGAGTGGATAAAGAAAATGTGGTACATACACACCATGAAATATTACTCAGTCATAAAAAGGAATGAAATAATGGCATTTGCAGCAACCTGGATGGAGGTGGAGACCATTATTCTAAGTGAAGTAACTCAGGAATGGAAAGCCAAATATCATATGTTCTCACTTATAAGTGGGAGCTAAGCTATGAGGATGCAAAGGCATAAGAATGATATAATGGCCTACAGGGACTTGGGAGAAAGGTGGGAGGTGGGTGAGGGATAAAAGACTACACACTGTGTACAGTGTACACTCCTCAGGTAATGGGTGCACCAAGATCTCAAAAATCACCACTAAAGAACTTATCCATGTAACCAAAAAACATCCGTTCCCCCAAACTATTGAATATTTTTTTAAAGTACAAAAAATTTTTAATGTCTAATGTAATTTGAATGATAAATTACCTAAAATCCATACTTCAAAAGCTTTTTCAGTTGCATGTAAAAACCAAGAAAATGTAACAAATGATCCCTCACCTGCTTGGAGAGGAGCTCCTTGCAAAGCGTATACAACATAATGAACTTTCGGGCTAATGCACGTGCATCCACAAAACCTTCAGCAACTAACATGATTTCACAGATTAGTTCAATGTCTGGGGCCACCATGGCACAGGGTCTAAAACGTAAATATGAATTTTAGTTTTAAAATGTGACAAGGTGATAAGCACAAATTGCTGAAATCAACTGATTATTTCGTACCAACATTTTAACCATTCCTAAGCAGATCATAATTATGTCTGTCAATCACAGCTAATAAGACCCTTCATTTCAACTTAAAAAATGTCCACTCATTACTGGACACAAAAAATGATAGAAAGTCTGGAATGGCAGAAGCACAGGTGTAAGAGTTCAAATAAAATCCATGAATACATTCCGTAAACTTCTGGTATAAGTTGTCACTGCAGAAAGAGGAATAATGATGTTTTGAGCTAGGGCCAAGGCTTTACCTGTGGTTAATGGTGTGCACGTTAATGTTTTCACAACCGGCTGTCTAGAAAATAGCATTTGCTTATTTCCATGGAATAAACCCTTCCACCATGGCTGATTCCAGGATACCAACACAGCATCACTAAATATGGAGCTGAGAAGTATACCACCATATATAGACACAACAGACAGAAATAACCTCAAGAGCCTAAATATCAGTAAAATAAATAAAGTGACCAGTTTGGAGTATTTATCACCTTTGTTTTTAATACAACTTATTGAATCAAAAGTTGATATAATTTAGTTTTCATTAAACTAAAGAACCAACTCAGAACATTCATGAAAACTTAACCATCAGCTACCAAAAGCTTGTACCAGCCATCGCCAGCACATCACTACCTAGGACCAACTTGGATAGACTTTTAAAGGGACTTTCAGAAAAACACAGCTTCAAATCTCCTTTCTTTTGGCGAGGGACTTCCAAAAAGTCCCTCTCCAAAGACAATTGCTATTCATAGCAATGTTTGAAAACATTCCACTCAACTGAAGTCAAGTGCAAAGAAGAAGGAAGAGTAAATAAATAAGCTCATTGTTTTAGACTTCGTAAAGTATACATTCCAATACCTACCTACCTGTTTTTGTAAATATAATTGTAGTCTACTTCTTGCATACCTAATTTTCATCCCAAACATCCAACCTTAGAGTATCTTTGGATCTAGGTTATTCTACATCTCTTCTATGTAAACTAACCCCATATTTCTTCACACATTTATTACTCTTCGTGTGACACCAGAAGATGAAGAGTAAACGGAGAGAGAAAAGGCTAGCATATCTACATATTTTATATTTACATTAATATAGGCAACTAACTTTTACTGAGCACTTCATACCATATTGGGTGCTAAAATCTTTTTATGCATTCTCTCACTTAATCCCCACAACACTATGAGGTGTCCACTCCTCTTATCTTCATTTTACAGAGATGCAGTCTGATGTTCTCAGAAGTTCAAGCACATGCTGTAGGCCTCATGGTTGGTTATTGGTGGAATCAGAATACTCCAAAGGCACAAGCATATGGCCTCCATGCGTGAGTAATACTTTCATCACCCACTAAAGTTATTAAAAAATTCACAAAACAATTTCAAATTTCAAGACCCAAATGAAAGAAAGTATGAGATAAGTTGGGTCACAAATAGGATACTGGAAAGGCACACAGTTTTCAAACAAAGCTATTCTGTAGTTATTACATTTATTTCTAGAATGGTTATTCTCTACCTAGAATTTTTCAAGAAAGTTAGACATTAAAAAATCATTATGCTAGAGAAAGTGGTTATTATGAGGAAAGAAAAACATTCAATACACAATGTTAGAATAATTGATTAACTATTAGGGAAAATAATTGTTTAAACACTCATTTCGTATTATCAACCAAAATAAGTTCTCATCAGATTAAATTTAATAAGCACAGTAATACTATAAAAGTTAGAAGAAAATACAAATAAAATATGGTTAAATATCCAGATGGATGGACAGGCAAACTTTAAGTTTGAAAGAATGGAAGGAGATCACACTAAAAACTGTAGAGGTTCTTAGATTATATGTGAAGTGGAATATTATTATTTTAAAAGCACACTGAATAGTATTGAGCACACATATTGAGCACCCTAATAAAAACCCAGAATAAAACGATAATCCTCTAGCTTATCATGGAGGAAAAAGGAAGAGAGAGAAGATACAAGTTACCCATGTATCAGGCATGGAATTCAAGACATCACTACAGATAATAAGGGAATACTGGCCGCATGAATGTCTCCTTTTGAGAAGTGTCTGTTCATATCCTTCATTCACTTTTTGATGGGATTTTTTTCCTCATAAAATTTAAGTTCCTTGTAGATTCTGGATATTAGACCTTTGTCAGATGGATAGATTGCAAAAATTTTCTCCCGTTCTGCAGGTTGCCTGTTCACTCTGATGATAGTTTCTTTTGCTGTGCAGATGCATTTTAATTAGGTCCCATTTGTCAATCTTGGCTTTTGTTGCAATTGCTTTGGTGTTTTAGTCATGAAGTCTTTGTCCATGCCTATGTCCTGAATGGTATTGCCTAGGTTTTTTTCTAGGGCTTTTATGGTTTTAGGTTTTATGTTTAAGTCTTTAAGCCATCTTGAGTTAATTTTTGTGTAAGGAAGGAGTCCAGTTTGTTTTCTGCATGTGAATAGCCAGTTTTACCAGCACCATTTGTTAAATAGGGAATCCTTTCCCCATTGCTTTTGTCAGGTTTGTCAAAGATCAGATGGTTGTAGATGTGTGGCATTATTTCTGAGACCTCTGTTCTGTTCTATTGGTCTATATATCTGTTGTGGTACCAGTACCATGCTGTTTTGGTTACTGTAGCCTTGAAGTACAGTTTGAAGTCAGGTAGCGTGATGCCTCCAGTTTTATTCTTTTTGCTTAGAATTGTCTTGGCTATACAGGCTCTTTTTTGGGTCCATGTGAAATTTAAAGTAGTTTTTTCTAATTCTGTGAAGAAAGTCAATTATAGTTTGATGGGAATAGCATTGAATCTATAAATTACTTTGAGCAGTATGGCCATTTTCAAGATATTGATTCTTCCCATCCATGAGCATGGAATGTTTTTCTATTTGTTTGTGTCCTCTCTTATTTGCTTGAGCAGTGGTTTGTAGTTCTCCTTGAAGAGGTCCTTCACATCCCTTGTAAGTTGTATTCCTAGGTATTTTATTCTCTTTGTAGCAATTGTGAATGGGAGTTCAAACTTATGGAAAAAAGTTTATCTTCACTGGTCATCAAATGGAAATCAAAACCACAATGAGATACCATCTCATGCCAGTTAAAATGACAATCATTAAAAAGTCAGGAAACAACAGATGCTGGCGAGAATGTGGAGAAATAGGAATGCTTTTAAACTGTTGGTGGGAGTGTAAATTAGTTCAACCATTGTGGAAGACAGTGTGGCAATTCCTCAAGGATCTACAACCAGAAATACCATTTGACCTAGCAATCCCATTACTGGGCATATACCCAAGGGATTATAAATCATTCTACTATAAAGACACATGCATGTGTATGTTTCCTGTAGTACTATTTACAATAGCAAAGACTTGGAACCAACCCAAATGTTCATCAGTGATAAACTGGATAAAGAAAACGTGGCACATACACACCATGGAATACTAAGAAGCCATAAAAAGGAATGAGTTCATGTCTTTTACAGGGACATGGATGAAGCTGGAAACCATCATTCTCAGCAAACTAACACAAGAACAGAAAACCAAACACCACATGTTCTCACTCATAAGTGGGAGTTGAACACCGAGAACACATGGACACAGGGAGGGGAACATCACACACCAGGGCCTGTCAGGGGGTGGGGGGCAAGAGAAGGGAGATCATTAGGACAAATACCTAATGCATGGGCGGCTTAAAACCTAGATGATGGGTTGAGGGGTGCAGCAAACCACCATTGCACATGTATACCTATGTAACAAACCTGCACATTCTGCACATGTGTCCCAGAACTTAAAGTATAATAAAAGTAAAAATTAAAAAATAATAATAAGGGAATATTAAAATGATATGCTTTGGTCGTGTGTCCCCACCCAAATCGCACGTTGAATTGCAGTTCAATGTTGGGGGAGGGTGGAAGGTGATTGGATCATGGGAGCAGATTTTCCCCATGCTTCATGAATGGTGGTTTTCATGATGGTGAGTAAGTTCTCATGAGATATATGGGCTGAAAGTGCATGGCACTTCCCCACCTCACGCATGTTCTCTTTCTCTCCTGCTCCACCTTGTAAGACATGCTTGCTTCCCCTTAGCCTTCTGCCATCAGTGTAAGTTTCTTGAGGCCTCCTAGCCATGCTTTCTGTACAGCCTCTGGAACTTTGAGTCAATTAAACGTCTTTTCTTCATAAATTTCCCATTCGCAGGTAGTTACTTATAGCAATGTGAGAATGGACTAATACAATGAACGAATGTGTGCCAATAGATTCAACTAGATAACACCAATAAGTTCCTTAAAAGATTTAAATTACCAAAATCAAATCAAGAAAAAATTAAAAATCAGAAAAACCCTATGTCTATTAAAGAAACTAAATTCATTATTAAAAAGATTCCAATAAAAATCTCTAGGTCCAAATGGCCTAACTGATTAATTCAATCAAATACTTCAGGATTAAATAATAGCAATTCTACACAAACTCTTAAGAAGATGGAGAAGAAAACACTTGCCAACTTATTTCATGATGTCAGCACTACTCTGATGCCAAAGCCAGAAAAACATTTTACAAGTACACTGTAGAACAATATCCCTCATGGCATAGATTTTTAAAAATTTCTTAACAAAAGAGTGTCATATTGAATCTAGCAGTACCTATTAATAAAATACTTCCTGACCAAATGGAGTTTATCTCTGGAATGCAACACTGAAGGACTGTTTAGCCTTTGAAAATCAATCAATATAGTTCAGCACATTGAATAAAGGAGAAAACCCATATGAAAACTATAAAACAACAAAGCTTATAAAATAAAACATAGTTAAAAAATTTTGCAAGCTTGGGCTAAGCACATTTTCTCGAATATGATATTAAAAACAAAAACAAATTGATAAATTGTATTTCATCACATTTAAAACTTCTATCTTTGCTGGACACAAGAAAATGAAAAGGCAAGCCACAAACTGAGAGAAAAAATATTTGCAATGTATGTATCTAACAAAGGAACTGTATGCAGAATACAGCATTTCACAAAAGATGGTATAGCAATAGACAACAAGTATGTAAAAGAGGCTCAACATCATTAGCCATCATGGAAATGCAAACTAAACCTATGATGACACACTACTACCTATCTATTAGATTGGCTAAAAATAAAAAAGGCTGACAATATCAATTTTTGACAAGAAATTCTCATACATTGATGGTGAGGATGTAAACTTGTAAAATCGCTTTGGAAACCAGACTGGCAGATTCTTATAAGTAAAACATACATTTGCCATGTAGACTAGCAATTCCAGCCACAGATATCTGTCCCAAATAAATAAAAATACATGTTCATATAAAGATTGCACATGAATGTTCATAGCCGCTTTATTCATAATAGCCCCAAACTGGAAACAGCCCAAGTGTCCATCAACTAGTGAATGGATCAACAAATTGCAGTAGGTCTATATAATAGAATACTAATCAGTGAGAAAGAGGGGCAAACTACTGATACGCTCAACAACTTGGATAAATCTCAAAATCACAATGCTCAAAGAAGCCAGATGCAAATAAGTACATATTGTCTGCTTTCATTTACATGAACTCTAGGAATGACAAATTTAATCTATAATCACAGAAAGTACATCATTGGTATGGCAGGCTCACTTCAAAGAGGCAGAAGAGAATTTCTGGGGGTGTGAAAATATTCTGTACTTTGATTGTGGTTATGCTTTCACCAACTGTACACTTGATTGTATTAAATTATACCTGAATGTTTTTACTATCACCTGGTATGGTGATATACTTTATAATTTTATCTCTAAACCTGATCTCTCATTCTCTAATAAAACATAAACCATATTTCAATTCTGTAAAATTGTAATACAGAGTTTTCTGGAAAACTGAACCAAAAAAAATGATACCTGAATGAAGTTGACTTAAATTATAAATGAATCATAACTGATACTAGATGTAGTAATACGTGTTCTCTTATAGACTCCTGCTAAGCGCATTGGCAGAGTACTTTTGAAAAGCAGGTCATCAATAGAGATTTTAATCATTCACTTAAAGTAATTCTACATTTAGAAATGTATTCTGAAATAAGAGTAATTTTTCATGTGAATAGAAGTTTACAGTCTGCTACTTCATTATAATAAGAAAAAGGAAACGAGAAACCCTACGTGACAGACAACAGTGAATGGTTAAGACATTTATGAACGAGGCATTTCTAAAGGTTTTTTAATAATACGCTAAAATATGTATGCCAAAATATTAAATGAAGAGAACTAAGGAAAAATCGTGCCTACTGTAATATCTTAATCCCACAAAATATAAATTATAAAAGAGGCTAGAAAACATAACAATCGTTATTTCTGGATGGTGATGTAATTTTTTCTTTATTCTTTTCTATATTTTCCAAATAGTTCATAATTTATGAAAATTATGTTTATAATAAAAATATACATTACAAAATAGCTAACAGTAAATATGCAAATATACCACGTAACTTTTAAATACTGATTTTGAGTCCTGGTTTTATAATTCAAAAGGGTTAATTTACCATGGTGAAAGTTCTATCTGTAAAAGGAGCCCAAAGAAATAACACAGGGTTTTCCTTAGGAATTTTCAAGCGAAAGCAAATCACTTAACAGTGCAGACCAACAACATTAGGTGGCATGAGTGCACCAGATGCTAAGCCACAAAGCATAACACTTGCCTGAAAAGAGCTTTGAGATTTTCCGGTAATTCGGTTCGACCAGCATAACCCGGGTTCATAGTAATAAATATTCCAACTGATGGCTTCAGTGCGATAGCTTCCCCAAGAAATACAAATCTACCATAAAAAGAATGTTGATGAAATTAAATGTGTTCATTGAATATGAATGCACATTGACAAATGCAAACCACTGCAAAATGCAAATTATTAGGAAGCTGTTTATTCTGTGTAATTTTCTTTAAAATTCATAAGCATACATATTTTGAATATGTTTTGAAGCATATTTATTAAAAATACCCTCCCTTTTCCCAGAGGAATTATAAAAATGGGAAGTATTCTTTTTTTATTTTAGCATAGCCTTAGAATCCTAGAATATAAAAATAAAGACTTGATTATTTTAACATTTAATGGAAGGTGATGTCATTTTTACCTTCAATATGGGCTGCAATTCCTTGAATGGGATGCTGCATAGAGAGAGAATGCCCAAACTAAGAGGAGAAAGGGACGTCCTATTCAGTCTTAAATTTTGTCTATTTCTTCAACTTCTCTCTCTTCCTTTTTCCCTCCATACCTTCCACTGACTCAAGAAAAATCCATTAAATATCACTAAGAGGTACAATAGCTCTGGAGCCAGACTGTGAGTATTCAGATACCAGCCATATCACTTTAGGCAAGTTGATTATCCTATGTTCCAATTCCCTCATCTACTAAAAATAATAATCATATTACCCACCTTATTGGATTATGCAAGGATTTAAAGGGATTATAAATATAAACGGGTAAAAGTACAATGCCTAGAACATGGAAAATACTCAAGAGATGTTAGCTATGACTAATGCTATTACTGTCACTTAAAGGCATTGGAGAAACAGTGAAAGATTTGCACTGGAGAAATAGTGAAAGGTTTTCACAAAGATTTGCGAGGACCCAAGTGGGTTGTTGCTGGCCAGGGCAATGAATGGTAATGTGCTATGGGAGCCATATTGAGAGATAGGTAGAAGGAAACTTTCCAATGAGAGTAAATGAGACAAAATATAAGGCTGATCTCTTGCATTGCTGAGAGGGAAGGGCTGAAACAGTTAAGGAGCTCGGTCTGCATCATGAAAGAGAGAAGACAGAAACCACAGTTTTTAGGACTAAGAGTGTCTTAGATACTAGGTAATTAGGAGCAAGTGTATAGTCAAGATAAAAATGGGGAAAACTTCATTTCCCAGAATGTCAGGCTAGGAAAGGTAGACAGGCTGACAGGGCTGCTCACACACAGAGAGGTGGCTCTTGCCACAGGATAACTGTCTCCTCTCCCACTGTACACAGGAGAGACAGCCACGGTCAAAGGTGTGGATCTCCAGAGGGTAGAGCTGGCAAGGCACTAGAAGGCTTTGTAACCGAGGCATGGTCCCATCTCTTAAATCTTCATGTGTAAAGAGAATTTAATAAGCTCATGAAATAAGAAGGAGCAGAGCTGTCTGCATATGGGCTAAAATAAGATGAAGAGAGAAGACCCACAGACATTCAGACAAGAGGAGACTACCAAGGAGTATTCTTGGCAATGTTCAGAAATCAGTACATGGATCAGTTACATAAATCTCCATAAGAAAGGATGGCCTCAAATGACATCTGGGTTACAGCAAATAAAAAGATTTTGACTAAAAGCTAGATAAAATATAGCTGGAGATCTAAGAAGAAAGAACTGAGCTTCTCTATCACGGCCTTAGAGATGGGGCAGGTCAGGAAACAGACACCTGAACATGTAAAACTGGGGCCCAAGGTCCACGTGGCAGAAGGGCTGAGTGAGATATTTTCTAGAAGGCAGAAATATCCAAATATATCTACTGATAACCTGGAAACTTCTACAACAGGTACACAGTCCAAGAAGCTAGATAATCCTTGGGAGACTGAAAATGTTCCTATGGACAAGATAGCTAGCTGAGAAAAATATTCTAAAAACTAAGGGGGCACAGGTAGGCCAGATAAATAAGATTGCCCTGTTGATAAAAATGTTAAAAAGAGAACCAGATTTGTGCTGCGTACTATATTAATTTATTTCTCAAATTAAGCCATCAAAGGTAAGTGCCAGTTGTGTTTTGCTTTTTGGAGTGTGGCATTGTGTTGAGAAGCATTTAGATTTCAAATATAATTTGAAAGGTCTTGGCCCAAGTTACTGGAAGAACATGAAGGTATAACCTATTGGGATGAGACAAATAGCAAAGAAGGAGTTGGTGGAAGGACTAAGATTTTGATTTTGGATATATTAAATATGAGAAGCCTGGGAGACCTCCAGTAGAGTCTTGTGATGCTCCAGGCAGTTGTTTAGGTCAGTCCAGAGATGAGGAGAAAGGAGGCCTGGGCATCTGGTACTCAGCAGCATTGACAGAGTTTTTTAAAGCCCTGGGACTAGTTGAAATCAACAAGGGGAGAAAATATAAAGAAAATAAATCCAAAGAAGGGCCTGTGATGTCTAACATGAATTGGCCAGGAAATAACAATAAAACATAATAGCAAACATAGATATGGTGCTTACTATGTGGTAGGCATTTGTCCAGGTACTTTGCATTTAATCATCACAGTAGTCTATAAGGCAGGTACTCTTCTTTCCCCCATTTTATAGATGAGAAGAAACCAGCAATGAAGCAGCTGTGAGGGGAGAGAGACGTAGGAGAGGTGTTGTCCTCAACCCACGTGAAGAAAGTGTATCACGCAGTGGAGAATGACCAACTGCATCAGATGCTGCCAGAGGTCAAGAAAGATGAGGACTGAGAACTGATCAATGGAATGAGCATCTTAGAAGTCTTTTGGAATTTTGGAGAAAGGGTCTTGCTCTGTCTCCCAGGCTGGAGCTCAGTGGCACAAACATAGCTCACTGCAGCCTTGACCTCCTGGGCTCAAGCAGTCCTCTTGCCTCAGCCTCAAAAATAACTGGGACTACAGGCATATGCTACCATGCCTGGCTAATTTTTAAAATTTATTTATTTTGTAGACACCAGGTCTCGCTATACTGCCTAGACTGGTGCTGAACTTCTGGGCTCAAACAATCCTGTCGCCTCAAACTCCCAAAGTGCTGGGATTACAAGCATGAGTCACTGTGTCTGGGCAATCCTAGAAGTTGTTTGTTTTTTAAGTGATTAAAGTAATGTAATATACATGGGTTGTACTCAACACTTAGAAACCACTAATAAAAATGGAAGACCATTCAAAATAATTCCCCCAAATCGACCAGACTCTTCCTTTATCTACTTCATGAGACAGGGAGAGGTAGCAATAGACAGTGAAGGGGAGGTTACCTTCATGACTCCATGCTTTTCTATTTGTAACAAGAGACAACCCACACGGCACTCACCTCTTTTTCCTGTTTCTGATGGCATCATGAATCATTTTCACCTGCACTGCCACCACTGACAGAACTTCCACAGAGATTCGGTTGAACTCATCAAAGCAGCCCCAAGCTCCTGTCTGCACCAATCCCTTATAGATATTTCCTATGGACTAAATGATAACGTGAGGCACTCAGAATTTAACAGAAGGGGTTTTTACGCTGTTATACTGAATAATTCCCAATCAGGAATAACGTTATAGAATACAGTTTTACACATTATTACTAACTTACTTTGTAGTCCATTTGCTCTGAACAGTTGAATACATAAACCATCATGCCAAGGGCACGTCCTAGGTCTTTGGTGGTCTCTGTTTTCCCGGTACCCGCGGGGCCAGCAGGAGCCCCACTCATGGTTAGATGAAGTGATTGAGTTAAAGTAATATAACACCTTTAAGCAACAGAAAACACAAATATCAGAGTCTAATATGAGATTTTTGTAAAACATCAGAGGCAAAACATTAGGAAAAAAGTTTACGAAGCTCTAGAATGTGACAGTAGCATCAAATACTGATTTACTTCTCATTTGTTCATGGCAATAACGAATCAGAATATTTTCTATCACATTTATTTTTGGGCTAGCTGTCTAAAAATACTAGAAAAGAATGTATTTCTTTGTTTATTGATCTCATTTCTTAAGAGCTGTGTATTTGAATACCAATAACACTGGATTTGTACCGCTGTTAAATTTCTGATATTTCTAGGTAAAGGTACTATTAATACGGCAGACAACATCTCAAACTATTGTTTATAAAGGAAAAGTAGAAGAGAAGTCTTAGATGATGAATGAATTAAACATTGGCTGAATTAAACTGCTACTTAATACATTAAGAAATATGTAATGTCTATAAATACATAGCATACAAATAATATATCCCTATTTCAATATATAAAGCAAATATAAAAGGGCAATTTATTGTATTTAAATGTATTTTAGAAATTCCTTTGGAATGTGTTGCTACATGCACTTAGATTACCATAATACTTATTTTTGCAGCAAAGACTCAGAGGCTCTTAGAAAATCATGAAACAAGAATATTTAATAAAAGAAGACAAAATACATAGCAAGGACATCAAATGGCTGTATTCTTTATCTGGGGTTTCCTCCGATGCATAAAATCGTTTTTCTCTTAGTACAGACAGCAGGTCTAGTGAAATGATACACACACAGAGGTCAGGAGACGAGAGACTAATGTCTCCTTTGCCAATCATCAGATGCTAATATTAAATAAGTCTTTTGACATCAACACACCTCAGTTTTCTCCTCCATTAAATGAGGTTAATTGTAGGAAAATATTCAGAAGGCCAAAGGTAAATGCCTTAAAAAATTGAAAGTACTATGCAAATAGAAGCAATTAATTATGAAAACAGAAAGTGTTTCTGCATTTGATATCCATTGCATGTTTCAGTGTATCTTACAATGAATGAGTGAAAAGGCTCCCAGACTAGGAATCAGGGTACTTTTTGTAGTAGAGATTTTCGCCTTGTAATTTTCTCCAGTGGTTCCAAGTTTTGGGTAGGCACATGGCAGCCAGTGCTTAGAGGCTACATTTCCTGTCTTCCTTCCAGTCAGGAGTTGCCAAGTGACCAAACTCCAACCAATGGTATATGTGCAGAAATGATTAGTGCCATTCCTAGAACACGTCCTTGGAGATATTTGACCTGGACTATCTTTTTTCCCTTTTCACTGGCTAAAACATATGTGGAAACCATGTTTAGCATGTCAACCACCTGCCAGTCTGTACTGCTGCCCCACTCACCTCTGGATTGTGAGACACCTGCTTCTGTGTTACTTCAGCCATTGTGTTTTGTTTGGAATATCTAACAGCAGCTTAACTGGCATCCTCCTAGCCAATACATAGACTTAAGTCTCTGAACCTGCCCACATATGGAAGAAGGAGACACTGTCTCCCCTGCCTACCTCACAAAGGGATGGTCAGCATCAAATGAAATATAATGGAAGAATTTGAAGGGCATCATTTTGTCAATGTAAACAGTTAGTAAATAATTCAAAGAATGAAATGGAAATGGAATCATTTTATCCAATGCAATTCACACTATTAAAAGGAACATTCATCTTCCTTTTAGCTCCCAAAAAACCCACATAGTGATTCTTCTAATTTTGAAGTTAACAAACTATCAGGCCTCACATAACGATAAACTTTAAAATGCCTCTTCCCTTTTTCTCCCATACCCTGGGCCTCCCTTTCCTCCTTCTCTATTGACAATGGGATGCATACAGTAGACTCTTCACATTTGCAGTTTTGACTATTCTCAAGTAACACTGTCAAGCTCCAATTTTAATCCCTCTCACTGAGAGCAGTGCATAAATTAACTAATGAGGACAGTGAATGCTGACTTTTAATCAGAGACAAGTTAGAACTGAATTAGATACAATTATAGAAACTATACAATACACAAATGTTGCAATTATGAGATTAATATGTGCAAGAACAACCACAAATGTAGTGTGAGGATCCTACCAGCCTCTCAGGACTACCATAGCAAACCAGCTTTATAGACTTACATTTGAAACTGTCTACACTTCGGTGATAGTGGATAATTGGGCCTGCTGCTATGACCTTGAGGTGTGATTTCTGCTTCATGAATGCCAAAGATTAAATGTGCTGTCTCCCATCAAACAGGTCAGCAGAGATTGGAATACTAACAAAGAAATTCCTCTCGATGTGACATATTCTTATCTCTGCAATATTCTGACTAAGTATGTATTTACTTGGAGTCAAGTGGAAATGAACTATTAATAATAGTAACCTCTTGCCCCCTTGAAGTACTTGAGCCACACTGGCTTTCTTTCTATCCCTGGAACTGGCCACGTGTCTCCCCACCTTGGAAACTTTGTCCTTGCTGTTGCCTGTAACTTTCTGACCCAGGATCCCTGACTAACTGGTTCCTCATTTTTTAGGTTCCAGCTCAAGCTCTCCACAATAGTAGGCTCTCCCTTCAAGATAATTTTAAACACATTGACCTTTTTTAAATTTTTGTCATACCATATATTACAGCCTAAAATAATTATATTAGTTAATTTATTTGTTCATTGTTTCTCTTTATCCCCACTTACTAGAAAGTAATCTCTGTGACAGCAGGAACTCTGTCTGTTCAACACTGGAATAGTACTTAGCAGAGTACTTCAGAAGTACTTGTTGAATCATTTAATGAATGCTTTGTTCTTCCCCTTCCCTTCCTTTCACTGTATGCAATTCCTCAAATATTAATTTGAACACAGGCAATTCCTAGTTATTTTTACGCTTTCAATAAAGGAATCCTGTGGGGATGGAGGGAGGTGGTGATAGATCCTGATACCAGAATGTTAGTTGTAGATAACTGGGCAGAATCAAAAATGTTTCCTTGAGCCATATTAATCCACTCATGATTTCATCATTTGTGCATTGTGCAGCTTCTGTAATTCTGTTTCTCTAATTCAGTTCTCTTCACCTTTTCCTAAAGTCAACATTCACTACCTTACATTATTTATTACTTTACATACCACTTTTGCATAGTTCATTGTTTGTTCATGGTTTCCTCTCATTCCTTCCTTTTTATTCTCACACATCTCTGCTCAAGCTAGGGGACTTTTTTGGGTTGGTTTTTCCCATCTGGATGGAAACTTAGAATTGTTACCTGTCAGTCAGAGGAGTGATCACCAGTCGAGGACTGTTGCCTAAGTATTCATAGAAGTACTGGAATTGGGCATCACAAATATTAACAAAGCAGTGTTTCTGGGTATCCTCCCATCGGTGACGAAGTTGAGACAGCCATGTAAAAGTCTGGGGACTGACAACCTAAAGGCATTGTATAATCATCACACGCAGGACACTGGTAGTTTGGGGGCAACAAATTATTAATCTAATCAACTCTACTGCTTCACACTTTATTTCTAAAATTATCACAGACAGGAAATCTCTTGCATGTTATTGCAAATTATAATGGCACATACATGGTTAAATACTTAATAAGAAATATGCATGTAATAAATCTTCATTTTAAACTTTTATATAAAACAATATGAATTTCTTCAAGCAATGCTTTTCCCCCCTTTTATGAATCACCCCAGGGGATTAGATAAATTTTGTAACTTTATACTCATATCACTGAAGTCAGATGGAAAAATACACTATCCATATTTAAATGATACATAATCCATAATTTCTGCATTGCAGAGGCATAAATAAACTACACTTTCAACCAAGTTCAGTCTACAACCAATCTGCTTTTAGTACAGAGATTTTCTGCTTCATTTTTAATCACATCAAATAACAGTATTTTTCACTGCTATTCTTTCCCATCTACTCAATCCTAACTATTCATCTTCCAGTTAAAAATCCCTGTCTCTTTCAAGATAAATGTGACCCTTGGATTTCTTGAGAATCCGTTGAACTTACCAAAATTACTGTATACTAATTTGTCTGATGACTACATAGGTTTCAGCATTGCATATTCATGTATATAAGATGGTTGGGAATTAGACAAAAGTATTTTTAGTACAAAATAAAGGACATATTTTAAATCAGAATTTATCTTACTGCAAATCATCAGACTTATAAAACAGAATAAAATATATAAGAAGATACAAGACCATATTAAAGGAGTAGTTATCAACAGTTCATTATTAAAATGAGAACACATGGTAAGTGATGTTTTGCAAGGAAAAGTTTTGGACTAGCAATTAAAGAATATCACTCACTAGTGGTCCTGAAGCTGGATCAAGGAATATTAATGTATGTTTATGGTTTACATGAAGAAGCATTTTCTTGCACTTTATACAAATAATTTAAATTCACTTTGCTTTTAATAAATTGAGAAAAAGAAACAGAAAAACCACAGAAACATTTCACAATACATACAGGCATTCGAATTGTGAAAGGAATTGCCTTGTTTTAGTACTACCAAACAAGCGTAACCCAGTAGACAAGCATATTCCTGACTTTTGTAAATAGGAATATATTTTGGAAAGAAGGATGACAAAATTCTCCTTTCACGTTAAACACTGCCAACACTTAAAGACACACAGACATTTTAAAGATATGTAAAAGAAAGGTTATTAGTATACTAAAAGAATTAGAAAATAACTTCTTACAAGACAATAATCTAGTTGTTCAAGGAAGAGACAAAGGATTACCCAAGTGACAACCTAGAATTATGACCAACACCTCTTTCTTCAAGGGGAAATGTATCAAAGGCACACAGACATGGTTTAAATTACATACACATAATCTTACTGCTATTGGCTGTGTAAATCACAGAGGTGAGGCTCACAGGCCAATGACCAAGATGGTCACACACAGAGAGATGAACACAGTGATTTCTCATGGTTCTTCCATTGTGATAAAATTTTTTTGATGATCTGATGTTCCTAACTTGGCAAAACCTTTTGGGATATCACTTGGAATAAGTCTCATCAGGATAATATATTGGCTAACCAAAATCAAATGCACCCAAGTAAACCACAACCTTTCAGGACTAATTAAAACATACAAACTTTCAAAAAACAATGACTTTCTTGGAACTACTCTGGCAATAAACATCACTTTCAGGAAACAATAATGAATACATAAAATTTCTACAAACAACTTGCCTTCTGAGAAATAAGTTTTGCCACCACGTCTCTGGCATGGACATCTATGGTACAAATTGTCATGATCTTCTGTCTGTCTCCAGGTGGAAGTTCTCCCAGCAAAAGTGTAATCAGTGTATTCAGCTGAGAAATCTAGAAGGAATCATTTTTTAAAAAGGAGGGAAGGGTTACAAATATAAAATTTAAGAGCCCCAAATTCTTCACATTTGTAAAGACTGATTTAGTTTGCAAAACAATTTCTTCCTTTCTTTTTTTCTTTTTTGAGATGGAGTCTCACTCTCACCCAGGCTGGAGTGCAGTGGCGCGATCTCAGCTCACTGCAACCTCTGCATCCTGGGTTCAAGCAATTCTCCTGCCTCAGCTTCCCTAGTAGATGGGATTGCAGGTGCCCGCCACCACACCCAGCCAATTTTTATATTTTTGGTAGGGACAGGATTTCACCATTTTGGCCAGGCTTGTCTCAAAACTCTTGATCTCAAGTGATCTGCCTACCTCGGCCTCTCATAATGCTGGGATTACAGGCATGAGCCACCACGCCTGGCCACAAAACAATTTCAAATGTGTTACCCCACCTGGTCCTCAAAGAACCTTGGTATAGGAATGACAATATTATTATCCCCTCACACAGATGAAGGACAAGAGAACCTGTGAGTAATGACAAAGCCGGGGCAGACACAGGGTTTCCTGGCTGCACCGAACTGACCCTCTACCCTAATGATAATCTGGTCCATAACATTGTTAAAACGGAAATGACCACAAATCTTAAAAGGCCAAATTAGACTAAAAAAGCATAGTAAGAGCTAAATGACAAGTTCTATTTTTCTTTAGAGAAGCATTCACCTAACAATTTGTGTTTGCTTTGGTTTTTAAAAATACAAGATAGTGATGATTACTGAAAAAATATTTAAAATGTAGAGCTGAAGAATGTCCTCCTTTACTCGTATTTACATCCCTATTCTTGTTTAGGTCCGTTGTACTCGTAGATAAGTATTTTTCAAACTGCTGGTCTTTTTTTCATAGAATGGAAAGGAATAAAATGGAATGCCACGAATGACAATTCATTGAAGTGACTGGAATAGAAAATACAGCATTACAGGTAGTAAGAGAATGTATTGTTTCATGCTGTTTTGTTTCTGCTTTGACTACCTACATAAACATGTGAACTTGGATCTGATAGAAAATATTTCTTATGGTGAATTGTGGTCAAAGAGGTTTGAAAGATTCTGTCTTAGGTGGTCATTTTGTTAGTATGGTTATTTACACAAAAAGATTTCTGCCTTACTCAAGCCTTATTTACAAAACCAGTATTTCTGCCTTATTCCAGGTATCATACTGTGAAACAATACCATCCCCTTTTCTCTTCAGCTCTGCAAAAGGACAGTCAATGACGAACTGCTAGCACCTGAGAAAGCTGGTGGTAAGTGAATATGACAGATCACCAGAGACTCAACCCTTTGTAGCCTACGGTCAAATACAGGTTCGCTATTGTACTACTATCACGCCCCGGAAAATGCAAAAGCCTGCACACTTCCCTGAGATTGCTGTGCAGCTGGAAGCCGGAGAAAGTCATACATCTGGAATAAGAAGGGAGAAGAAAGGCAGGAAGAGACAACCGTAACATGCACAATTTCCATGAAATGAGAACACAGAAGTGTTCCAGGCACTGACTAAGCACGTTGCTGATCTCATTGCACTTAATCTTAAGACAATCTGTTATCTGAACTTTGCAGATGAGAAAATTGAGTCAAAGGCCTATTAACCACATTTGCCAATCCAGGGAGGGGAAATTCAAATTCCAACAGTCTGACTTCAGATTCATCACATAGACCCTCTCCAGCCTCCACAAGACCTACCCATCCCCTCAGGTCTGAGAAACTGTAGCTGTGCAAGAAGCATTCAGGACAGACTCAAAGTCAAACACAAAGGAAAGCTGGCTTAAAGAAATAAAAATATTATTATAAATCCCCTAGACACTCAGGATACACGACAGCTTTATAAGCATTTGTCCTATTTCCCCCACCCTCTGGCTTTATTGAGGTATGATTGAAAAATAAAAATTGTATAAATTTAAGATATACAATGTGATATTTTGATATATGTATATATTGTGAAACTATTACGCCAAGGAAGCTAATCGACATATCCATTATTATTAACTATAGTTGCCATATGCTACATTAGGTCTCTAGAACTTATTCATGCTATAACTGCAAGTTTGTACACTTTGACCAATATCTTCTGTTTTCCTCCCCCGCATCCTCTGATAACCACCATTCTACTGTTACTATGTGTTAGACTTTTTTAAAAAATCCACTTATAAGTGAGATCATGCAGTATTTGTCTGTCTGTGTTTAGCTTGTTTTACATAGAATAACACCCTTCAGATTCATCCAGGTTGTCACAAATGGTGGGATTCCTTCTTTGTAAAGGCTAAATCATATTCCTCAGTGTGTGTGTGCATGGGTGCTTGCATGAGTGTCTACACATTTTCTTTATCCATCTATCAATGAATATTTGGGTTTTTTTCCACATCTTGGTGATTGTGAATAAAGCTGCAATGAACATGGGAGTGCACATATCTTGTCAAAATAGTGATTTTATTTCCTTTACCTATATATCCAGAAGTGAGATTTTTGGATCATATGGTAGTTCTATTTTTAATATTTTGAGGAATGTTCATAATGTTTTCCATAATGGCTATACTACTTCCTACCGACCACCAAGGAGGTCAAAGATCTGTACACTGAAAACTACAAAACTCAAAGGAAAAAAATTAAAAACAAAAATAAATGGAATGATCCCATGCCCTTGGGTTAGAGGAATTTATGTTTGTTAAAATCTCTGTACTGCCCAGAATTCTCTGTAGACTTAATGCAACTGCATCAAGATTTCAATGGCATTTTTTTTTTTTTTTGCAGTTTTAGAAAAAACAATCTTAAAATTTGTATGGAATCACCAAGGACCCCGAATAGCCAAAGCAATCTTAAGCAGGAAAAACAAAGCTGGAGGCAGCACATCTCCTGATTTCAAATTATATTACAAAGCTATAGTAATCAAAACAGTGTGGTACTGGCATACAAAAAGGCACAAAGACCAATGGAACAGAATAGAGAGTTAAAAAATAAAATTTTCAACTAATTGTTAGCATAGGAACCAAAAACAGTGAAGAAAGAAGGCTCTTACATAAATGGTGTTGGAAAAAACTGGACATCACATGCAAAAGAATGAAATTGGACCCTTATACTATACACACACACACAAAAACAACTCAAAATGGATCTATGACTTAAAGATAAGACCTGAAACTGTAAAACTCATTAAAAAATGTGGGAAAAGCTTCATGACTTTGGTCTTGACAATGGTTTTTTGGACTTGACACCAAAAGTATAGACAACAAAATAAAAAAATAAAAAACAAGTGAACTATATCAAACTAAAAAGTTTCTGTACATCAACAGAAAAAATCAACAAAATGAAAAGGTAGCCTATAGAATGGAAGAAAATATTTACAAACAATATATCTGATAAGGGGTTAATATCTGAAATATATAAGGAACTCATACAACTCAATGGCAACAAATAGCCTGATTAGCAATGGGCAAAGGACCAGAATAGCCATTTTCCCAAAGAAAACATACAAATGGCTAACTAGTATATGAAAAGATGCTCAAAATAACTAATCATTAGAGAAATCAAAACCACAATGAGCTATCACCTCACACCTACTACAGTGGCTATAATAAAAAAAAGTCAAAAGATATTGTTGGTAATGATGTGCCTTAACCTACTACGAGAGTGACATAAAAGAGCACTGATCACAGGCCGGCCGTGATGGCTCACGCCTGTAATCCCAGCACTTTGGGAGGCTGAGGTAGGTGGATCACTTGAGGTCAGGAGTTCAAGACCAGCCTGGCCAATGGGGTGAAACCCCATCTTTACTAAAAATACAAAAATATCAGCCAGGCATAGTGATGTGTACCTGTAATCCCAGCTACACGGGAGGCTGAGGCAGGAGAATCACTTGTATCTGGGCGGTCTAGTCTGCAGTGAGCTGACATCACACTACTGCACTCCAGCCTGGGTGACAGAGTGAGATTCTGTCTCAAAAAATAAAAAAGATTACTGATCACAGATCACTATGATAGATACAACAATAAAAAATTTAAATATTCCAAGAATTACTAAAATGTGATGCAAAGACACAAAGCAAGTTCATGTTGTTTGAATGATAATGTCAATGCCCAGCATAGAGGGGGTTGCCACAAATCTTACAAAAATAAAGCAGTATCTGCAAAGCACAGTAAAGCAAATCACAGTAAAATGAGATACACCTGAATTTTAATAAACTGCATCTTTAAAAAGTAGTTAAATGTTTAAAAAGCAGATGTGATTATTGTTTTATGTCTAATATGTTCACTGCTCATCATCCCCTAGATTTTATGTTCCATAAAGTCAAGGACAGCATCTATCTTATTCGGTGCCTTATCCCAGAGCCACTGAAGAACTGTCAGAGTGTGGGTGCTCAATGTGTATCTGCTGAAAAGATGAATTAATGTACAATAACAACCCATGCCTACACAAGTTTCTAAGGAAAATTAATATATACTTTAGTGAGAAAAGAGTTATTTAGGCCTTGGATATTTTCTCACCTGGGTCAAGATATCCGGTCTTTGTAGTATCCAATCTTATACCACTATCAGTATTTGGTTAAAAAAAAAAAAGGGTGATTGCAACAACAGTAATAATATCGTATACCTTATAAGAACATTTATAATTTTAAGTGCATTCACATGCATTGTCTTATCTGAGCCTCCCAACAACCTGTGATTTCTGCATTATTGATTCATTTTTCACAGAAGTGCAGTCAAATGGAAGATGATTAAAAACACAGCTTGTCAACATAATCTGCACAGCATCATATGTTGGGGATCTTATACTGTATATCAAGATTAAACCTTCTCTGATGATACTCTTTAGTAAGTAATAAAATTCTGCACCCATAGTTATGTAATGTAGTTAAAAAATGTCTGTAGTATTTGGGCAGTGGCAACAGGTAGCAATCATCATGGTCAGTACTGTACTTGCATATAAGTTCATGGTATGTGACATATAAAACATTCCTTAGCAACTTTAAGAAAATATACCCTATCGTGTAATCAGTACATATTCTTGCCACTGATTGCAATAGTGTTACATGATTTTCTACCGGATCAAGGATGTCTGGCTCAAGTCTACCTACGTTCCTTTGAAACTCAAGTGGCTGTTTTCCTGGTACATCTTGGCTTCATTAGAGTGCAAGTACAGCATATATCTTGAACTAGAAATAAGCCCAACTTAGAGTAAAATCCAAACTTTTGTTCCTGGAGTACAAAGTCTTCCATGACCTCACACCACTCCTTTCCTATCTCACTTCAGTAACCATGCTGGCCTTCCCTTTGTTCTCCTATCACAGCTGCTTTAACGCCACAGCAACCATTTCATGTGCCTGGAGTCATCTTCCCTCCAATCCTTGTATGATTGGCTTCCTCTCATTATTCAAAGTTGTAGTTCAAATTTACCTCCTCAAATTGGCCTTCCCTGGCCATTCTATTTACTATTACCCCCTATTTATTCTAAATGCTTCTATTTTATTATCTTTATGGAACTTATGAGCATCCTACCAATCATGTATTTCTTTGTCTGTCTCCTCCACCCTAAGCGCTAAAGGAGCAAGGCCCATATCTATCTTATTCCGGGCTGTGTTCTCATGCTTAGCATAGCAGCCAGCATAAAGAATGTGTCCAAGTCAACACTCGCTGTATGAATTGATGAAGGAAGAAATGAACGAATGAACAATAGCAACAATACACACCAGAACAACAGTTTTTTGTTCTCTCATTCATACAAGATGACAAATGTGGTTCTTGTTTCCAGACCTTACAGGACAACAAGGAATGCAGATAAATAATTAAAATTGTTTTGCCAGGGCAAGTAGAAAGTACTCTGACAGCACACAGAAATAGGGCTTGCCTGATCTAGGGCTTAGAAAGGCACTTTAGAGGAATGTATACTAAGACCTAAAGAATGAGCAGGATTTAGGTTGAGAAGAATTTAGGGGTTGGCCAACAGGGAGGCAGTCGTTAAGCCACCGGGAGCAGCCTGCAGAAAGGCCCTGAATGGACAGGTGGCTCTGTGGAAGAACTGAAAGAGGTCACCCATGGCAGGAGTGGGAGGCAGAGGAAGGACAGGTGTTTAAAGATGCTGCAGAGGAAAGCAAGTGCCCAAGTGTGCAGGGCTTACTCAGCTCAGTTAGGACAATGAGATGGTGCTGAAAGGTCTAGAAGGCAGGGTGATCATGAGATTTGTGTTATTAAATGATCTCTCAGGCTATGCTGTAAACAATGAATTGGAGGAAAGTAAGACTGGAAGAAAAAAGACCTGAGAGGAGGATGCTACAGCCATTTAGATGAGAGAAGAGAGTGGCTTGGTCTAGGATATTATCAAAGCAGCTGGAGAAGGCAGTGAGAATAGGGATCTTCGGGACAGTTAAAGAGATTTGGTGGTTGATTGGCTGTTGAGCAAAAGAAGAGTCAAGCGGGCTTCTAGTGTGAGCAACTAGTGAAGAATGTTGGTTTTTTTTTTTTGTTTTTTGTTGTTGTTGTTGTTGTTATTGTTTTTCCCGCAGCGGGGCACATTGGGAGGCAAGTATGAGAAGAGCAAATGTACACTGGATCTTTTAGGTTGGGTGTGCCTGTGAGACTTCAGTGAAAAATCCCTATCTGTTTCTGGCTGTGCTTCAGCAGAGAGATGCAGGATCACTACAGTGATCCATCTCTTGATCAGGCCAGCATGGTCAACATGGCAAAACTCTGTATCTACTAAAAATACAAAAAATTAGCTGGGCATGGTGGTGCACACTTGTAACTCCAGTTACTTGGGAGGCTGAGGCACAAGAATTGTTTGAGGCAGAGGTTGCAGTGAGCCAAGATCACACCACTGCACTCCAGCCTGGACGACAGAGCGAGACCCTGTCTCAAACAAAACAAAACAAAACAAAACAAAACACAAAAACAGGTCAGGCACAGTGGATCACATCGTAATCCCAGCACTCTGGGAGACCAGGGTGGGTGGATCACCTGAGATCAGGAGTTCAAGACCAGTCTGGCCAAGATGGTGAAGCCCCATCTCTACTAAAAATACAAAAATTAGCTAGGCATGATCACGCCTGTAATTCCAGGTACTTGGGAGGCTGAGGCAGGAGAATTGCTTGAACCTGGGAGGCAGAGGTTGCAGTGAGCCAAGATTGCACCACCTCATTCCAGCCTGGGCGATGGAATGAAACTCCGTCAAAAACAAAACGAAACAAAACAACCCCCCCTCCCACACACACACACAAACCAAAACAGAATACAGCCATAAGGAACAGGAATATTTAAGGAGCAGGAGGAAGACCAGCCAGGTGAAGTAAAGAGCAGCCCAAGTTTTCCAGTTAGAAAACTAGAATTCAAAAAAACATGAATATAAAGGAAGAGAGTAATGTGAAGAAGTAAGAAGTATTTTCTAAGTTGAAGAAAATAGAAATAGACTCAATCAAGTGGTAGAAATAGGTTGTGGTGATGAGAAAAAGGAAAGAGCAAGTATAGACATTAGGTCAGCAAGCTTGATTATAAAAAAGGTTACAGAGATAAGGCAGGAAATAAAAGATGTGGCATGAATGAATAATTTTTAGTTATTTTGAGTAATGAGGGAGTTGGGCATGTTAATTACTGATGGGAATGAGCAAGAAGGAGAAACTGAAGAAACGCGAGGAAACAAAGTCAGGGCAGCCTTGAGCGACGGCAGAGCAGAAGGGACCCAGAGCAGAGGTGGAAAAATGCTCTGGACAGTGGAGGTCACCCTTGCCTCTTACCTGGAGGATAGTATCGGGGGAGGGACATCAGCCTGATGGCCATTGCTCTAGTTCCTCTCTGATGATGTCAGCAGATAATAAAACACTGACTGACAGGCGTTGTATGTGTACATGTGTACTGTGTGTTTTCTAATTTAATCATCACAACTTTATGAAGTAGGTAAGATTAGTATTCCAGTTTTACATGTGAGAATATGAGATAATCTGCCGGAGATCACACAGTTATAAATGGTGGAGCCAGGGGCTAGTACACAATTCTAAGATCTTACTGTTTATTTTACAAATACAAAACCTTCTTATGTGGATAACAGGGCATCAGACCAGGCAAGTGCTGGCCTCCAATGATTAAGGTGAGGAGCAAGAGATAACTCAGTATACCCCACCTATGAATTCTCTTATTTATATAAACATAGAAATGCTTCCTAACAAAAAGACAAGATCTTACACCTTCTATGTCACATACCATGAAAAAAAGAAAAAGGAAAAGGCACGATCTTGACCACCATTGGGGTTTATAGGATACACATATCTAAGGGACTACAGTGTTCCCAAAGAGGGCCAGCGAGCACGGTAGAATGATGGTGGGTTCACCATGTAGGACAATGTCAGACCTAGAAAGTAACAGACTCAAGGTCAGAGAGAAGCAGTGATTCCTGATACATAGTGGTGGCTGGTCCCCCATTTTTTTCCATCCTGGCTCCTATGGCATCATGGTAGAAGGAGGCCATACTGTGAATTTAAAGAGTGTATCCCTAAATAATATAGGTTTAAATCAGGCAACAAAGAAAAAAAAAAATCTTCCTTGCAGCAGAAGCATTGCAGTTTTGCCAGCATCAGCCATGGCATATCTCCCAATATGGGGACACCCAAGCCATGGTAGCAAAGAAGCTGGAAGAGGCCATTCTGCAGAAAAGTTGAGATCTGGACATCAGATTTGGTGGCTCATGCCTGTAACCCTTGTGTTCTGGAGGCCAAGGAGCAAGGATTCCTTGAGGCCAGGAGTTTGAGACCAGCCTAGGCAACACAGCAAGACCCCATCTGTACAAAAAATTTAAAAATTAGCCAGACATGGTGTCAGGCCTCTGTAGTCCTAGCTACTTGGGAGACTGAGGCAGGAGGACTGTTTGAGTCCAGTAGTTTGAGACTGCAGTGAGCTATGATCATGTCACTGCACTGTAGCCTGGACAATAGAGTGAGACCCAGTCTCTTAAAAATAGTAAAGTAGTCTGGAGCTAGAAGTCCTCAGCTTAGCAGATCAAAGTGAACATTACAATATAACTAGTATAGCACCTTGGGGATCAGTTACCAGAACTCTCAATCCCTTTCTAACAGGACATAATACTGAAGTTCTTCTTGTTTCATAACAGCAACAAGGACCTCTAATCTTGAAACCTACCAGTTTCACCTTCAGCAATATCAGAAACAATGAATTTTCATTTCCACCAGCCAGAGCAAAGGAAATGACAAGGAGACCAAGTCCCATACTCTTACAACTATCAGAACATGGATTGTTGAATTTCAGTTTGTTGTCCTCGTTTCCAATGCTCACTTGCTACTTCTCCTTTAATACTACTGCTAAAACCACTAGTGCAAAATTGAGCAATGAATGTCAGAGATAGTGAGCTTAATTACCTCGTTCTTGACACTAATGGAAATGACTCTAATGTTTCACCATTAAGTATGATTTTCTCTGCAGGTTTCTGGTAGATATTTTTCAAGTTTTAAAAGTTCCTTTAAATGCTTATATTACAAAAGAAAAAGGTATAAAGTCAATAAGCACCCACCTTAAGAAACTTGAAAAAAAGGAACAAATTAAGCTCAAAGAAGAAGAAAGGAAATAATCAAAATAAGGGCAGAAATAAGTGAAATATAAAACAAACTATAGAGAAAACCAATAACGTCAAAGGTTAGTTCTTTGAAAACAGAAATAAAATTGATAAACAGCTAGAAAACTCAATCAAGAAAAAAAGGAGAAAAAAATTACCAATCCCAGAAATGAAAGTAGGACATCTGGGCAGACCTTCCAGATGTTCTGAGGATAATACTGAAATAGCATGACCAACTTACATCAATAAATTGAAAAGTATAGACCAAGAGTGGCCCCTTTTCTGTAAAGGACCAGATAGTAAATCTTTTTGGATTTGTAGGCCATGCAGTCTCTGTCACAGCCACTCCACTCTGCCATCGTGATGTGAAAATAGCCACAGACAATAGACACTGGGCCAGATTTGGCCAGAGGTCTGTAATTTGCCACATGCTGAATTACTTAAAATGGGCAAATATCTTGAAAAATACAAACTTCCAAAACTGACACAAGAAAAGAAGAAGCCCCCAAAAAAACTAAACAGCTGCATATGTATAAAAGAAATCAATTTATAGTAAAAAATGTTCTACAAAGAAAACTTCAGGCCCAGATGCATCACAAGTGATGTCTATCATAAACTCTTTCACAAAACAGACATAAATGGATCACTTTCCAACTCCTTCTAAGAGTATACCCTGATTTCAAAATCTGGCAAAGATATCATAGTAAAAGAAAATTACAGACAAATGTCCCTGATAAACATAAATGTAGAATTTGTTAATAATAGCAAATAGAATCCAGCCAAAGATACACACACACACACACACACACACACACACACACCCCTACACACTTAAAGGATAATTCATAACCAAGTGTTTATTATTCAGGAACGCAAAGTTGGCTTCACTTTCAAAAATTCACCACAATAACAGAATGGCATGGTCATCTCGTGAGATTTGAGAAAGCTCAATGCTGATTTAAGATGCAAACTCTCTGCATGTGGTAATGGAAAGGACTTTCCTCTATCTGATAAGGGGCATCTCCAAGAAACATTCAATTAACATCATATTTACTGGAGAAACATTATTCTTCCCAAAGAATGTAAATGGACAAGGATGTCTCACTACCTCTATTTAACATTGTGCTGGAGGCCCAGTCAATTCAATAACTCAAAAAAGGAAATAAAAAACAAAAGGAAAAAGAATGGAAGAGAAGAAAACTGTCATTACTTATAGATGATGTATTTCTGTACATAGGAAGGCCTGTAGAGTATATATATATATATATATTTAAAAACTACTAAATGTAGTAAGTAAATTTAGCAAAGCCCCAAGATATAAGGTGAATATTTAAAAATCAATAAATTTCTATATACCAGCCAAAAACACTGGGAAATAAAATTTAAAAATTAGTATGTAAAATAGAATAAAAAACATATCAGCTACCTAAAAATAAATCTAATGAGAAATGTGCAAGACTTCTACATTGAAAACTACAGAAAACATTGTTGAGAGAAGGTAGAAAAAACTTATATAAAGAGATATACCATGTTCTTGGGTTACAAGAACCATAATTATTGAGATGTTCATTCTTCCAAAATTTATATTTAGAGGCTGCCGCAGTCACAATTTAATTAGGCTAAAAATTAATTTGATTTGTAAAAATAAACAATGTGATTGTAAAATTTATATAGAAAAGAACCTCAAACAGTCAAAACAATCTTGGGGAAAATAATGAACAACGTTGAAGGATATATATAAAATGACTTTAAGGATTACTATAAAGCTATGGTAATTAAGAAAGGTGGGTTCGGCATGAAGGCAGAAAAACAGATCAATGGAACAAGAGAATCTGAAAATAGACCCACATAAATATATAGTCAGTTGACTGTTGACCAAGGTGTCACATTAACTCAATAGAAAAAGGAAAGAGGTAAGGATTGTAGACCTAATGGGAAAAACCCAGAACCATGAAGCACCTTGAAAGAAACAGAAGTATATTTTCATGACTTTTGGACAAGCAGTAACATATCTCTCTGTCTCTCTCTCTGTCTCTCTCTCTCTCTCTCCCCTTCCCCCCACCCACACACACACACACCACACAGAAAGAAAAAAAAATGTTTAAAAAGACACAAAAAGCACTAGCCATGAAAAAAAAAATTTGATACACTACACTGCATCAAAATTATACCTTTCTGATAAAATATGCCATTAAGAAAATTAGTCCATTTTGTAACAGAAAACTTGTATCCCAAATAAATAAAGAAATCCTACAATCAACAATTTAAAAAGACCAGGCACAGTGGCTCACACCTTTAATTCCAACACTTTGGGAGGCTGAGGCAGGAGGATCACTTGAGGTCAGGAGCTCTAGAGAGCCTGGGAAACATAGCAAGACCTGCAAAAAGAATTTTTAAAATGTTTAACTGAATATGGTGGTGCTTGCCTCTAGTCCTAGCTACAAAAGAGGCTAAGGCAGGAGAATCGTTTGAGCCCAGGAGTTTGAGGCTGCAGACTATGCCACTGCACTCCAGCCTGGTTGACAGAGTGAGACCCTGTCTTAAAAATATATCAGGCAAATCATCCAATTACTTGAACAAGGAGCAAAAGATCAAAAGATCTTAATAGACGCTTCACAATAGAGGATGTACGAATGCTAACTGCCCCATGAGAAGTTGCTCAACATCTTTAGACATTAGAAAAATGCCAATTAAAATCACAATGATATACTATTTTATACCCACTGGAATGGTTGCAATTATAAAGACTGACAATATGAATATGGGCAAATATGTAAAGGAGCTGAAATTCTGTTACATTGTTCATAGGAGTATAACAATAGAGAACTGTTTGGCTGTTTCTTAAATGGTTAAATGTATACTTTCTCTGTGATCCAGCAATTTCACTTTTAGGTTTCTACCCAGGAGATATGAAAATGTATGTTCACAAAAAGACTTTATCCAATAATGTTTAAAGCAGCCTTAGAAACAATAACCTCAAACTGGAAACCCAAACATCAAGTAACAGGATGGGTAGAAAAATTGTGGTACATGTATACAATGTAATATTAGTAAGCGATAAGAAATAATGAACAGCAAATACATGCAACAACAGACATGAATCTCAAAAATATGTTCATTGAAAAATGTGAAGGGTCTGAAATTTTATCCTACTTGCAGGCTAACAAGTCATGGATGCTGGCAGAAGGCATGAGACTCCTGGGTCAGAGATAAAGGACAGTTTATTACAGCAATATCACGAGTAATAGTAGAACATTAGCATTTGCACTATCTCTGAGTACAAATTTTCAAAGGATATTCAAAGAGGGCTAGCACATGCAGTGAGCTGTGTTACAAGAGAAACGTTCTGGATTTAGGGAGTGCAAATCTTTTATAAAAGACAGCATATCTGACATTTGCCCCAGGAAGAGATATTATTTTTATTATACGAAATAACAAGTCAAAATGCCCTTTGCTCTGGAGAGAGATACTGTCTCTATTTTCAAGAATGTTCACTATAAAAATATATCTGGAACAAAAGGCAGTCATTACCTCTGTTCATAAGATGTATACAAATGTAAGACCCATAAGGACTGTCTCCCAATATTAAGTAAAAAATCCACACAAAAAAGAAGATATGCTAACTTAGGAGATTTGCTGAAAGAACTTTCCTTTGTATTTTATCATTGTGTGGTTTTTGTATTAAGTATATTAGAACTTTATAGAAGGAGTGGAAAATCCTTACATCTCTGTTTACATTCCAGAACAGTTGACGTAACATGGTGTTTATCTTTCCCATGATAAAATCACTGAAAAAGGGTCCTTTTTAGGAAGGAGTGCCCATCTTTGACTACCATGACTACCATTTCAATTCTTCCATTGTCAATGATCTGCTTGAGTTTTCTAAATTATTTTGATTCAATTCTAGAAAAAGTATTCATAGAAAAACATCCATTTATTTTAGATTTTGACTTAATTAGCAAAAAAAAAAAAAAAAAAAAAAAAAAAAAAAACCCACATACTTACATAGTCATTTTAAAATCTCTTACTTATAGGGATGTTTTTTCCCTATCCCTTTATTGTATTTTTTTTTATTTCTTCTCCGAACTGCAAAAATTTCTCGGCATTATTGGTCTGTCCAAAGAACCAACTCTCATGTTAATGGATCATATTGAAATCAAATGGCATGTATGGGTGACAAATCCTTTTTTCTCTTACCTCCATCTCTCATTGTGGGGATTTTCAGTTACTTCAGGATTTGTTCTGCTTCTTTCTCTAAAGCAAAGGTGGTAAACTATAGGCCATGAACCAAATTTGGCCCACCACCTGTTTACGCAAATACCATTTTATTAGAACCCAGCTATACCTATTCACTTACAAATTACCAATTGCTTCTTTGCAACCACCACAATAGAGATGCATGCATGCAGAAGACACTATGTGGCCTACAAAGACAAAAATAATTACTATCTGATTCTGCCCAGAAAAAGTAGGCCAACTCCTGCTCTTCAGTCGAGACATATTCATGACAGAAGCCCTCTATAAATGGCTCACTTTGCTTGCAAAGCATTTCTCAGGGCTTTGTACTGGGGACAAACACTTCTACTAATAGCCTCTTGGGATATACAGGGGAGAGAAGCGGCTCCAGTTGTCCATTTCTTCTAGATTTAATCCTTATCACTAACCATAAATTCCACGTTTCTTATATTTGTTTAAGGTGAGTTCATAATTTATCTGAAATTTTCCTGGGTGAAAATTGGCTTACCATTGCAATAGCTTCCTCTTTTTATAGGTTTGGACTGATTTTCTCTGTTCTTAGTCAGCTATCAAATCAATTTCATATGTTCCTGGCATTCCTCAAATCATATATTCCTGTATTTCTAGGAACAATATGATTTTTTTTTCATATATCTTACCTGTCATTCAATGTAATATTTGATGACAGGGGAGGTAGAGAGTACGTGCTCTACTCATGATCTTGTGAGTTACTGCTAGATTATAAAGCATAAAGCTATCAGATCATGTTGTTATATAAAGGTCAAAAAAAAAAAAAAAATACTTGTGTCCAGTATACACTTCGTAGCTCCAGGCTTGACAGGCCTCTCTATTCAGTAATAGGGCTGAAACAAGATAAGAATGCTAGCAATATTGTATCCAAATTTTTTAAAAGAATTTCTTAGCAACTAAAAGTGAGGCCAAAAATTGGCTTTCAGCAGCAAAATGAGGGTCTCTTTCTTATATGTATACTGGTATTTCTGAGTCTTTGTTGAGAGGGAGAGGATGGTTAATGAGAAAAGTTTTATATTATTTATCATGAGTTCTTAGCAAAAGTCTCTGGGTAATGTCCCTGCACACTACAGATATTAATTTTTTCAAGTTTAAAACACTTCTATCTCTCTTTTGATGATTTTCACACAGCTCAACAATAAAAGCGGAGTAGAGAAACTTTCTTACCATATCCCAAGCCTCCAAAACAAAACACTTTCACCAAGGAACCTTCAAATCTGAGAAATTAAACTGATCATACTTGCCACATTTTTCAAAGACTCTGACAAGGCAGTGTGTGTGTGTGTGTGTATATATATATATATATATATATAATCGATATATATTCAAAATGCAGCATTTTTGCCTTTAATCCCAATACTAATATGCAATCACCATAGATCCCGGGGGAAATAGAGTTTAAAATTATTACCTTGGTTTATTTATCTCACTACAATTTGGGATAACCAAGGAAAGGAATTACTTATAATCATCAATTATATACAACTCTGATACAAGTTTTAAAATTAAGTTATTTTAAATGACTAAAGCTCATTAAACAAACTGCTTGCAGCATTAGTAAGAATAATTTTAATTAAAAGTACACTCCAGCAGATGGTTACATTCATTTTGAAAGGAAGAAAACGGAAAAGGTTTCAACTTAGATGCAAACATTTCTCATGACCCAAACCACAGCTTTAGTAGAATTCAAATGTTAGCTTTTGTAATATACATGTTAGTGCCAGTCACAAAACTGAAACACTGTAGTAAAGGCATCTGTTTGTCTGGTCTGTCAAACACTTCAATTCATGTGAGAAGTGTTTTATAATTACGTGGATAAATGCTTTCTTCACAAATCATCCCCTTTCTCTACTTCTCATCCAACATGAAAAAAGAAGCACTGTATAACTCTTGAACAAAGTGGAAAACTTTTAAAAGATTTTAAGAGACGAACACTAAATTCCATGAGTTAGTTGAACAAGCCAAAGCTACTGGGATATGAATACCTTTATAAGAATGAGAAGAAAAAAAAGAACCAGTCCAATGTTGCTGACAGGGGAAGGAGTGGACACTTCTTATACACTGATATTGGGAAAGTAAATTTGGCACTATCTTGCAAAGGCTTTGATCTAGCAATTTGACATCTAGAAATTTATCCTGAATAAATAAAAATGCATGTGACATGTCTATACAAAGCTCTTCCTTGCAGTATTATTAACGATAACCAAAAATGAAAAAGCAACCCAACTAGCCAGTATTATCAACAATAATAATAATCATAATAATAGGTGATATTGCAATATATTAGATTAAATGAACATGGACAATTTATTAACACAGAAATATTAAATAAAACAGAACATACCTAAATATAAAGTACATAGCCAAACATGAGAAAGGTGGAAAGGGAGAGGAGAGAGAAAAAGGGGGAGTGGTCAATAGTGGAGTGAGAGAGAGAGAGAGAGAGAGAGTGAGAGAGAGTGAGAGGGAGTGAGAGGGAGGGAGGGAGGGGAAGAGAGAGTGAGTGAGTGAGTGAGTGAGTGAATGAGAGAGAGAGAGAGAGAGAAAGGAGATTGATCCCTTCCTGACAACAGGAATGGGCCTCAAAGTGAAGAGGTATGATGAGGTTGATAAGTGAATGCCATGGCAGCTCAAAGAATTTGTATAGAGAGGCAAACATCCGAAGCTGAGGTTTAAACTGCCACATGGGAACAGAAATGTTCCCATTTCAGTTGTGCCTCTCATACTCCCTCGAGCAAGGCAGAAAGTTGGAACTGAGATGTTGAACATAAAGTTGAGATACTGAAAGTGTTACAATTCTAGAAAAACTCTACCTGTCAGCTCAAGGAGCAACATGAAAGCTGGAAGTATCTGGAGGCTTTGGACCAGAAAAAAATCTCTTAAAAGAAGTCAAAATCTCACATTTATACCATGTGAAGCTGTGGCATCCAAATTAACCCTGCTAATGTGATCAGAAAATCCTAAACTGAGTAACTGCAAAATTAATCTACAACTGGCCAAGGCAGTGGCTCACGCCTGTAATCCCAGCACTTTGAGAGACTGGGGTGGGAGGACAGCTTGAGGTCTGGGGTTCAAAACCAGCCTGGTCAACATAGTTAGACCACCTCCCTACAGGAAAAAAACAAAACTTAGCTAGGTGTGGTAGTATGCACCTGTGGTCCTAGCTACTCAGGAACATGAGCTAGGAGGTGGGAGGTTAGCTTGAGCCCCGCAGTTTGAGGCTGCAGTGAACCATGATCACTCCACTGAACTCCAGCCCAGGAAAAAGAACAAGACTGTCTCAATCACAATCCTAACCAATCATAATCATAATCATCATCCAGAACTTACAAGATCTATAGAGACCTGAAAGAATTGCGGGGCCGGGGGAGGGGAGATACACTGTGGGGATATTTGTTCAATTTAGGGAATAAAATTCCTACAGAAAAAAAACAAACATAAAGATAACCTTTAAAAATGAATATTAAAAAACAAATCAAATTTAACAGGAGATCCAGCCTCAGAATTAGAGCTAGTAGAACAATCTAAGTAAAACTATTAAACATCTCTTTAAAATAATTAATGAGATTAAAGACTAGAAACCACAATGAAAAGATAGGTCATCATAAAATTGATTTTTAAAGAAGCAAAAAAAACCCCCCCAAAAAAACCAACTTTGGGAAACTGAGATATAATAACTGAACTTAAACTGAAGAATTGGGTATGTAAATTGAAGTGTTTGAAAAGGGAATCCTTGTACACTCTTGGTGGGAATGTAAGTTAGTGTAGCCATTATGAAAAATAGCATAAAGTTTCCTCAAAAAATTAAAAATAGAATTACCATATGATCCAGCAATCTAATAAAGACACATACCAGAGAACTGAAATCAATATGTTGAAGAGATGTCTGTATCTCTTCAGCATTATTCAGAATAACCAAGCTATGGAATCAACCTAGGTGTCCATCAATGGATGAATAAAGAAAATACAGTAAATATGCACAATGAAATATTATTCCACCTTTTTTAAAAAAAGGAAATCCTGTCATTTTGTGACAACCAGGAGGACATTATGTCAATTGAAATAAGCCATGCATAGAAAAACAAATACTGTATGATCTCACTTATATGTGGAATATAAAAATATCAAACTCCATAAATAGACAATTTTCAAAAGAAGATATACAAAAACCAAAGGACACATGAAAAAATGCTCAACATCTCTAATCATCAGAAAACGCAAATTGAAACACAATGAGATATTATAACAGACAGAATGGCTATTAAAAAGACCAACAATGATAATAACACAGATGTTGGTTAGGATGCAGAAAAAAGGGAACTCTTATACACTCTTGGTGAGAACATAAATCAGTTCTAACATAAGTCAGAACATAAAGCCCTGTGGAAAACAGTACGGAGATTTCTCAAAGAACTAATAATAGAACTAGCATTTGACCCAGCAATTCCATTACCAAGTATCTACTGAATGGAAGATAAGTCATTGCATCAAAAAGATATCTGCACTCCTATGTTTATTGTAACACTATTTACAATAGCAAAGTTATGGAATCAACATAAGTGGCCATCAATGGACGAATGGAAAAAGAAAATGTGACATATATACACAATGGAATACTACTACACCATAAAAAAAGAATAAAATCACGTCTTTTGTAGCAACATGGATGGAACTAGAGGTCATTATCTTCAATGAAACAAGTGAGACATAGACAAATATCATGTTCTCACTTATAAGTGGGAGCTAAACGATGTGTACACGTGGATATTGAGTGTGGAATGATAGACAATGGAGACTGGGAATCGTTAGGGGGTGGTAAGGGGTGGATGATGAGAGATTAAAGGACACAGTATACATTGTTCAGATGAAAGATACCCTAAAAGCCTTAAATTCACCATTACAAATTCAATGCAGGTAGCAAGATTGCACTTGCACTTCATACATTTATGCCAATAAAATTTTTAAAAATTTTAAATGAGAAAGTCCAATTTATATAAACAGCAAAATAGTGGTTACCAGAGCCTGAGGGGTAGAAGGTCTGGGGAGATATTAGTCAAAGGACACAAAATTTCGGATGGGAGGAGTAAGTTCAAGAGGTCTATTGTACATCATGGTTACCTCAGTTAGTAACAAAATAACATATTTTTGAAAAGTGCTAAGAAAGTACCTTTAAATATACCACACAAAAAAGTATGTAGGGTAATGCATATGTTAAATACCCTGATTTAGGCATTCCATGACACTTACAGATATCAAAACATTATGTGTACCCATAAATATACATGGTGTTTACCTTTCAATTAAAATGTAAAATTTTAAATAATGAAATATTTAGGAGTAAAGATTATGGTATCTGTGACTTCCTTTGAAATGATTCACAGATACAAAATGAATTGATGGATGGTTATAGGGTTTGATAAATGACATGTGATAAAGAAAATAAAACAAAATAGTAATTATAGAATCCAAGTGGTAGGCATACATGTTACAAAATTCTTTCAGCTTTTCTGTATGTTTGAAAACTTTTATTACAAATTACTGAGAAAAATCTATTAAATGAGTTGTGTATCACACTGGACACCACCGTCATTATTATCATAGCATTAACAACAGCAGCAATAGCCAGCCCTTATATAGCACATCAACACTATTTAAAAATAGTATTTGGCTGGGCATGGTGGCTCACATCTATAATCCCAGCACTTTGGGAGGCCAAGGCAGGTGGATCATCTGAGGTCAGGAGTTTGAGACCAGCCTGGCTAACATAGTGAAACCCTGTCTCTACTAAAAATACAAAAATTAACTGAGCATAGTGGCAGGAGCCTGTAATCTCAGCTACTCAGGAGGCTGAGGCAGGAGAATTGCTTGAACCTGGGAGGCTGAGGTTGTAGTGAGTTGAGATTACGCCATTGCACTCCAGACTGGGCAACAAGAGTGAGTGAAACTCTGCCTCAAAAAAAAAATTATTTTCCATATACTAACTAAATAATCCTTCTAATGATCCTATGATGCAAGTACTGTCATTGTCCATGTTTTGCAGATGATGAAACAAAGGCAGAGAGTAGTTAAATAACTTGTCCATAGTCACACAGCTAATAAATAGTAGAAGCTGAGATTTGAGCCTACTTAATCTGGCCCTGGATTCCTCTTTCTTCTTGATCATATGCTACGAGGAAAAAAAGTTTTATCAGAACCACAAAAAGAAAGAAATCTTAAAATTATCCCAAAACAAGACAGACAGCTTATAATGGAAAAATACTTTGAATGACATAAGATTTTACAATAACAACAATAAAAGCCATAAGATAAATGGAAAAATATTTTTAAGGTATTAAAAAAATTATCAACTTAGAATTATATACCCAGCTACATTATTAAAAAGGACGTCAAAATAAAAACAAGGAACCAGAAATTTTCCTGTAACAATTCATCACTGCACAAACTGCTAAAATATATTCTATAGAAAGAAGAGAGCTGAATTCGCAAATAGGCAATCAGGTGAAAAATAAATAGAAAGTGAGCAAAGTCATTGGTAAATATGTTGGTGAATCTAATTAAGATCTGAAATAATACCACTCCCACCCTAATTAATGGATAAATTTTTAAAAATAAGGTTTAAATGACTGCATGTAAGATGGGGAGTGGAGAAGAGAGTAAATGATCCTAAGATTCTTGAGGAGAGACGTAAGATTTATTAACAATTAATTAGAATGTAAGTGTCTGAGTGGAGGAACATCACTGCTAGAACCACAGAACCTAGAACAGTGCCTGATAAGAAGTTAGAGAACCAGAGTAAACCAAAAGAAAGGAGAAGAAAGAAAATGAATTCTGGTATACCTATATAAAGAAATAATATTCAGTCACTTTTAGTGTGGATCGCTGTATATTTATGACAAGAAAAAATGTAGATAATATATTGAGTGAAAATATACCGTAATCAAATAAATGTATGGAATGTAAAAGAATTTTTAAAAATGTATATCTATAGACACAGATACATAGCTACATAAATAACTACACTAATATATAAATAGCTAGAGATTTACACATGCTTATACCTATAAATAGGGATGTCTATACATACATAGGGAAATACAGATAAAGATAAACAGTAAATAGAGAAAAAACTTTTGATGTTTGCATGCCGAAATGTTAATAATTTTTCTCCTGAAAATGAATTTATGGATGTTGTTTAAATGTTATGTCCCTTCTTTTCATTTTCTGTGACTATTTTTGCTTTATCATCTTTAACAGCAAACAATAACAAAGAAACCATAAAATAAAAATAAAGCTGACATAAATAATACCCATAAAACATCATTTAACCTTATAAGCAATAAAATAGTCTAGCAACAAAAAAAGACAAGTTGGAGGTAAGAGTTAAGAGAAAAATAACAGAGTAAAATAAGTAGGAATATGCTTGTAGAAAGATTTAAGTTTGAGTAGTGATTGATAATAGCTGAAATTTAAAAGAGGATATTATTTTAACCAAGTATTTTTAAATGTCCTTAAATGCATAATGTAAATGGTCATAATAAAAGCATAAATATCAATAAATTAACCAGAGGCTATTTTATAAGAAAGGCATAATAGAATTGCATTTAATTATCTCAGTTATTTATGTCCATGAAAAAAAATTTAACTACTCAGCTTCAGCAACCAAGAGGAAGTTACTAGAATTGCAAAGATGGCACCCTAGGAAGACACCAGCCACTTCTTTAAATTGAATCCTGTAACTTCAAGTCTATTAAACAGAAACCATTACCTTACCTTCCTAAGAGTGTAAAATCAAGAATTTCTTTTTCTCCAAAAGTAAGTGGTACAAAAACTTCTTTAGTATTATAAATAAGCTGGGTGGTCACTATGCAAGATTGAAAGAGCAAAATTAAAAGGAATAATCTACACTTGAATCTTCAAATGTGTTAACAATACAAGGATCACTCGCTATCTAAATCCATTTGATTCTTAAGGTATTGAAGTAAAAGTACTGCTAAGGCAGAAAAGGGGTGATGAGGAACATTGGGAAGCATTTTAACTCAGTACCAGGAAGAGGGTGCAATCCTACCAGGTTTACTTATAAACTGGGCAACATTGGGAAAGCCACTTCATATTTCTGGATTCAGATTTTATCCACTGATAACCAGAAGAGTAGATGAACTAATACTTAAACCCCTTTTCAAGCCTAATATACTCTGATTCTATAAGCTCAAAGAAAGACTACATCTCTGAACTGTTATATAGCTCACAGCACATAGTAAGATGAAAGACTTAAGGAAAGGTCACAGGGTAACTGGGATCAACAGAATTCAAAACAGATTATTTTTCAAAGTTCTCATCTGTAATTTATAATTAACAGAAAACCAAAGCCCATGAAAATATTTGCTCTTGCTAAGCCACCCTCCACCATTTTGAATAATGCAAATCATGCACATGTTTTCTAATAAATACATGATCTGCCTAGTTGGAGAGTCTTACATAGAAGAAAATAAGTATGTACAGTATCTAGGATGAGTGCTATCCTAGAGTCTTAGAAGACAATAGACATGATGTACTTTTTAAAAACCCATATAGAAATTTAGAAGGATACCACAAAGGTAAAAAATGATTTAACAACTGATTGCTAAAATCTTCCCAGCATAGTATTTTGCACACAGAAGACACTCTGTAAATGAATGACTAAAAGAATGAATGAAGCAAGCTTACATCTTGAAGTTCCTTTATGTCTCAAAATCACAAATCTATAAAATACCTGTTTTTTATGGAAATCCTTCAGGGCTGTTTCGTAGCCTTCTTCCAGTCTACTGAAGGCTATTCCTACATCTGTGGTCCACCATATTTGTGAGCTGGTTAGTGCAACTTGAGCCGGGAAATCAAAAATCCACAGTTCCCTAGGTTTTTCCTCATAGGCCACTATGGCTTCTGTGATAGAATGACGCACTGTGTCTTGCATAGTCTGTTCAAGTTGCAGAAGCCATGTTTCCACCTTTGGAAGCAAGTTGAAATGTTATAACACAGGATTAACTACGGAAGGATAATTTCATCCTCCTACTGGCTCTAAGGCCATGCAGCGGGTAATGCCCCAGGTGGATTCATTTTAAACCCAGGTAGAAAACTGCAAGAGGGATAACTCATAGAGGAAAGTGAACAACTGATGGTGAAATCTTTCTCCTACATGAACCTGTCTTCTCCCAGGAATAATGCTCATCTTACTTTACCCACCAGCTGGCTAACAACTTTCAACAGCTTAAACAGAAAAGGGGTTCTCCATTACTCATTTCTCAGCTTTGAAAGCAAGGAGGTTCTAGACCAAGATTCCCCTCTGGTAACACACAGTGTTTTCAGAAACCAAATGTCACAGACACCTGTAGAGGTATGAGTCATATTCTAGACCTTTAATAATACAAATTCAGTTAAAATTTTTTCCTATTAATTTTTAAATCTACTGAACTCTTCTCTAAAATCTTCATAATTCATAGTTTTAAGATAAAATGTTTTCAGCAAGTACCTTAATTACATTCCCTACTGATTCTAATCTTCACACTTGTCAGAAATTAGACCACAGGAGAGTATGAGAGATAGGACAACTGCTGACTTGTCAAACTTAATCTTTTTTTTTTTAATTGAAGCTTACTTTGCTCCCACAAATACAACTTAGCCGGTTTTCCATCCTGTCAAATGTATTTTGTTATATTAATCCAGGTATTTGTTTCCTTGGGATATCATATAATTAAAAGGATACATATATTATTTGCAAATAATTGACCATAGCAATAAAAAGTGACTATAATAAATAAATACCAAGAATCACATGAGATTCTTAAGATGATACAACTGATTTCTTCCTCCACCCCTGTGAAGAGAGCAGCAGCATTCCTAGAACCTCTGGAGAATTGGGATGGAGTAATATGTGGTTAACAAGCTGACAACCTCCTCTCTTGAAAGACACAGGAAACACTGCCCTGCCAACAGCCTCAGTATCTCTTCTTAAGGGCCTTCCCTCTGGCTTCACAACTGTGCTTTGTTAACAAGCAGGAGTTCAGATTAATCGAATTAGATCAGGTTGTTCTGATCTAACCAATGGGGTCTGGTATCTCTGCCTTAATAACTAAGGGTAACTCTTAATGTCACCAAGCAACAAGTTCCCTCACTAATTCAGTCATTATTGTACGTCTCCTGGATACCCTGGGATCCACATCCTCCACACGGCCACCTGTTCTCAAGAACTCTGCAGTCCATTTGGGAAGACCAAACACACATATATGTCAATATGTCAGCTCACGTACAGATGACTGTGCCAACAATGACAACCTAACTCAGTATGCTTTGAGAACTAAGCTCTGATGAGGTGCTTGCTGGATCCTTCCCTTTTTGGTACTTCTCAACCAACCCCCATAACAACAATTGCTACCTCCATTATTATGTGCATATCCATTTTCTCAATGGGCCTAAGAGCTCCTCGAAGACAAGGGCCATTTCTGAACTCCCAAAAGCCTGACCTAGCATCTGACGCACAGTAGGTATTCAACACTTGCTGAAGAATATACTAATGGACTAAATTGGGGGGAATCCAATTAAAAGAGTGCAGAGATACAAAAAAAAGCACCAAATTAAAAGCATCTTTTTATAAAAGGAAGGCAATTAGAGGGTGAATTTGTATATGTTTACAAGTCTCTAGCATAAGTTGCTTATACAGAATAAATTAGAGCACTATAAAAACTTTCAATATCAAGGGTTCCTGCTAGTGACAAACACATCCATCAGTTGGACTACCCGCTCTGGGCATCATGCCAGTCAGCGAGCTGTTTGCTGGGAGGGAGCAGACAGCAACACACTTTTGTCAAGAGAGTTTATGGCAACTTTTTCTAATCATTATAATATCATCCTAAAAAGCCCAAGAGATCAAAAAATATATTTTAATCAAAGTATTCCACCATCTGCTTCTCCTTCATTTGGCAGGATTTTTCTGGTACAATATTAAAAAGGAACAGAAAGGAGTAAAGAAAACCCTTGTAAAACAAGGTTGCAACTCGCATTTCTGCAAATACTTTAAGGAACCCCTGCCACAACCCAAATGGTTCTCCAATAGACGCTATTCCTTCAGTCACTCTGTGGATTAACCCAAGCTATACGATCATCATCATAAAAAGATGCAATTCCCCTAAATCAGATGAAAACACCAGAAATGCTTTCATAAATCATAATGAGCCATTCTTGTGGATAACTGTTAAGAATTTTTTTGAGGTATTTGGCTGCGAGAGGAGAGAATATGCTAACTTAATTCTGTGCACATGGTAATTAGAGTATAGGACATCAGCTTGCTAGACTCAATCAACTGTATTTACGAGGAGCCATTTATAACATTCACAATGGACTACTGAACCACAAAGCCTCTTTAAAACAAGCTTTATTGCAAGGTGCTGCTTCACTATAACCCTTCTCTGTTCTCTGAGCAGTGGTGAAAACAGAATACGCTTTGTAGGAGACTCAGTCACTGAGTTGCATTTGCCACTAATTCTGGGGTCACTCATTCAATCTGTGACAGTTGCTTCCGTCTAGTTCAATTCCTAGCATCTCTGAGACCCTGCTGGGTGCCAAAGTCACATGAGTAGAAACTGGGACGCATGGCAGAAGAGCCCTCTGTCACAGTGGATACAGGTAAAAAGGAACCTCCCAGCCCAAAACTAAGCAGAGCCTGATTTGACCTGAGTTGAATTTTTTTCTTGTTTAATTCAACCTTCTAAGAGTATGCTGAAAATACTCCCCTAACATGGAAAATCTCATAATCAAATCTTACATGGCCCACACATTCACACTCGGCTTGGAATGGGACATACTCCTTTTCCTTGCTGTACATTCCAACTGCCCTGTGTGCGGAAACATCCTGATTGTCTTCAAACTGCAGATCTGCAATGCTGTCGAAAAGTTTGGCAAGGTGATGTGTTACCTAAAATGAGAATATTAGAAAAGATAAGAGCATTTCTTACTGTAGGTGTATTCTGATAATCTAGAGATGATGCAATATGAAGTCATGAAACTTTCTGGAGTTAGAGTTTTCTCAAAATGTTTTCCCTCAAGATAAAAGTTACTTCTAAAATATCAGAGCTTGAAAGGATCTTGGTGGAGAAGTGGCCAGGCACTCTGGTCAAACCATCACATATTGGCTGACGAATGCTTACCATGAAAAGTGACCTATTTTCTACTTGATGACTGGAGGCTTACTGACTTCTCTATCTCTACTGCATTCCTGTAGACGTGCATCCTGCTGGGCCTTCTGTAGTCAAGTTTTAAAAATTCAAATTCACAGCATTAGTGTACACTATGAAAAAGCTATTGAAGTGTCTGAAATGAAAAATGTCAATTAGAAAGAATCTTACTTTTTTTTGAGGGGGGGTTGTCTGTTAACATGCACTTGCCTTGATACTTTGGTGAGCCCCACAGTATCCTTGGTGCATAAGAAAGGTGAGTAGGATTTCCCCCTTTTCATTGATAAGGAAATTGAAACTAAAATAGTAAGTAAATTCTCCAAGTTGACATATAAAAGTAAGTGGCAGTTAGACATTGAATCTATAATTCCAGGCCACACCTATACAGATCAAGTTCTTCTGGTGTCATAACCTCTTACATCCTAAGTTTTGCATTCTCCAGTAGAAAACCAGTAAATAGTACATTGAACTCTATGCAGGTTCCAGACAATTTGGGGAAAGAAAAAAAAACAACAACAAAGATCAGATGAAAGACAAAATTTTAGCATTTATTTTGCAGAAGTCAGTTTGAAGAACAAAATCTAACTGGCCTCCAACCGCAATCCCAGCATGTACAACACTTATTCATCTTGTTACATTAGTACAGACCAGAATAAGCCTCCTCTGGGGAGCACTGCCCTATGTTTTTGTCATGGAGGAAAGGAAACAATGACATGTGTTGCGTAGGTAAATTCACACCCAAGGGGACAAAAGAGAACAGACTTTACTAATCAGGGAAGTTACTCTATCATCTCTCTTGGGGTAGACTGAGTCAAGGGCAGGGGTCAGCCCAGAAGAAGTATCAGAAATGGGAATACATATTCCCTTGTTATCATGGTGCAAATAAAAGCTGCTAAGTGGAAAACAGTTTTGTGGTTCCTCAAAAACTTAAACAGAATAATCCAGCAATTTCTCTCCTAGGTATACACTCAATAGAGGTGAAAATAGGAACTCAAACAGGTATTTGTACATCTCTGCTCATTGAAGCATCATTCACAATAGCCAAAAAGTGGAAACAACCTAAATGTCCATCAAATGATAAATAGATAAACAAAATGTGGTATATCCATACAATGGAATATTGTTCAGTCATTAAAAGGAATATTACTGATACACGCTGCAACTTGGATGAACCTTGAAAACAAGCTAAATGAAAACCAGTCACAATATACTACACGTCATATCTTGTATTATCCAATTTATATGAAATATCCACAGCAGATAAATCCACAGATACCGACAGCAGACTGGTGGCTGCTAGGGGCAGGAGGGAGGGGTATGAGAAGCTACTGCTTAATGGATAGGGGGTTTTACTTTCTGCTTGATAAAAATGTTTTGGAATTAGATTAAAGGTGGTTGCAAGACACTGTGAATGTACAAAATACTATTGAATTGCATACTTAAAACAGTTAATCTTATGTTAAATTTTACCTCAACAGAAAAAAATATGAGCTGCTGATAACCAGAAGATAGGGTGAAGCAATACAAAACATTTCCAAGCATATAGTCTCCATTGCTGTAACAAACTTCTTGAAATGCAGTTTAACTGGACATGGTAAGTATACCATAGCAGCTTCTAGAAACAATAGCAACCTGCCTAAATTTTCCGCATGACAAGACCAACACCAATATTGGTAAGGAACTTCTTTAGGGTGATTTAATCTTTGAAGCTTTCAGCCTTTTCATTTTTGCTGTACATGCAGTTTTAGTATCAAAGAAAATCACAGCAAGAAGTCCTCTGAGTTTAAAATAGATGAGTTTTTGAGACTCTCGCTTACTTTAAACACAGATAGTGTGGTAGCTGCCTGATCACAGCTTGGGTTCTGTTCTCCTCCATCCCTGTACATTACCCAGAGGATATTAATATAGAGAAAGTCTCCAATAATCTCATAAATCACTCTCACAGCTGAAGTGGCCAGGAAGTACACAGATGTTGAATGGCTTCTACTGTGTAATGGGCCTAGATAATATTCAACTGAAAAGCCTTCGGATAAATGAGACTTCAGCCATCAGACACCCTCACACATTATTGCTTGGGTGAGAAAATAATTTTGAGAACTTCTAGCTCTGTAGTAACTCAATGACCAGGAAACACAAACCTTAAGCAGAGTTCTCCTATTTCTTATATATGGCATAGTTGAAGTTAGATGTTTTCGTATTGTCTTCTATTTAAACTTTCTGAGGGAACAAGACTATTTTTTTAACTAGTGTGGACCCTGTTGCCCTCAGATTTGTTCTATTTTTAATGAGATCTCTTTGTATTTGTTAACCCAAAATTAAAATTCCTTCTTCCCAGTGAGCTGTTTGGAAAGGCCTTTCATTTTACAACTAAAAAGAATAAATTAGGCTGGGTGCTGTGGCACATACCTGTAATCCCAGTACTGTGGGAGGCCAAGGCGTGTTTATCACCTGAGGTCAGGAGTTCAAGACCAGCCTGACCAACACGGTGAAACCCCGTTCCTACTACAAATACACAATTATCCGGGCATGGTGGCGCATGCCTGTAATACCAGCTACTTGGGAGGCTGAGGCAGGAGAATCACTTGAACCCGGGAGGCGGAGGTTGCAGTGAGCCGAGAAGGCACCACCACACTCTAGCCTAGGCAACAACAGCAAAACTCTATCTCAAAATAAATAAATAAATAAATAAACGAAGACTTCGTAGGCCTCTCTTTTGATAGAGAAAGGATATGAGCACTTCAAATCATTTTTTAAAAAGAACCAACAACTCATCATGTATTTTAAGTAGGTTTCTAAAAGATTAGTGCAAAAATTGAATACACTTAGTCCTGGCTTTGCAGAATAGTACAAAATCATAAAAATGACCACACTGGCTGAAATCACATTATGCAATCTGAATGATCAATGGGAGAACCCTATGATGGGACAACCTTTACAAATTTTTGTCAAAACATATAAAGCTTCTGTTTGTTATAAACATACAGGGTGATAAAAAAAAAACCATCAACAAATATTTTGTCGACTGCATTTTAAAACACTAAACAGTTTTCTCTGCAGAAAACTTAAGTTATTTGAATAGCACTTGCCTCCTTCTCATCTTACTACTTAAGGTCCAGAACAAGCATCTTTTCTCTGCCTTGACAAACTCATACTCCCTTTGAATTTGTATCCGGCCATCAACATTTTATCTTTCAAGCATTCAATGTCATGAAATTTCTTGTAAATCTCTTTAATGTGAAGTCAGTTTTTGTTGTTTGGGGGGGTTTGTTTTATTTAATGTGTTTGTTTTTGCTGGCATCACTTTCTCTGGTACATTTTCATCCTTTTTGTCAAAACCACTGTTGTCATTCATGTTCCCAAGTTTATCTTCACTAAGTTCCCCTGGCTGCATATCACTCTCTCCAGGGGTGTTTGGTCGTCACTGCCCATCATCTCTCTCTTCTGTGACTCCCATCTACGTTCGATTCCATTTTTGCTTCTAGCATTATCAATTTTCATTTCTTTGCTATACTTCCAACTTTGTTACTATTTCCTTCTGTCCATTAACTAATGAAAAATGTCATGTAGGTTCATCATAGAACTAACTACAAGCTTAGCTGCCTGTGTGTGAAGTGAGTAAAAGCAGCACAGTGGCTGATCACTGACAGAATTAGAAAGATGTGACATGACTGTCACTGATCATGATGCACATCTGTTACTTAGGCAGTGATTTCTGTGGGCTGAAGAGTTAGTAATCAAGTATGTGCTTTATGCAATCACTCAGAGTTAACATACCGTAGTATCTGAAATGTGAACCGTGTTGTCAGGGCACTAGCGTTATTTAACCAAACCTTAGTAACTGAAATTCATAAATATCAGAACTGTGCACAGGGAGAACCTCTTATGAAATAAAAGAACTTACATTTATCTAATTGTAAGTAAACTGAAAATACTTAATCACTAGGTAATTTTATAATTTAAAATGCATACCGGTACAGTGATCAGTTAATCTACCTTCATGACTTACAGCTACTGTTCACTTAGAAAACAAAGGGAAAAAAGATGAAATTACAATAGCTTACAATTATATTCTCAAACCTTAATGCTTGCTTTCTGCCTATATCTAAGTTCGTATTTGCCCTATCTACCTAAAGATGTAGCTGCTGCTTATAAATGGGATAAAATATACACCAAGTCTAGTGCCACTCCTGGCCTGGTGAGCACCTTAGGACTCCTTCATATGTCTTCATTAACTGATTTATTCATAATGGCAATACTCACAATAATAATATTTGTAACAATATAAATCATGACCAAAATATGGGCAACCCTGGTCTTTTGTGGATGATATTCTCTAGAATGAGATAAAGTGAGTCCATGATTTTTACATATGTAAAAACTTAAGTCAATGTGTCAAAATAGTAAATGGTTGTATATGTGTGCGTGTGTGTGTGTGTGTGTGTGTGTGTGTGTTTTAAATAACAGTTTTGGGCCGGGTGCGGTGGCTCACGCCTATAATCCCAGCACTTTGGGAGGCAGAGGCAGGTGGATCACCTGAGGTCAGGAGTTTGAGACCAGCCTGGCCAATATGGTGAAACCTCACCTCTACTAAAAATACAAAAATTTGCTGGGTGTGGTGGCATGCACCTACTCTGGAGGCTGAGGCGGAGAATCGCTTGAACCCGGGAGGCAGAGGTTGCAGTGAGCTGAGATTGCACCACTGCACTCCAGCCTGGGCGACAAGAATGAAACTCCATCTCCAGAGAAAAAAATAATAATAAAATAATAAAATTAAATAACAGTTTTGGTCATGGTACAGGGAAATAGGCATGCAATACGGTTAAGAGACTAAATCTTAAAAAAAAAAAAAAAGCCTTCTAGAAACTAGTTAAATCAGTATGGCACATTCATAAAATGAAACCTCTTATAGCTACAAAACATCAAATGGTAGAGGAATATTACAATTTTGATTAAGTATATATGTTATAACTCACAAACACAGACACATTTAAAAAACTATGATCACTCAAAAATAGCAATGAGTATATTAATCTCATTTTTAATGTATTTCTATATTTTTCAAACTTTCAATAATGAACATGCAATTACTTACATAATTTAGATTTGCTTTTACCAAAAATAAAATCACAGTATAATATTTTGTAATTTGATTTTTCACTTACTACTGTAACTTAAACATATCCATGTATCATCAGTGCATATAGGATTGATTTTGTGTTTCTTTCATAAAATGTTTACATGCATGAATTATATAATTTTGTATAAATGTGTTCACAACACAAATGCTGGCTTCTTTAAATTTTTGGAAATTGGAATACATATGCAGAAAAACAGGAAAACATCATGTGTGTACAACTTAATACATTTTAACAAAGCAAGCACAACTCTTGTGATTACCACAAGATTAAGGAATAGAATAGTGGCTGGGCATGGTGGCTCATGCCTATAATCCCAGCACTTTGGGATTACAGGCCAATGCAGTCAGATCACCTGAGGCCAGGAGTTTAAGACCAGCCTGGCCAACATGGCAAAACCCCGTCTCTACTAAAAATACAAAAATTAGCTGGCCGTGGTGGTGCACACCTATAATCCCAGCTACTCAGGTGGGTGAGGCATGAGAATTGCTTGAACCAAGGAGGTGGAGGTTGCAGTGAGTCGAGATTGCACTATTGCACTCCAACACTCCAGCCTGGGTGACAGAGTGAGGCTCGGTCTCCAGAAAAAAAAAAAAAAAAGAATAGGATACCAGCACCCATAAGACTCCTCATGATGCATGCCAGTTACTATTTCTCTAAAAAGGGACATTATCTTTACAGAAGTGAATTCACATAGTATGCACTCTTTTGCATCTGCCTCCTATGGTTCAATATTATGTCACTTGAATTCATTCATGTTATTTGGTATAGCACTAGGTTTTTTTCATTTTTATTACTATATGGTATTCCACTGTATAAAGACAATACAATATATACAATATATTTAGCCATTCCACTGTTAAGGGACATTTAAATTGCTTCCCGTTTGGGACTATTATAAAAAAGCTGCTATGAAAATTCTTGTATACTTCTTTTGGTCCATCTATGTAAGTATCTCTGCTGAATGTACACTGAGAAGGTGAACTGCTAGATAAAAATGTATGATATATTCCTATTTAGAAGATGCTGTTAAACAGTTTCCCTAAGTAGTTGTATTAATTTATAATCCTGATGGCTAGATATGAACATTCCCATTACTCCACATCCTTTCCATTGTTTCATGAGTTTTAATTTTAGCCTTTGGTGAGTTTGATCTTGATATCTCATTGTATTAGCAAGCATACGTGTTTTTTGAATCCCAAATCATATTAACAATTTAGGAAATATCCACGCAAATTAAAAAGAGAAGGGAAAATTAATACTAGGCAGAGTATTTCCGTCTAGTAAAGAGAAACACATTAACTTATGCTGTTTTCCTCAATCTTCCCAAACTCACTGATGTCAAAACAACAATATCAATGTATTCAAGAAGGGAAAAAATAAAAGAAAATAAAAACTTGAATTAGTACTTGATTTTAATAAATTTTTTGCTTTGTTTTTAAATTTCAAGTAAAATATTTTAAATCAGTAGCACATAAAGTCTTTGATATTGATGAATATATATCCACATACACATATATAAATATGTAAACACATAAAGAACATATATTAATTAACCTTGCAGTATAACAAAATACCCCAAGATTTACTGGCTTCTTCATGAGCCACAATTCTGTGTGTTGGTTTTGGGTTGCCTCAGCTAGTCCAGCTGGACTCTCCCACACATTTGTAGTCTGCTGGTGATCGATGGCTTCTCTCACATGTGTGATGGTTGCCCAGCTGGTAGCTTGGGTATGGGCATGTTCATCTCATTATCCAGCAGGCTAGTGTTGACTCATTCATGATGGGGTGATTACAGGTTTCCAAAGAGCAGCAAAAGGGCAAGTGCTGGTATACAAAAACTTTTCAAGCTTTTGCTAATGACACAGTGGCCAAAACAAGTGATATGGCAATCCAAATGGAGAATTAGTATCTAGCCTTGATAAATACTGCCACACCACATTGAAAGGGCATGGATACAGGAAAGCAAAGAATTTGTGGCCAATTTTACAATATTATATGTTATGTACTTTTACTGGTTCTTTATGCACTTTGTTTTGCCTGTTACTTAGAAGCCAAAGAGATAATACCTAATGCTTTCCCCATTTGGTATATAAGGATATTGAGGTTCAGAAACGTTAAGCAATAACATTGTCAGTAATCAATAGGGCCATTATTTAAACTTACATATATATTATTTCAATGTTCCTATTTTTTTGATACCATTCCATCTTCTAGTGATTGGCTAATGCTCCAATTTTGTCTACTTCCATATAGTTGACATTTCAGTGTTCATAATTTTTTGGTATAGATCCAAATTTCCATCTAGTGTCATCTTCCTTTTGCTTGAAGAACTTCCTCTAACATTTCTTGTAGTGCCAGTCTGGTGGTGATGAAATCTTTGAGTTTTTGAATGTGTTAAAACATCTTTATTTTGCTATCATTTTTTAAAAAGGTATTTTTACTGGGTATAAAATTCTAGGGTTACAGGTGTTTTTTTCTTTCAGTACATTGAAATTGCTACTCCACTGTAGGCCATGCATGGTGGCTCACATCTGCAATCCCAGCACTTTGGGAGGCTGAGGCAGGTGGATCACAAGTTCAGGAGATGGAGACCATCCTGGCTAACACGGTGAAACCCTGTCTCTAGTAAAAATACAAAAAAATTAGCTGAGGAGGCGGGTGCCTGTAGTTCAAGCTACTTGGGAGGCTGAGGCAGGAGAATGGTGTGAACCTGGGAGGTGTAGCTTGCAGTGAACTGAGATCGGGCCACTGCACTCCAGCCTGGGCAACAGAGCGAGACTCTGTCTCAAAAAAAAAAAAAAAAGAAAATAGAAATTGCTACTCCACTGTCTGCTCACTTGCATTGTTTCCAGTGTGAAGTCTGTTGTCATCCTTATGTTTGTTCACTTGTATAAAATTTGGTTTTATGGATGATTTTGAGAATTCCATATTGTTTTGACCAATTTGAGCAATTTGGTGTAGTTTTCTTCCTGTTTTTGTGTGTTTGGGCTCATTAAGTTTCAGGCAAGAAGGTAAATCCAATTCCTTTCATCTTGGCCAGAAACAGAAAATATACCTCTTGTTGTGGTTTTAATTTGCATTTTTCCCCAATAACTTTTGAAGTTGAGCAACCATTCTTATGTTTACTAACCATTAGAATCTTTTTTTGTGAACTGTCTAAGGATTCTGCCCACTTTTATATTAGATTATATGCCTTTGTTCTTTTGTAGGAATTCTTTATATATTCCATATACGAGTCTTTTGTTTGTATTGCAAACACCTTTTCCCACTTTGCAGCTTGCATTGTTATTCTCTTAACAAGTATCTTTTGATAAGCTAAAGTTTTAAAATTTTAACATAGTCAAATTTATCCAATATTTCCTTCGTAGTTAGGACTTTTGTGTCCAGTTTAAGATATTTTGCTTATTCCAAGATCATGAAGATATCCTTCCTCACACGTTGTATATTGTTTCATTGTTTTACTCGTCACATTTAGCTCTACATCCATCTAGTACTGACTTTTAGATATGGTAGAGATCTAATTTTTAGATATCTGATTTAGATATCTGATTTTTAGATCTAGTAGATTCCTCCTCCCCCAACCCTGGCAAATTTCTATCCAATCCGCCTTAGAGCCATTTCTTATTATTGTTTGATTCTCTGTATAATATCCTCCTTAACGGGGTCTGAGTTCCAGTTTTTATTTTATTTTCCTCCTTCTTTCAAGTTCCATGAGCCTCCTGAAACCTCTGATCAGCTTCTCATGCCGTTGGCCACATCTGTGAATTATCAAATGTCTCAAGGAGAAAAGCAGCATCAAACATTAGGCAAATCTCTTTGTGCTTTCTTGTGCTGCTATCTTAGCCCCTGAAACACTAACTTCTTCAATGCTCTTTAAATGTTCTTCAGTGCATTTAAACAGATTTAGTTAAATATTTTAGCCACTTTTCTAGTTGTTCCCAGAAAGAACGGTACTCTGTTAAAAGCTAATTTGTTATAGCTGGAAGCTCTACCCACTGAGTTTAAGCCGGAACTGGACAACCTTCATCAAATGGCATCAAAGCGAGGCTGAGACCAGAATAATTTCATATTCCATACAAGGGCCTAGAACTCCTTGCTGGCAGGACCCCACATTCACAACATTTAATTTTTGGATCTCATAACATCGAAGTGATATTTTACTTTAACCTCACATTATAATAACCCTAATGTTGTTGTATAACTTATACATTGGCCATAGAGAGAATTCCAAAGGGGCTACAACAGAATACAATGCAGTGGCAACACATATGCGAAATGAAGAAAAAATTGTGCATATTGTTATATAATTTGTGATTAACCACATATTTATCATTTTGAGAAGATAATCAAGGATAATCTCCATGGGATATAAAATTTGACACTTATTTTGAAAGTAGATTCTCTATTTTCTTGTCATACACCTAAATACCTGAACCTCTAAGTGAATCAGGCTGCATTTTTATTAAGGTATCCATTTAAAATATTACACATTCCTAAGTCATGACAAGTAGAGTTGATCTTATGCTGCACTTTCTGTGACAGACTACCCTTTCACGAGCAGCTTCTGTTCCTTGCTCCTCAGCTGCAGGTACATAGAGCCAATGGCAAGATGGTCAAAACCACAACCCCTTTTCTGTGCCCTTTTGCTCCTTCTTTCTCATTCCTTCTTCAGCCCCAACTTAAACTCAGGAGCCACCACTTCCTTCACTTTAGACACCTCATATCTTTCCAGCTTTCTACTTCCTTTAGGAAAGTTAGAAGTTTTTTATTGATTTCATTTTAACTAAAGTTCATTCTTGTATGCCCTCAACTTACCATGTACATTTTGAGTCCTTTTCCTATTAATTTTCTAAAGAAGAATCTCCTCCTGTCAGCGAAGGTTTTGGCATACTATGAATGATCATTGAGCTCCATCCTCTTGAAATTCATATGCTGAGACACTTTTACTCCATCAGGAAGATAACCAAATGGAAGCTCTGCATAAAAACATACTGTGCTTGTGGGAATGCGGGGTCTAGATATTTGCTCCTTTAAGATCCAATGGTGCTTTTCATCACCTAATGTAAAACTCATTTCTCACAAGCACCTTTTTGAATGCCAATATTTACAGTCTATTAGAGGTATCAGTTGAGTGCCATCTGTCTCATCACTGCAATTTAGGAGATTTCTCCAAAGACAAGTTGGCAGATTTCCTTGTGTGTAGACTGATGCAGATGCCCTTGAAGGGCATTTCTTCATGCAAACATTCAGCATTCCTGAGTGTATGTATCTTGTCATTTTAGAGAATGCATTGTGGCTTCAATTTGCACAGCTACAACCATCTAACAGCCACATTAAGTCATATTTTTAAAAGGTGAAATTAATTTTAATGTATATTTAATCCAGTATATCCCAAAATGTTATCATTCAACATGTGAGTAATATAAAAAGTGAGATCTTTTCCATTATTTTATTTGCAGCAAGTCTTTGAAACCAGGTATGTATTTTATATTTACAGCACAGCTCAATTTGGATTTTTCATCTGAAAATGCTACACCTGTATTTTCATTTCATAGAATACGCAGGGGCAAAGGTAGATTCACACACCCAAGTTGTTTCAAACACACAATGTTTTCCGATAACTGAATCAAATATCAAGGTTTAGATTTAAATCAATTGCAATTCATCACAGTAGAAAGTCAGTTCCTTAGCTGCCACATTTCAAGTACTCAGTGGCCATGTAAGGGTCACAGCTACCCCATTAGAAGCACAAGTAGAGCCGATCACGTTGACAGCAAGTCTTTCTTTAGTATAAGCTCCATTGTGGGTTAGCTTCTCCAGACCTCACCTTCATGGAGAAGTTAAATGTTTCATAGACGAGAGAAAGAAAATGTGCAAATGGTTCTCAGACAAAAAGACCTTTCACATTAGGAATCAGTGGCTACAAACACCTTGATTGCCCAAAGTTTTCCGTTATTTTAAGGTAGTATATAACAACCTGAAAGGGTGCAAAGGGGTAAACTGATATTATTTTGTCTAACTTTAACCACTGTACTAATTCAGTTAAAAAATACAATTTTTTTCTGAAAGGGGAAAAAAATACCAAAGAATGTTAATACTGAATCCCATAAGGACTTCAGGTCAGTTGTCCGTAACTATTGTACCACATCAATGAATCCTGCAAATACACCTTTAAGTTTTCCTTCTACAGCAACTACGAGAGAGTTTTACCACTGAAGTTAAGCAGCACCTGTATCCACCATCCTTTAGTTAACTGATAACCTTGGGAGGTCAGGCTGAATTTGGGGGGAAGAAAATTTTTTAAACTTGATGTTAACCAAACTTCCCAAAACCTAATAATTACTGACAGCATTCTAGACACACCAATTTTATCCCTCTACCATTCCAACTCTTGTATCTTAAACTGGGGGTTTCTGCTTACAGAATTCGGGTTGTAGTGGTTATCAGACCTCCCTGGCTGGTCTATTCAAGCTGATCACATTCCACAATTAACTACAGAAACTCTCACTTGGACCAACACTCTTAAATGGAGTGTGGGTGGGTAAAGGAGGGGGGCCTGGAAAATTCAAGTCATTCACAAGATGTCAAGATGAGTTATCTACCCACAAAGGGCGCCTTTTATGGGGAAATTGCATTGTTGCTCCACAAGCTGCAGTTGCCATGTTATCTTGGTCACACTACAGGGAGCACATTCAGGAATGTTAGCACACGAGGCATAGACAGAAAGACTAAGTCTAGTGGTCTGAAACTGATTCTAATAATGAAAAGAAGGTAAGAGAGTGTGGCAAGATCACACTATCTGGCGTTAACAGCCTGTAGCATTAACTATTCCATAGTTAGTGAGCAAGAATTAAGAATGCATGTTGAATTTGCAGAACCATTTCTTTCAGGGAAAGAAGCCGGCTATTCCTCTAGATGACTCAAATGACCCTTAGCTCCTTTTCAACAAGTCACTTTTGGATAGTTATTTGTACCACAAAGGCTGCTAAACACTTCTTCTAATAATAGACCTTTAGTAACAGTGTGATAGCATTTTATGCAAATTTTAATTGTTCAAAATTTAAGTAGTGTACACAAAAAGACCTCAATGAAATCCTATTTTGAGCACAACTTGAAATACAAATTTTCTCAAAATTTCAAAATACATCAAAAATATATCCAACCACTTCAAATCTGTGTGTCAGAACTGTAAGCATGTTTATACTGTGGCCACAGGGCTAGATCCTATTAGCTGGCAAGAAGAAATACCCACCTCCCTTTGTTAGCGTGGTGGCATTTATCAGCACAGCTGTGAGGGAGTTTGGAGAGCTCCATGCTGTGATTTTAACATTCAGCTTCATCATAACTTCAAATGTTTCAAAAGCCTTATATAATCTAGTCATTCATTAAGGAGGGGTACTAGTACTGAGCAATGTACCTGGAATTCACGGATTTAGAACTCATGGCTAAAATGCTATGAATGGGGTAGGCGAGGACACATCCACAGTAAGTCACACTGATAAAGGAGAAGATAGCACTCTGTAAAATACCAAAGTCATGTTGTGAAAATTTTTTTAAAGGGTTTACAAAGCACATCATTGAAATCTGAAAAATAAACTGGCATCAGGGATGCACAGACTGTGAGTCAACATGTAGTTTAGCTAAGGCATGAAGGATTTTTTTGAGGATTTAAAAGGAGGGTGAACAGAGTTGGTGACAAGAATTCATTGAGAGATCTTTTCCTCTAGCACAGAGTAGGACTTCGATTAAGGACAAAAAGGAAGTGAGTATGTGCACACTCTGAAGGTAACGGATGTGGGTTAGGACAGTTAGTCCCTCCAGGGTTTGGTAAGACACATCTCAATACCCCACCCTCCTCTACCTCCATGCACGCCTTCTACAGAAAGTACCATAGGGAGGAAGAGGGCAAAGGAGGCCATCTGCACAGTGTGAGTTATCAGCCACGATGCGGAGGCCATGGCATCTCCCTCCCCTTTTGTGGGTAAGATAGAAGACTGGGTCCCCCAACCTCCACTCTAAGGTCAAGCAAGAGGAATAGGAGAATCACTCATAAAAACTCTGGGTACCAGTAGGAAGTGAATCTTTGATGTGCCCCTTGTTTGGACACCTGCCTAGGTAGAAAAGGAGAAGGAAGATGGAACCAGGTGGCTGGTTACACTGCCAGGAGCAAGAACTGGAAGGATTAAAGTGGGGGTGGCTCTGCCATATACATCCCTGGGGAGGTTCCCTTTGTCCAGAGGACCTGCACACATGTTCCACCAGAAACCCAGCATGTGGATCCTTGCTGTTAAGGGTGAAGATGGACAGTCACTGCTGGCGAGGGAAGCAGGAGCAGTCATTAAGAAAGGGCAACAACAGACAGATCACACCCCTAAACCCCTCTCCATGATAAATGGGCAGAGACGGGGGAGGAAAGGGCCAAAGTCTCCCTCTCAACCCCAAGTTATTAAATGACAGCTTAGCCTTGACATGGAGTGAGATGGAAATTTCCAACTAGAATATGATGAGTTGCTTTTGGTTTATTTTTTTAAGTTTTTAATAAGAAAGGAAGACCAGGAAATTACAATACCTGCCCGAGATATTATAAAGGGGTCTGCTACGGGTGCAAAGAGATTCAGAAGGGCACATGTGAGATTAGTAATTGCAGAAAGAAAAAATTGTTTCATGACTGTTATTCCATGAAATTAATATTATTCAATAAACCAGTCACATTAGTGTTCGTTGTGTTTAAATAATATGATTAAAAGAAAAAGAACGCTTACCTATTTACAGATTTATGCACCTCTCTGCTAACTTACTTATTGAAAATTCATTTGGCATTGTAAGCATGTCAGATTTGAAAAGTATTCAGAAACATGTACTTTAATGAAATATAATACCTGCTACCCTCATATAGTCACCCTGGGCAGAGGGTTCAGCTGCTGGTCATGAGGATGCCCTCAGGGGCTTATTGAAGCATAGTGTAGTTACAACTATTATGTTTCAAAATAGTTTTTTTAAAGACATCTAATTGTGTGCTAATAAGTATGTAAAAGACGGATATAGTAGCTTCATAGTCAGTTTAATCACAGAGATTTTATTTGCAAAGCCATCTGGAAATTAGCATGAATATACAAAACAATACTACCTGAGTGGTGACCCTGAACACGTTGCCCAAACTGTCCAACAATTCTGTTACTAATAGCACAACCGCACTTATATTATCAACAACAAGAATAGCCAACCAATTGAATTTAGGTTCAAAGTTAAATGATGAAGAGAGAAATCATTAAGATAAATACTGCGCCCAAAGAACAGCAAAATTCAGGGAACTGCAGTGTGAAGAGACACACATTCCAAAGAAAATGGCATAAAAAATATCTAGAGAAAAATTTTTCCAAGAAAAAAAACTGGAGAAAACTCCACAATTATATAGCAGAAGCTTGAGTTTCAAAATAATCTGTAATACACAGTCAACTCTAGGAGCGCCCAGCTACGTCAGCCACAACAACTGTAAGATCTTAGTGAATAGGAATGATTGAGTAGGTCTAAATGAAAGACAACATTCTCTTAAAGTTTACAGGAAGTAGTGCTTTGGGATTTGTACAAAGTTTGTCTCTGATCTGAGCTTTCAGATTACACACGATAATATCTGTTTTGATTTGCTTTAAATATTGACGTGGGAATCAGCAAAAAGGTGATGCACTATTTTTGCACAGATGGGGAAAACTCGAGGGTTAATTCAGGATGATCCTGAAATTACACAAATCTAACTTGGACAGCACTGAAGATTAGCCCAATGTCGTAATTATGAAGGTGACTCTGGAGGGAGGAGTAAGAAGGTACCAGCCAGGATCTCTTTCCAAGTGACCCTTTCTCCCCTAGGAAAGCTGCTAACCAGGAAATGGATGCCCCAGATCTTGTCCCAGAATTCTGGGGGATTTGGCGATAGTGTTTCTTTCCATCAACATCTTTCAGCACTGTAAGCCTTACACATTTAATATCGTTCCTCTTTACTGAGCACCAGACAGTTACTCTTCCTACTCCCTTTTGCACAGCCTCTGACATCCCTCTGATGCTGCCTTACAAATTTTAACTGCAGATTTTCTAGTTTCTGGCCCACGTGACATGACAGGTAGCATCTGACAATGATAGAGACACTATGACTTTTCTCTGCTAACACAGTATAATACGAGACTTTCAAAGAAATATTACCTGTTTAGGCTGAGCTCCTTTTGAGAGAATGTCAAGTAAATCACCAGAAGAGATGAAATAGAAGCGAGGAAAGGCTATGCGCTTGGTTTCCAAGTATTCAGTGAGAGCTTTTTCACAAAGAGAAAGCCTATATGAATGAAAAATCTTTTTAAGCATATCTTGTCCATTCAGTCATTAAAACTTCAGCAAAACAAAACTCAAGTCCTGTCCATTCATTACAGTAAACTTCCTGTTTAACAGGTAGCTTACTTCCTTCTTTTTGACACCATCATCTATCTTGCTTACGACTAATATACAAGTTATGCCAAGTAGAAGAGGACTATGCCAAATACACACACGCGCGCGTGCGCGCGCGCACACACACACACACACACACACACACACACACACCATTAGTTGTGGCTAAATATGAATTAGACTTAGGATTACGTTATTCACTGCTTTTCTGAATGACACTCCTAAGCAGCAGTGGAGAAGACCAGGTTGCCATCCTTCAACCTGAGAGCAAAATACACTAGTAAGATGTGATTGGTTTACAGTCTTCTTTTCCCCCACTGGATGTCTACAAAACACAAGTGACTTCCCTCCTGTCAGGTATTCAGAGGAGTCATAGGATCCAGAATTGGTTCCACTTTATTGCCCTCAGCAGAGCAGAAACGACCCAGAGGCAGAGCCCCGAAGCCCCAAAGAGCATCACTCAACTGAAATAATTAACTTTGCCCTTTTCATTACCAAAAACACTTTCAGACTCTAAAACTGCTTGGTTTATGTAATATAAAATTTTATCTAGGTCTTTCCTTACCTTGCAATAAAAAAAGGATCGCAGTTCCACAACCCATCATTGTAGTAGCAGATCTGACCATTTTTAATCAAAAGCCAGAATTAAATGTGAAAATTATTTTACAAATGGCCCTTGGGACCATGATTTCAAAAGTGCTACTGTGCTGCCTCAGGATAATTTCTAATCAAATGAAACCGTACAGAAATTAAAGGACTACATTAACAGAGTGCAATCCCAGTTTCTGGCACACAGTAGGTGCTCAATCAATATTTACAGGATAGTTTGATGAAAGAATTGATCAATCAACCATGTCAATTATCTTGATAAGAAGATATATTAGCATAATACTCCTTTCAGAAAACAAATATTTTTGGATTTATTTACATTAACTTACTATATGTATGTTCCATGTAATATGTACGAGACAACTAGACAATTATAAGCAAAATTACAAAATAATTTACAAGAGGTTGCACCTCCATAACACAGTATTAAACACTATTAGGTATGTGAAAGAGACTTCATAAAATTACAGTAAATTGATCATCTTCGATAGCTTTATTCTTACCTGGACTGTAAATCTTTAAGTTTTTCATAGAGATTAGGTCTGCAGGTTGCTTCTAACACATTTTCGACTTTGGCTGTCTTGAACATTAACTCCTGTATGAAAGTGCAATACGGAGCCGTGGATATTAGAACAATATTTTCTAAACTTTTAAACGTTTCGAGAATTAAAAAATGAAGAACAAAGAATGAAGAGGCAAGGTTAAAGATACTTCTAAGAATGTCTGACACCACATCTGTTTACTTTTGCTTTTCAACTCTTAGATGAAGATCAAAAGCATGTACAAGCACACCGTTTTTATCAAAATAAATGTGAGAAGCTCTGTCACCACTTTAGGCCCACAGAGAATTTTTCTCTTCTAAATCAAACGAAAAAGAATAAAGAAAGGCAAAAGGAGAAAGGGAACGGAGAATGGGAAGAGGAAAGAGAAGAGAAAGGGAGACAGGTAGGAGCAGTGTGGGGGAGGAGAGGGAGAGAAAAAGGGAGAAAGGGAGAGAAAGAGAGAGAGAGAATGAGCGAGCGCCCAGAATCTTAAAAAGCACACCTACATATAAAAATGAGAGAGACCTAAACAATCTATTTTTTCTTCCTCAAAAGTGAAATGAATTAAAATTTATCTGTGACTTCTACTTTAGGTAGAAAGAAAAAACATTTAATCTCAATTTTTATGAGAAAGAAATAGTCATTATCCTTTGCTAGAAATCTCTCCAATCAATTATCATTATGTGCACCATGCCACGTGCTTTCTATGGCTTTTACAGAAAAGAAAAACCGAAACTAGTAGTATTATTTTCTACCTGTTGTCTTTTCTCAGTCTTTTACCTCTAAGGATGAATCTGTTTACCTTTATTACCACAAGGGTCGGCAATCTATGGTACCTGGGACAAATATGGCCTGATGATTGTTTTGCATGACCTAGAAGCTAAAAATGGTTTTTACATTTATTTTGGAGACAGGGTCTCATTCTGTCACCTGGGCTAGAGTGCAGTGCTGCAGTCATAGCTCACTGTAACCTCAAACTACCTTGGCTCAAGTGATCCTCCCACCTCAGCCTCCCGAGTAGCTAGACAAGTGTGGGCCACCTTGCCCAGCTAATTATTACAAAGTTTTTAGTAGAGAAGGGGTCTCACTATATTGTCTAGGCTTGTCTTGAACTCTTAGCCTCAAGTCATCCTCTTACCTTGGACTCCCAAAAGGCTGGGATTATAGGTGTGAGCCACCGAGCCTAGCCTACATTTTTAAATCACTGAAAAAAATAACCGGCTGGGTGCGATGGCTCACGCCTGTAACCCCAGCACTTTGGGAGGCCGAGGTGGGCGGATCACAAGGTCAGGAGTTCAAGACCAGCCTGGCCAATACGGTGAAACCCCGCCTCTACTAAAAACACAAAAATTAGCCAGAAGTGGTGGCGGATGCCTGTAGTCCCAGCTACTCAGGAGGCTGAGGCAGGAGAATCGCTTGAACCAGGGAGGCAGAGGTTGTAGTGAGCTGAGATTAGGCCACTGCACTCCAGCCTGGGAGACAGAGCAAGACTCTGCCTCAAAATAAACAAATAAATAAATAAATAAAAATAAAAATAAAAAACGGTATATTTTGTGACACATGAAAACTATGTGAAATTCAAATTTCAGTGTCTACAAGTAAAGCTTTATTGGCATACAATCATATCCATTTGTTTATATATTACCCATGTCTTCTTTCATGTTATAATAGCAGCATTCGGAAGGTGTTACAGAGGCTGCATGATCCACGCAGCCTGAAATATTTATTACCTGACCCGTTGCAGGAAAAGTATCCTGACTCCTGCTTACGCACGCAAAAATATATTCATTTTTATAAATACGATGCTCCAAATCATGTTTCTTTACAAAACTTTGCTAGAATAGCATACAACCTGTCTTTGACAAACCTTAAATTCAGCATCCACCCCATCAAATCTTCTAGCATCTTTCACAAGCTGGATTCGAATATCTTCTGAACAGACAAAAATGCTTTCCAGGTGAGACCAAGTTCGCTGGACTTCCATCCAGGTGAAGATGACCGAGTCTGCTATGTTTAATTTATTTTGCCAGCTTAACACTTGCTCAATGAAATATTCTACATACTTGCTTTGAAGAAGAGTCTGCAACTGAACCTAAAATAAAGGCGAAGAATTTTAAATAGTAGCTAAATTTAGTAGAATGTGAGTGCTATGAGGGAGGCACTATATCTGTTTATTGCTGGATTCTTAGACGTAGCATGTAATATCTGGAACTGGCATTTAATAAGTTTTTGCTAAATGAGTGAATGAGTGAATTAATGGTAGTAAATATTCATATTAACATTTTTCCAAAAAGAGAAAAGGTAAATATAAGCAGCTGTATCTCATATGTCTTCCTCAAAAAGGCCCAGGATCTACTGCCAGCAGAAAAAAAAATTGTGTATCGGGGTTCAGCATTGGGAATTAAACTGTATTCTTTCATTGCTCTTCCCCTCATCCCTGCCTATTAGTCATGCCAAGATTGTGTAGATATGTGTTTATTAATCTTAAAAAAATAGGCTGGGCGCGGTGGCTCACGCCTGTAATCCCAGCACTTTGGGAGGCTGAGGTGGGCGGATCACAAGGTCAGGAGACTGAGACCATCCTGGCTAACACGGTGAAATCCCGTCTCTACTGAAAATGCAAAAAATTAGCTGGGCATGGTGGCGGGTGCCTGTAGTCCCAGCTACTCTGGAGGCTGAGGCAGGAGAATGAAGTGAACCTGGGAGGCGGAGCTTGCAGTGAGCCGAGATCAGGCCACTGCACTCCAGCCCGGGCGACAAAGCGAGACTCCGTCTCAAATAAATAAATAAATAAATAAATAAATAAATAAATAAATAAAATAAAATATAATAAAACAAAACTGCCCCCCACCAGTCTGCTAGGCCCTCGAGCTTCCACTTTCCTCCCTTTTCAGTTACTGCTAAGCTCCACAGCTCTCCTATCACCAGTGCTTGTTTTTATTTTTTGTTTTCTTTCAATTATTGGTTGCAGTTTTATTTTGAAAAGAATGCTATAATTAATGTGGTTTTTGTTTCTCGTGTTTATATTAAAAGAAAAGCTAACAAATTATATTTTAATTAAAATAAGTCTAGTACGTCTGAAACGCTTCTATCACAGAGCATTACATATCTGCCTAACTTAAATGTTTTAAGTCTGTCCTCATATGTCTTTTTTTCCCTTCCAATATTTATTTTGGGTTTGGGGGGCACATATGCAGGCTTGTTACATAGGTAAATTGCATGTTGTGGGGGTTTGGTGTACAGATGGTTTCATCAGCAAGGTAATGAGCATAGTACCTGTCAGGTACGTTTTTGATCCTCACCCTCCTCCTGCCCTCCACCCTCAAGTGGGCCCCAGTGTGTATCATTCCCTACTTTGTGTCCATGGGTACTCAATATTTAGCCCAGCAGCACTTGTTTTAATGCCATGCAGTCTAGCTAGTACTTCTCACCATTCTATGACATTGAAATCTCAGAAAGTCACTGAGTAGAATGACCTCTACTCCTCATTTTTCTCTACTCTAGGTATTTAACATTCTTGACTCTTCTTTGAGGGAAAACCCTTATCCCTTGACTTTTCTATGATATTACAGTATCCTATTTCAACTATTTCTCTTACCACTCTCTTGCTGCCTCATTTTTGTCTTCTCCTCTTGTTCACCAAATTCAGCCTTTTCCAATGCTCTATCCTCAGCTGGCTTATCTCCTTTACTCTCTATCTAGTTCATCAAGTCTCAAATACTGACAGTGAACTCCCAGACACCAGTTCTTGGCTGAACCTCTGTGTTGAGCTGTGGTCTGGTTTCACCTTTGCATGAACGGCTCTCACACTGAATAAACCAATAACAACAGTGTCATCTCTCCAAACCAGTTTCTTTTCCTAAATATCTCACATCTAGTAATAATACTACTGTTATTTCCTCTGAATAGTTTGTCTCTTCCACATTTCTTCTCATGTCTGAAGAGACGCTAACACCTACGATTTTAGAATTCAAGACCATACAGCACGTGCTCAGACTATCTGTCCAGGCCTACCTTTCACTATCCCTATAAAGAAAATCTGTATTTCAAGGAAACTAGAGTCTTAACATTACCTTTGAACGCTAGAGACATCCTGTCATTCCAAGGTACTACTAATATTGTCCTCATTGCCTAAACACCCTTTCCTGACTGTCATTTTTTGAAGAATAATAGACTGAATAATAGAGTATCCGTCAAGTCTCAGCATAAGCACCATCATCTTCTAAGGCCCTCCCTGGGTCTTTCACCCACCTTAATCACAAAGCCTCCCTGTCTCTTCTGAGACTCCTTGGAGTCCTTTTGCTTGTCTCCCTACTCAAGTGCATCTTCCTAGAGAACAAGTGTTCATAACTTTAGATCACAAATGGTATCATACCTGGAGCCGGTAACAGTTAGATGCTCAATGAATAAATAAATACATGTTGAGTATTAGAACTAGAAAAAAGTAAAAAATCACAATTTAAAATAAAATCTGATTTAAACTGCATATGCAACCAACATCAGAGAACCTAAATATATAAATCAAATATGAACAGACCTGCAGTATGAGATAGACTGCAATACAATAATAGTAGGGGACTACAATATTCCACTTTCAACAATGAATAAATCATCTGGACATACAAGAGAGAAACAGTGGACTTGAACACCTTAGGCCAAATAGACCTGATAGACACATAGACAGACTATTTCATCCAATAGCAGAATGTAGATTTTTCTCAAGTGCAAATGAAACAGTCTCCAAAACAGATCATGTGTTAGGCCAGTGATATGGTTTGGCTGTGTCCCCACCCAAATGTCATCTTGAATTCCCATGTATTGTAGGAGGGACTCAGCGGGAGGTAATTGAATCACAGGGGCAGGTCTTTCCCATGCAGTTCTCATGATTGTGAGTAAGTCTTGCAAGATCTGATGGTTTTAAAAAGGGGAGTTTGCAGGCACATGCTCTCTTCTCTTGTCTGCCACTATGGAAGACGTGCCTTTCACCTTCTGCCATGATTTTGAGGCCTCCCCAGCCACATGGAACTGTAAGTCCAATAAACCTCTTTCTTTTGTAAATTGCCCAATCTTGGATATGTCTTTATCGGCAGCATGAAAACGAACTAATACAATAAACTGGTTCCAGTAGGGTGGGGTGCTGCTGAAAATATACCTGAAAATGTGGAAGCAACTTTGGAACTGGGTAACAGGCAGAGGTTGTAACAGTTTGGAGGGCTCAAAAGAAGACGGGAAAATGCCCAGGCAGAAGTTTGCTGTAGGAGCAGTATCCTCATGGAGAACCTCTGCTATGGCAGTGCAGAAAGAAAATGTGAGGTCAGGGCCCCACACACAAAGGGAAAGTTTGGAACTTCCTAGAGACTTGAATGGCTTTGACCCAAATGCTGACCATGACATGGACAATGAAATCCAGGCTGAGGTGGTCTCAGATGGAGATGAAAAACTTGTTGGGAACTGGAGCAAAGGTGACTCCTTTTATGTTTGAGCAAAGAGACTGGTGGCATTTTTCCCCTGCCCTAGAGATTTGTGGCACTTTGAACTTGAGAGAGATAATTTAGGGTATCTGCAGAAAAAATTTCTAAGCAACAAAGCATTCAAGAAGTGACTTGTGTGCTGTTAAAGGCTTTCAGTTTTATAAGGGAAGCAGAGTATAGAAGTTCAGAAAATTTGCAGCCTGACAATGTGATAGAAAAGAAAATCCCATTTTCTGAGGAGAAATTCAAGCTGACTGAAGAAATTTGCAAAAGTAACCAGGAGCTGAATGTTAATCCCCAAGGCAATGGAGAAAATGTGTCCAGGGCATCAGAGATCTTTATGGCAGGCCCTCCCATCACAGGCCTGGAGGCCTAGGAGGAAAAAGGGGTTTCCTGGGCCAGGCCCAGGGTTCCCATGCTGTGTGCAGCCTAGAGACTTGGTGCCCTGTGTCCCAGCCACTCCAGCCATGGCTGAAAGGGGCCAATATAGAGCTCAGTATGTGGCTTCAGAGGATGCAAACCTCAAGCATTGGCAGCTTCCAAGTGGTGTTGATCCTGCCAGTGCACAGAAGTCAAGAATTGAGGTTTGGGAACCTCTGCATAGATTTCACAAGATGTATGGAAATGCCTGGATGCCCAGGCAGAAGTTTGCTGTCGGGGCAGTATCCTCAAGGAGAACCTCTACTATGGCAGAGCAGAAAGAAAATGTGGGGTCAGGGCCCCCGCACAAAGTCCCTACTGGGGTACCACCTAGTGAAGTCATGAGAAGAGGGCCACTGTCTTCCAGATCCCAGAATGGTAGATCCACTGACAGCTTGCACTATACCCCTGGAAAAGCCACAGACCCTCAACACCAGCCTATGAAAGCAGGTGGGAGGGAGGCTGTACCCTGCAAAGCCACAAGGGTGGAGCTGCCCAAGACTGTGGCAACCCACCTCTTGCATCAGCGTGACCTGGATGTGAGACATGGAGTCAAAGGAGATCATTCTGGAGCTTTAAGATTTGACTGCCCTGCTGGATTTCAGACTTGCATGAGGCCTGTAGCCCCTCTGTTTTGGCCCATTTCTCCCATTTGGAATGGCTGTATTTACCCAATAGCTGTATCCCCATTTTATCTAGGAAGTAACTCGCTTTTGATTTTACAGGCTTATAGGTGGGAGGGACTTGCCTTGTCTTGGATGAGACTTTGAACTATGGACTCTTGAGTTAATGCTGAAATGAGTTAAGACTTTGGGGGACTGTTGGGAAGGCAAGATTGGTTTTGAGATGTGAGGACATGATTTGGGAGGGGCCGGGGCAGAATGATATAGTGTGGCTGTCTCCCTGCCCAAATCTCATCTTGAATTTCCATATGTTGTGGGAGGGACCCAGTGGGAGGTAATTGAATCATGGGGGCAGGCCCTTCCCGTGCTGTTCTCCTGACTGTGAAGAAGTCTCAAGAGATCTGATGGTTTTAGAAAGGGAAGTCTGCCTGCACAGCTTTCTTCTCTTGTCTGCTGCCATGTGAGACATGCCTTTCACCCTCCACCACAATTGGGAAGCCTCCCTAGCCACATGGAACTGTAAGTCCAATAAATCTCTTTCTCTTGTAAATTGCCCAGTCCTGGGTATGTCTTTATCAACAGCATGAAAACAGACTAATACAGCCACAAAACAAGTCTTAACAAATTTAAGAGAAAAAAGAATGAAAAGCAGTAAAGATTATCTACAAGATAAATAATATTAAAAACTTTTGAAAACCTGAGAAAGATATAAATATCCAGGTACAAGAAGGTCAGAGAACACCAAATAGAATGGACCCAAATAATACTACTCCAAGTCATATAATAATCAAACTCTCAAAGGTCAAGGACAGATAGAGAATCCTAAAGTAACAAAAGAAGCGAAGCAAATAAGATATAAAGGAGCTCCAATTTGACAAGTGACATCTCGAAAGAATACAGGCCAGCAGAGTGGAATGACATTTTCAAAGTGCTAAATGTAACAAAAACACAACCCTGCTAACCAAGAATACTGTGTCCAGAAAACTTATCCTTCAAATATGAGGAAGAGATTAAAGTCTTTTCCCCAACAAACAAAAGCTGAGCTAATTCACTACCACTAGACTAGTTTTACACAAAATGCTAAAGGAAATTCTTCTATTTGAAACAGAAAAACACTGACATTAAACAATTTGTTTAAAGCCATAAAACCCAGTGGTAAAATTAAATACATGAATGAACATAGGATATTCTAGTACTATAACTATGGTGTGTAATCCACTCATACCTCTAGCATGAAGCCCAAAAGACAAATCTATCAAAAACAATAGCTACAGCAAACTGTTAAGAGGTGGATGATATTAAAATATGCAAATTGAGACAACTAAAGCACAAAATGTGGGGTAGGGAGAAGGAATGGAGTTTCTTCTTCATTTTTTCCTTAGTTTTTTTTTTCTTTGTGATCTAACAGAAGTTGTCATCTCTTTAAAATAACTTGTTATATTTTTTCTAAGCCTCGTGGTAACCACAATGCAAAAACCTATAATAGATTCACTAAAAATAAAAAGCAATTAATTAAAACATACTACCAGAGAAAATCACTTAACCATAAAGGAAAACAGTAAGAAAGTAAAAAAGAGGAATTACAAAGAAACGAGAAGATCAGTAACAAAATGGCAGTAATAAGTCTTTAATAACACTGACCATAAATGGACTCAATTCTCCAATTAAATGCATAAAGTGGCTGAACAGCTAAAGAAATATAAAAGAACTATACAGTGCCTACAAGAAGCCCACTTCACCTATAAAGACACACATAGACTGAAAGTGAAAGAGTGGAAAATGATATACCATGCACCTAGAAACCAAAAAAGAGTAGGAGTAGCTATAATTAGATCAGATAAAATACATTACAATCAAGACTGTAAAAAGAGACAAAGAAGGTGACTACATAATGATAAAGGAATCAATTAGGCAAGAGAATATAATAATTACAAATATTAAATATCTGTGCACCCAACACCTAAACTCCCAAGTATATAAAACAAACTTTAATAGACCTAAAGGGATAAAGGGAAAGATAGACTGCAACACAATAATAGTACGGGACTTTAACACCCATTCTCAGTAACGGACAGATCTTCCAGATTTCAAAAACCAACAAAGAAACATCAAACTACACACTAGACCTAGTAGGCCTGACTGACAGAGCATTCTGCCCAACTGCTGCAGAATACACATTCTTTTCGTCAGCACATGGATTCCCCAGAATAGATTATATCTTAGGGCACAAAACAAGTTCCAAAAAATTCTAAAAAGTAGAAATCATATTGAGTACCTTTTCTGATTACAATGAAATAAAACTAGAAATTGTAACAAGAGGAACCTTAGAAACATCACAAACACATGGAAATTAAACAACATGCTCCTAACCAACCAATAAATCAATGAAGAAATTAAGAAGGAAATGTAAAAATTTTCACTCTTCATATTCAATATAGTACTAAAAGTCCTGGTCAGAGCAAATAGGCAAGAGAAAGAAATAAAAGGTATTCAAATTGGAAGGTAGAAGTCAAATTAGCCTTGTTCTCAGATTACATGATCTTGTACCTAGAAAAACCTGAAGATTCCACCAAAAAAACTGTTAGAACTGATAAACAAGTTTAGGAAAGTTGCAGGATATAAAGTAGACATACAAAAAACAGTTGCATTTATATGTACCAACATAAAACATTTGAAAAAAGAAATCAAGAAGACAATCACATTTACAGTAGCTACAAATAATATCAAATATGTAAGAATCAAATTAACCAAAGAAGTGAAAGACGAAAAGTGAAAGTTTCTATATGAGAAACATTATGAAACACTAATGAAAGAAACTGAAGACACACACAAAAACCAGAAAGATATTCCATGCTCATGGATTGGAAGAGTATTGTTAAAATGACAATACTACCAAAGCAATGTCTAAATTCAATGCAATCTCTATCAAAATACCAATGACTTTTTTCCCACAGAAATAGAAAAAGTTTCAAAATTTATATGGAATCATAGAAGACCCTGAATAGTCAAAGCATCCTGAGCAAAAAGAGCAAAACTAGAGGCATCAAACTACCTGTCTTTGAAATTTACTACAAAGCTATAGTAGCCAAATCAGAATAGTACTGGCATAATAACAGACACAGAGACCAATGGAACGGAATAGAGACCCAAGATATAAACCCATACATTTACACCCAATTAATCTTCAACAAAGGTGCCAAGAACATACAATTGGAGAAAGGACAGTATTTTCAATAAATGGTGCTGGGAAAACGGGATAACCATATGCAGAAGAATGAAACTAGATTCCTATCTCTCAATGTAAACAAAAATCAAATCAAAATGGATTAAGAGTTGAATCTAAGACCTGAAACTATAAAACTACTAGAAGAAAACACTGGAGAAATGCTCCAGGACATTGGTGTGGGCAAAGGTTTGTGTGTGTGTGTGTAAGACTTCAAAAGGCCAGGAAACAAAAGCAAAACTGGACAAATAGGATCATGCCAAGACAAAATGCTTCTGCACAGCAATAGAAACAATTAATGAAGTGAAGAAGCAACCTACAGAATGGGAGAAAATATTTGCAAACTACTCATCTGATAAGGGATTAATAACCAGAATACATACGAAATTCAAACAACCCAGTGGCAAAACAAAACAAAACAAAACAAAATCCCAATCTGATTTAAAAATTGCCAAAAAATTTGAATAGGCATTTCTCAAAAGAAGACATACAGGCTGGGCTCGGTGACTCACACCTGTAATCCCAGCCCTTTGGGAGGCTAAGGCAGGCAGATCACGAGGTCAGGAGATCAAGACCATCCTGGCTAACACAGTGAAACCCTGTCTCTACTAAAAATACAAAAAACTAGCCAGGTATGGTGGCGGGTGCCTGTAGTCCCAGCTACTCAGGAGGCTGAGGCAGGAGAATGGTGTGAACCCGGAAGTCGAGAGCTTGCAGTAAGCCGAGATCGCACCATTGCACTCCGGCCTGGGCAACAGAGCGAGACTCTGTCTCAAAAAAAAAGACATACAAATGGCCAACAGTTATATGAAAAAAATGCTCAACATCACTAATCATCAGAGAAATGCAAATCATAATACAATGAGATATGATCTCACCCCGATTAAATGGCTTTTACCAAAAAGATAAGCAACAATGGATGCTGCTGGCAAGGATGTGGAGAAAGGGAAACGCTTTTACACTGTTGGTAGAAATGTACATTAGTATAGCCACGATGGAGAACAGTATGGAGAGTTTTCAAAGAACTAAAAATTTAATCCAGCAACTCCACTACTAGGTATACACCCAAAAGAAAGAAAATCAATATGTTGAAAAAACATCTGCATTTCTATGTTTTTTGCAGTACTAATTTATAATAGCCAAAGTATAGAATTGACCTCAGTGCCCACTAACAGATTCAAGAATGGTATAAACAATAGAATACTATTCAGCCATAAAAATAATAATGAAGTCATGTCATTTGCAGCAATGTGGATGGAAATTATGTTAAGTGAAATAAGGCAAGTATAGAAAGACAAATATCACATATTCCCACTCATATGTGGGAAATTTTTTTAAAAAGTGGATCTCATAAGACCCACTGTTAGATAGATCAATAGGGTGACTACAGTTTACAATAATCTATTGTGTATTTCAAAAGAGCTAGAAGAGAAAAATTCCAATAGTTTTAGCACAAAGAAAAGACAAATATTAAAATGATGGCCATCCCAATTACACTGATTTGATCTTTGTTTTACATGAATATATTATCACATGTACCTCCAAATTATGAACATCTCTTATGCATCCATATGAAAAAACATAAATGTTTTTTAAGTCTGCCAGATAATCTTAGATAAAAACTTAAGAAGATCAAAAATAACATCAAGTATTTTTCCAATCACAGTGGCATAAAAGTAGAAATTAATAACAGGAAGAATTTTGGAAACTCACCAATACATGAAAATTAATTACATGCTCCTGAACAACCAATGAGTCAAAGAAGAAATCAAGAGAGAAATTTTTAAATATATTGACACAAATGAAAACAGAAACACAACATACTAAAACTTATGGAATGCAGCAAAACCAGTTGTAAGAGGGAAGTTTTTAGCAATGAATGTTTACAACAACAAGAAAATCTTAAATAAACAACTTAATGCTAACCTTTCAGGAACTAGAAAAAGAAGAACAAACTAAGCCCACAATCAATAGTAGGAAAAAATGATAAAGATCAGAGCAGTAATCAATGAAATAGAGACTACAACAACAACAAAAAGACCAATGGAATGAAGAATTGGTTTTTTGAATAGTAAACAAAATCAACAAACCTTTAGCCAGACTAAGGAAAAAAGGGAGATAACTCAAAATCAGAAATGAAAGAAGAGTTATGACAACTGATACGACACAAATGCAAAGGATCATAAGAGACTACTATGAACAGTTATACGCCAACAAATTGAAAAGGTTAAGTTCCTAGAAACACACAATCTACAAAGTCTGAATCAAGAAGAAATAAAAGGTCTGAACAGATAAGTAAAGACACTGATTTGATACTAAAATATTTCCCCTCAAAAGAAAGGCCTAGAACAGAAGGGCTTCATGGTGGAATTCTGCCAAACATTTAAAGAAGAACTAATACTAATCCTTCTCAAACTCTTCCAAAAAAACTTAAGGAGAAATACTTTGCAAACTCACTTTATGAGGACATCATTATCCTGATACCAAATCCAAAAACACTCCACAAGAAAAGAAAATTAGAAGCTAATATCCCTGATGAACATACATTTTAAAAATCCTCAGCAAAATACTAGCAAACTGATTTTAACAGTACACTAAAAAGGATCATTCACCACGATCCATGGGATTTATCTCAGGAATGCAAGGATATGCAAATCAATCAATGGGATATACCATATTTAAAAGGACAAAATGATACGAACATCTGAATATATGCAGAAAAGGCATTTGATGAAATTCAACATCACTTCATGATTAAAAACTCCCAACAAATCTGGCATAGAAAGAATGTACTTCAGCACAACAAGGCTGAACATGAAAAGCACACAGCTAATATACTCAAACGGCAAAAAATCGAAAGCTTTTCGTCTAAGGGCAGGAATAAGAGAAGGTTGCCCACTCTCATGCTTCTATTCAATACAGTACTGGAAGTTCTAGCCAGAGCAATCAGACAAGAAATAAAAAGCACTCAAATAGGAAAGGAAGAAGTGAAATTGTGTGTTTGCTGATGACATAAGCTTCTATTTAGAAAATCCTAAAAGCTCCATCCTAAAACTGTTAGAACAAATGAATTCAGCATACCTGTAAGGTACAAAATCAGCATTCTTTTTTACTAACAACAAACTATCTGAAAAAGAGATTAAGAAATCAATCCCATTCATGATAGTATCAAACAATAAAACACTTAAGAGTAAATATAACCAAAGGAGGTGAAGTATCTGTATACTAAAAACTACAAAACATTGATGAAAAAAATGTAGATAGTACAAATAAATGGAAAGGTATTCAATATTTAAAGTTATCCCAGTATTTAATATTGTTAAAATGTTCATACTACCTGCTATTTATTGTACTACTTGCTATTGTGTCTCAAAGCTCATGTGTTGCAAACTTAATCAACAATGCAACAGTGTTTGAGGTGGGACCTTTAAGAGATATTGTGAGGGCTCTGCCCTCATTACTGAATTAGTTATATTAAGAAAGTGGATTCTTGTCAGTCACCATGTGCAAAAAAAATTTTAAAGAAAAAAAAACATGTAAAAGAAAGTGGGTTCATTATCATGACTGGGTTTGTTTTAAAAGTAAGTTCAACCTTCTCTTTCTCTCTCACCACGTGACGCCTTCTACCATGTTATGACACAGCAAGAAGGCCCTTACCAATGGCAGCCCTTTGATCTTGGACTTCTCTGTCTCCAAAACAGTGAGCCAACTAAATTACTGATCATTGTAAACTACCCAGTCTGCGGTATTCCGTTGTAGCAGCATAAAACAGACTAAGACACTACCCCAAAGAGATCTACAGAATCAATGCAATCCCTATCAAAATTCCAATGTAATGTTTTCCAGAAATAGAAAAAAAATTCTAAAATTTAGATGAAATGACAAAAGACCTAGAATAGCCCAGACAATCTTGAGCACAAAGAACAAAGCTGGAGGCATCACTCTACCTGACTTCAAAATCTATTACAAAGCTATAGTGATCAAAAGAACATGGTACAGGCATAAAAACAAACACATTGACCAATGGAACAGAATACAGAGCCGAGAAATAAACTTACATATTTATGGTAGATTGATTTTGAACAAAATTTAGAAGAACACACAATGGAGAAAAGACAATTTCTTCAATAAGTGGTGCTTCGAAAAGGGGATATCCACAAGTAGAAAAATGAAATTGGACCCTTATCTCACACCGTATAAAAAAACCAACTCATAATGGATTAAAGACTGAAATGTAAGACCTAAAACTATAAAATTACTAGAAGAAAACTAGGGGAAGTGCTCTACAACATTGGTCTACAGAAAGATTTCTTGAATATGACTTCAAAAGTACAGGCAAAAGCAAAAACAAAGAAATGAGATTGCATCAAACTAAAAAGCTTCTGTACAGCAATTGGAACAACACAGTAAAGCTACAATGCATGGATTGGGAGAAAATATTTGCAAACCATACATATAATAAGGGGCTAATTTCCAAAATATATAAGAAACTTAACTCAAAAGCAAAAAACCAAGTAACCTAATCAAAACAATGGGCCAAGGACCCAAACAGATACTTTTCAAAAGGTGACTTATAAATGACCAACAGATATTTGAAAAAATGTTCATCATCCACGATCATCAGGGTAATGCAAATTTAACACAATAAGATATCACTTCACACCTGTTAGAATGGCTATTATCAAAAAGACAAAAGATAAGTGTAGGTGAGAGTGTAGAGAAAAGAGAACCCTTTTGCACTGTTGGTAGGAATGTAAATTAATACAGCTATTACAGCAAACAGGATGGAGGCTCCTCAGAAAACTCAAAATAGACTTACCATATGATTTGACAATCCCACCTCTGGGTATATACCCAAAGGAAATGAAATCAGTAGACTGAAGACATATCTGTACTCTCAGGTTCATTGCAGCATTATTCACAGTAGCTAAGATATGAAAGCCACCTAGGTGTCCATTGTGAGATGAATGGATAAAGAACATGTGGTATATAAACACAATGGAATACCACCCAGCCTTTAAAAGGAAGAAAATCCTGATTTGCAACAACATGGATGACCCTAAAGGACATTATGCTAAGCAAAATAAGCCAGGAACAAAAAGACAAATAATGCATGATGTCACGTATACATGAAATCTAAAAAAGTTGAACTCATAGAGAGTAGAATGATGGTTACCAGAGCCTGGGGGAGGGGGAAAGAGGAGCTGTTGATCAAAGGGTACAAATTTTCAGTTAGACAGGAGGAATAAGCTTTAGTGATCTATTGCACAGTTGGTGACTATAATAAATAATAACACATTGTATGTTTCAAAATTCCTAAAGGAGATTTTAAGTGTTTCACCACACACAAAAAAATGTTACGTATGTGAGATTGATTTAATCACTTCACATTGTAAACATGTATCAAAATATCACATTCTACCCTATAAATATATACAATTATTTGTTAAATAAAAATAAATTTAAAAAACATGTGCAATAAAAATATCCATCTTACTTGGTTATGCTCTAGAGTTTCAAAAAGTTGTTCATCAGACTTTAGTAATGGAATGCCTGTTCGATAGTGAACTTCATAAGAAAACGTCATGGTTGCCCAGGTCTGACTGATTTCATTAATAACCTAGTAATCAACAATATAAATTAATTAATGTGCACAAAATTTAATTGAGAATCAACATCTAGGCTATTATCTGGAATTAATTATTTTTCGATTTTCAAAAATGCAAACTGATATCAAATATTATTGGCTTCAGTTTTTTCCTCCAAGTAATTCACAGTGATGGGGTTTGAAGAATGAATATTATCACATCAAAGGAATGAGCATCACGCGGATATCAAACTTCTATTGAACGTGAGTTTATCATCCCTAACCAAAACAGAATTTGAGAGCAAGAAGGGACTTAAATGATTACCTAAATGTTTGGTAGATATTATTTACAAATTAGCCAGCATGAAATAGGTAACGCCTTAAACGTGAATCTCAGTGTTCTGTGTGAATCTGGGTAAGTTAATTACCTCTGTATACCTCAGTTTCCCCATCTGTAAAATAGAGATACTATTACTTACCTCAGAAGATTAAATGGGTTAATATAAATAAAGCACTTAGAGTGGTGCTTTATTTATATTAAGGATATGTAAGTATTTTCTGCTATAATCATCATCATCAACAGGACCAATCCTCCTGTTTCACTATGGCTTAGAATGATCCTAGTTCCTGCTCATCCCACACCTAATGAACAGCAAGGAACAAAGTGGGACTCATCTCTCCAGGCTCCCAGGACATCAAAAGGACTTTTCTCTAAGTTGGATTCTATGCAAATACCCAAAATTAACCAAGTAGAAATGACCCAGCCCAAGGACACTACCTTCTCAGTCCCCAGCTCTTTCACTGCTTTGTCCACAATCCTTCGGACATCATCTTCTGCTCTGTGTAACTGCAGTGCTAACAAATCTGCCAAAGTTGTGGCTTCATTTATTAAAAACTTGACCTGATTGGGGTGAAAAAAAGGTAGACTTTATATTCCACATACATTAACGGTTCCTTTTGCCTAAAGGCTGGTAAAATGAATCCTAACTAAAATATACTCAAGTCAGGTGCTGAATACATCTCTCGTCTTGAAAGATGTGGACAATCTAACACATTCCTTTTTAACTCACAATTCCTGAGGCATCACCTGCCAGAAGCAAGGGCCAAAGTTTAGTCACTTTTGTGCTACCCTATTTTCTTTGTTTCATATCTTTCCCTTGTCAGCACGTTTCTTAGCTCCTTTGCCCACAAAACCCATTTTTAAAGAGAATCTCATTGTTCATTTATTATAATTTGGTTGAAATCCCAGGAATCAGATAGTGGCTCATTTGTCTTTTCTTCCTAAAGAACCCTATTCACTGAACATAATTCCCAGCTGCTTCTGTAATTTAACCTAGTTTTACCACTAGTTTAATCTCAGTTCATTGGCAAAAAATACTCTTACTCATAGTGTCATTCTTCATATTTACCATGTGAAAAATAATTCTCATTTCCACATTGCCTTGTGACATTGACTCCCCCCTTCCCTACCCTATATTTGGTCTTGAAGACATCCTCAGCTCTTTGACATACCCAAACTCACTCATGTCTCCTGTAAGTGAAGAGTTGAGACAGCCACAGGGTTGCAGGAAAGCCATTTTCTTTCCTGCTTTTGCTAAGAATATCCAGAACTGCTTCTGGGAAGCTGCCACTGTCTGCTCTGCCCCTCCCTACCCTCTAACATTCTTCAGTACTATCCATCCCTCTGCATAAGAGGACCAAACGCCCTGGTTTGCTCAGGACTGAGGGGTTTCTAGCAAGTGGATTTCAGGGATGTAAGACCTTCAGTGCTAAAAGCTGGAAAGTCCTGAGAAAACCAGATGAGTTTTGCCAGGGTATCTCTGCATCAATTTTGACCTCACTCTAGAGTTGCTGGGACCAGGGAGCTAGGTCTGCCCTTGAGAAGGAACGAGCAGAGATGTGTAATAGGGCCACCCTGATTAGTTGTGCAATTTGTGTACTGAACATGGACACCAGCCCAGATGACAAATGGAGATGGACGCCAGCCTCTGCTCTGCTGTCCTGGGGACAGCCTGGAGGAGGGTGCCTTTTTCTAAATTGTCTGTCAGAGCAGGCGACTTTTTCTAGCTGGCAAAAAGGCATAACACAGGCAAGTAGAGGCTATGCTGAGACAAAATTTTATGGGCAGAAATATGAGAAGGGGATGGGGAGCAGAGCACATAGTCTACTACACATTCAAAGATTCGATACAAATTTTCTGAATGCACAAATTAATTACAAAGTCTAAATAGCCAATGTCTAAAAGACTCTATAAAAAATACAATAGTGACAATAGCTTCAGAGACCCATTTATTAAGCACTTACTACATACTAGGTCCTTTATATATAGTCATTCATCACTTAACAATGGGGATATGTTCTGAGGAATGTATTGTTAGGTGATTTTCGTCATTGTGTGAACACTATGGAGTGAACTTGCAAAAACCTAGATAGCATAGCCTACTATGCAACTAGGGTAGATGGTGTGTAGCAGGCTATGCCATTTATGCCATGCTCCTAGGCTACAAACCTATACAGCACGTTACTGAACACTGCAGGCAATTATAACACAGTGCTAAGTAGTTGTGTATCTAAACAAACATATAAAAGCTACAGTAAAAATACAGTATCTTTTTATGGGACCAGTATAGTACATGTGGTCCAGCACTGACTGAAATGTCATTATGCAGTGCATGACTATGTGTATATATGTGTATGCATATGTGTGTTTTAAATATATGTATATATATATGTGTGTACATCTATATTTTATATATTATATATACGTATGTGTATGTGTGTGAGTGTGTGTATATATACACACATATATATAAAATTTCCAATGTGTTCACCCAGTCTGCATGGGAAGTATTATATTTATTTTATAAAAGGGCCAACCAAGTCATAAAGAACAGGCAACTTGTCCCAGATCCCAGAGCTGCTAAGTGTTAGGGTTAGAATTACAAAGCCCAGGCTGTCCCCACTTCTCCACAATGCCCTTGCCCGTTTTCCTACTCTGCAACACCCCTTCACATCCTGAGAGTCTTTCTTCAGTGTGCCCCTCAAACTCTTGATTTGCTTAATGAAAACATACACATATTAGACTTTTTATATATTTTAAACTCATAAAGGTCATCTTCCGTGAAGAGTGCATAAGGTTGTTATATTTGCTTTCAATAGACATAGAAAGGCAAGAAAATAGAAGCTCAAGTGGCATGGACACATGAGAAACCACTTTATGCCTTGCAATAAAATCAAAATCATCAAAAGACCATGAAAAAAAGGCACCATTATTAAATGAATTATGAGTGAAAAAGAAATCACAATTTTGGATTCCTTTTTCCCACAAATTCACTTTTATGCTTTCTGACCCTTTCCATAGAAAGATTCTTTGCAGCCATCTCACCAGATGGCTAGCTCTATAAAATGTTTTCATATTATCTCACTTATTCCTTGCAAGATTCCCCTAATGTATAAGAGCAGATAGCATCCCTTCTCATTTGATTACTAAAAAGCAAAACTCAAATGAAAGAGGTTAAGTGACTTGCTTAAGGTCACATAGCCAGTAAGAGAAAAAAGGGGAGTAAGAACTAGGACCTTGGGCATCCAGACCACTGGTCTCCTCAAAGAGCTTGATCTCCTACGTCTGACGACCTTTTCATAAATTACACTTCATCCTGGATGATGCAAACCAAGAAGTAACACTTCACAGTCACAAAAATATTCAATTAGTGAGACCGAGGATACTGACCCCAATAGCTTTCATCAGCTGGTGCCAATGCCTGTCCCTGAGGGCAGGGCTCTGTAACTCTGTGATGGCCCTCAGGGAGGCTGTCATATCCTTAACCGTGCCTTCCAGGCCTGTGTAAGCATCCCAGATGCGGACTTCCTTGTTGAGTGACCCAATTTCCTAAAGAAAAGTGGAGGATAAAACCTGGCTCCAAAGATATAACAACAAGTATATATTAATAATTTGCCTCCTTTGGAAGAATAAACATACATTTCCCAACTCCTGGATTAGAAAAGAGTGAAAGCATTTGAACTCCTAGACCAAGGACCAAAACCAGAGAAACGGAAAGGGATCCACTCATTTGTACATTACAAGTCTACTATGTACAAGCCACTTGGATACATTGCTTTCTCATTCACAAGATCTAACTGAATGTCCCATGAGGAAACACAGGTAAGTAACAGAGTTCACAGGACACGTGCAATAAAGAATGTTTCCTCTATAAACATAAATAAATGAAAACAGACTGTTATTGGATTACTTCCTCATATCTCCTTCGGAATACATGACTCATTTAAACAATAGCTTTGGAATGATGATTACCTTTGAGTGCCTGTTTCTTGAAACTTAAATATTTCACCATCTTAAAATGCCAAATAGGTCCCTTGACTTGGCTGGTCCTCTCAGCCCAAGGAACGACATCAGCAATTGTGAATGAGAAAACCCATAAGAAAATAACTAGAACTCAGCACTAAATAAAGGGCAATGTGACCCCATGACATCCAAAAGAATGAAGGGACATTTTAGTTTGGGTCTTTGGGACTGGCATAATATAGGGGAAAATACAGGCGAGAGTGGGTAGGAGCCGAAGCAAAGAAGCCCTGGGGTGGAAAAAAGCAAACGGCCCTGTCACTTTTAACTGCCTTTCACTGATATGCATTCTGGCTTTATCCAAAGATGCTCTGTCTTCAGAGGGCATACTGCTATGCAGAAAAGATATCAAAGACCAGTAAGTACCAAATTACAATCGGCTCAGTTCTGTATATGTTGAGCTCCCTTGGGATACCAGAGTCATTAATAAGAACAGAGATCACAATATTCCACATAAATCCAGAGGTGGCATACTCCTATTAGTTGCCCCACATTCCAGAACCAAAAGGTACCTTTTCAGATACAAAATGTTTATGGTTGCTAAGTAAAGAAATCAAAAGCTTTCAGAAGCCTGACCCCTTGGCCCTGATAATGTTCCTCTCTGTTCTAGGAAGCTGTAGGAAGCTCATAATTAGAGTAGCTTCTCATAAATTCATTAACCCTAATATGCTTCTATCAATTCACTCACAGAAAGGCAGGCTTGATTAGAAGTGCAACTGACTAAGGGTGAAAAAAACACTGTCTGTTATCACTCTGTTAGAAGTAAATAAGTACATGCAGCCCAATACACCAGATACAAGGTTAGGGGAGATGGAAGGAGGTGGTGCTGAGAAAGATAAATTGTTGTAGTAGACAGTTATGGAACTCGCCTTGGCAAACCTTCTGAGTTCTACATCCATCTGTTCCACATTAATCTGTCTCCACTGGGTTTTAGTCCAATTATCAATGCTTCTCTGAAAACGCAAAAGCAGATAAAAGTGTCAACAACATTTGGTGAAAGCAAGTCTCTGCAGCAAAATATATAAACTGATGATACACAGTAACTCTATCATCCAGTGGAGAGTCAATTTTTTAAATATTAACTGCACTTGTCAAAACTTCCCTATCACCAAAACAAAAAAGTTGTCAGAACATGTCAAACTAAAGGCTAAAACATTATGATATATTAATTTCTAGTAGCGATGATAAATTCCATACACATACCATCATTATCACTTAATCCTGCGTACTTTGAATAAACTGATAAGTAGATTAAATAACAGACTTTTACAATTCTACATGTAATAAGCTTTCACATGAAAATTTTCATCCATTATAAACAAAACTCTCATTAACCATTTCTTGACCATATTTTATAATTATATTTCTATATGGCTTTCAATTACCTTAAAAGATTATAGTGCTTGTTGCAGTATGCCTCATTCCCTAGAACTTATTTTTTCACTTAAGTTTTTAACTTAATTAACCATATACAAATTATTTTTAGTAAGGGTCTGTTTGTATATGCCCAGGCATGTAAGTATAAGCATAGGTATATGCATGAGTTGGTATGCACAGATGACTACATGTGTAATATATATTTATATATTAATTTTTATTTATATTCTATACAATCTCCCCAAAGGATTTGAGGCAGTTATCTTATTATACAAAGTTTCATCCTGAACTAAAAATAAAAACAACTGCTATTCAAAGAATAATAATCCACTAACAGAGATATATGAATTCTAATTTGGGGCTGGGGTGGGGAGCTAATTTCCACATATTTCAAGGCATTACAAAACCCAAACAGAATGCCCAGGCTCTACAAACTGCATATATAAAAGAACTACTAAACAAAAAGCAGATTTTGAAAAAGCACATCTTACTCGAACATAAATGATGACATCCCACAGTCCCTTGAGCAATTTTATTTCTTTGCGACACTGTTTCATTTGTTTGTACTCTGGAAGAGCCACTTCAAAAAGACGAGTAGATTCTTGCATCTGCAACATTTCTTCTTCTAAGGCCTCGAGCTCTTGATTTGCCTAAGGAGAGAACATAAACACCTGCATACAAACTGCCAGAGAAAGAGAAGACACGCAGTTCTGGAGTTCTGGTTATCTTGACATTTCAATCTTTGATTTTTAAAAGGAAAATAAAAAGAAATCTGCAGCATAATTATTGGCAAAATGTAGAAGGTTTTAGAAGAGCAAACTCAGCTACTCAAAAAGTGAGAATAGACTACTATTAAACACAGTAACTTAACAATACTCTCCCTATACACGTATTTTAGCAAAATTTCCTCCTCATCAGACTTCTCTGAATACAATTTTTCCCCTTGGTTTTTGTACTGAGAACTGGGGAATTCTCTGAGGAACAAAAGGTGGGGCTCTAGAAACTTCCACGTAAGAATGAATTATCTTTTTAATAATGACTTAGTTTATTAAAACTTTCAGATTTAAAAAATACCCTACAGATTATCAATAATATCAAATGCACTGAAGAGAATTTGTGAAATAAAGCACAAAGCTAAAAACACAGCCCAGTATGAAAACATCACCATATGACTATCTTTATCAAGGTTCACTTATATATGCCATCTATGCAGAACAGTTTACATTTTACACCAAACTTAAATACTGGCATGTTTTTTCTTTTGTGATGAACCAACTCTTAATTTTCATCTTTAATTCACAAAATGGTACTATGTTCACATGGTAAAAGTTCAAGGTGTAGAGGAGCATTTGCAAGGCAGGAAAGCAATCCTTCAGTTTCACTCTCATTCTTTCGGATGCTATTTCTGTAACTCCCAATTCTGTGCTCAAGCTGCTCTTTCTTGATTGATCACATTATATTAGGTTACTACTGGCTTTGCAAAAGAAAGATTTGACTTTGTTTTTCCACTTTCTATTTTCTCCCATCCTCCTCCCAAGATACAACAATTGTATTACTTCAGTTTCTTTGAATTTTAAATACCCATACTTAATGCTTTTGTGTTCCATCAACCTTCAACTCTTTTTCAATTGACAGATAAAAATTGTACATATTTATCACATACAACATGATGCTTTGAAATTGCGAGACCGGACACAGTGGCTCATGCCTGTAATCCCAGCACTTTGGGAAGTCATAGTGAGTGGATCACTTGAGCCCAGGAGTTTGAGACCAGCCTGGGCAACGTGGCGAAACCCCATCTCTATTAAAAGTGCAAAAAAATAAAAATAAAAATAAATTAGCTGGGCATCGTGGCATGTGCCTGTAGTCCCAGCTACTTGGGAGGCTGAGGTGGGAGAATGACCTGAGACCAGGGAAGGTTGGGGCTGCAGTGAGTTGAAATCATGCCACTGCACTACAGCCTGGTCAGAGTGAGACCCTGTCTCAACAAAACAAAACAAAACAAAACAAATCTATATATTGTGAAATGGCTCTATAGAGCTAATTAATATATGCATTACCTCACATACCTCATCATCTCACTTTTTATGGTAAGAACACTTAAAATGTACTCAGCAATTTTCAAAATACAATATGTTGCTATTAACTATAGTCACCATGTTGTACAAGAAGTCTTGTGAACTTATTCCTGAAATTTTCTGCCCTTGCCTAACATCTTCCCAACCCCAGCTCTGCTCTCTTCATTTCCTACTATGTAAAGAATATTAGTATCCTGCTTTCATTTTCACAAGTTATATCTTCACAAACAAGAACTGCAATTCTTTTAGTTTTAAAATGTTTTATTATGAAACACTTTATACACGTAAAAAGATATATGAGTTTGCTCCCCATCTAGCCTAAGAAATATGACTAATAATTTTTAATGCCTTTCTCAATTTTATCCCTTTTCCCTACTATTTAACCACAAAACCTAATTTTTTATTTAATAGTCTAATTTTTATATTTTCACATTAATGTACTGCTAAATGCTAGATATTAAAATTTATGTTTGTGAAATGTAGTTTACTACATATGTCACGTTTCAATTGATATTTATGTTCACCTATATATTCACGATGATGTGTGTGAAGCTCATTTCCTCTACTGCACAGTACTACATTATATGAATATGCACTTTTACTTCTAATAGTCATTTTGGCTTTTCCTATATTTCACCCTTATTACTAATGCTACTAGGAACTTTCATGTTCCCTATCGTATAGTATTTTACGTAGAGGTTTAATTCTTTTATTAGGTAAAAAATGTCTTCTAAGTGTTTCTATCATGAATGAATGTTGAATGATAGCTAATGTTCTTTTGGCATTTCTTGCGATAATCATATGATTTTTTCTTCCTAATTTGTTAATGCAATTAATTATACTGATTTTCTAATGTTAAGTGAAACTTATTTTCCTTAAATGAAAACTTGTATATTGGTATTTGATTGCTTTGTTTAGTATGTTTGTATCTACATGTACATGAGAAAGACTGATCTATATTTTTTTCCTTTCTTATACTATGGTTTTATAAAAATCAGACATGCTTCATAAAATAATTTTTGAGTGTTCATTCTTCTTCAGGTTGCTGGAATCTTGTGAATGGGATGTTTCTTGAAAGCTTCTTAAGATTCACCTGTAAAGCCATCAGGGCTTCTTAGTCTCTCTTTTGAAACTTTTTTTTTTCCGTGTTTTAATAACTGGTTAATATTTTTCTTTTTATTTTCGTGCTGGCTAAGTTTGAATAGTTATATGACTACTCAGATTTACTGAGACAGTTTTGGTAAATTCTGTTTTTCTAAAAATTTATCCATTTTGTTTAAGTTTTTAAGCTTCTTGTTAATAGTGCTCTATATTTTTGAATGTCTGCTGTTTCTGTACAATCATTCCCTATTTTATTCTAATACTGTTAATTTTCCTTTTTTTCTGTTTTTCCCTTGATGATTTCACCAGAGGTTTGTCCACAGAGTTAGTCTTTTCTAAGAACCAAATTTGGCATTGTTTGGAGTAAAACTAGTTATTCATCACTATAAATAACTAGAGCTATTTTAGTGATGGTTCACTATAAATAACTAGAGCTATTTTAGTCATGGTTTATTGGTGGAAAACATATTACATTTTTGTTTACCTGAAATATCTTCATTTCACTGTTATTGAGATATAATTTTTCCCAGTAGAATTGAAAGACATCATCCACTACCTTCTGGCTCTCATTTTTGCTAATGAGAAGCATGCCCTTCGCCTAATCATCATTTCTAATAAGTGACCAGTCTTTTCTATCTGGTTGCTTTGAAAATCTTTTTGCTTTTGGTATTCTGCAGTTCACTGTGATGTGTCTAGATGCAGTCTTTGTATTTATCCTGGTTGGGAGTCAGTGAATTTCCTGAATCTATTGATTCATGTTTTGACCAGTGTATTAGTCACGGTTCTCCAGAAAGAGAAAACAAATAGATATATGAGGGAAGTTTTATTAGGGGTATTGGCTCACACGATTATGAAGGCTGAGAAGTCTCACGATAAGCCATTTGCAAGCTGGAAATCCAGTAGTGTGGCTCAGTGCAAGTTCAAAGGCCTCAGAACCAGGAAAGCTGATAGTACAATCCTCAGTCTGGGGCCAAAGGCCTAAGAACCAGATGCAGAGGGTGGGGGGCTGTAGCTTCAAGTCCAGGAGTCCAAAGTCCAGGGACACTGGAATTCTGATGTCCAAGACCAGGAGAAAGGTATTCCTTTTCCAGGGGAGACAGTGAATTTGCCTCTCCTCTGCCTTTTTCTTCTATCTGGGCCCCCAGCCCATTGGACAATGCCCACCCGCACTGCAGGTGGATCTTCCCCACTCAGTCCACCAACTCACAAACCAGTCTCTCCTGTGTCCTCACAGAGACACCCAGAAATAATGTTTTACCAGCTCTGTAGGTAGCCCTTAATCTAGTCAAGTTGACACCTAAATTTAACCATCACAACTAGTCTTTAAAAGTCTCAGCTATTGTCTTGCAGACTATATTCTGTTCATTCTCTTTTCCAGGAAGTACCAATAGAAGAGCCGGATGGCATTCTAACTTCTTTCTGTGTGTCCTTTAAGCTCTTTTATATTTTCCATCTCCTTACACCTATTCCTGCATTCTAAGTGATTTCTTCCAATGTAATTTGTATTTCACTAATTCTCTTTCCAATTTTAATGAGCTCTTTAACCCATCTGCTGAGTTGTATTTTTTTTCACAACTGCATTTTTCATTTCCATAAGTATCTGGCCCTTTTTCAAATTCAACTGATCACTGTTGATAGTCTCAAAACTGAGAACTTGCTCATTTTTTTCAATATTATCTTTTATTTCCTTCTAATATCTAAAGCTTTGTATGGATCCATATCTGTGGTTTATTTCAACCGACTCTTATGCGTAATGGTGTGTTTATTGTTTTATTGTGGACTCATATTTGACTGAACTTAATCTGTTGGACCCCCTAAAGAGACTGAATGAGAGTGCTTTTTTCCAGAGATGATTTAGGTTTGCTTCTACTAGTTGCTAGGAAGATACTTGTAACCATTTCAATTTCCTGGCTTAGAAATTCCTTAATCATACGGGTAGTATAAAACTGGACCATAGACCCTTGTGAGAACAGGAATATGTTAACAAACTCCCAGAGCATCATTTTCTGTTTTTTTCACCCTACTCTGAGCATTAGTGAAGACCCATAGAGACTCATAGGCTTCCTTTGCAGGCTGCAGACCTTCCCTAGCTCACTCTCCAATGAGGGTATCACCCTTAAGAGCATCTTCTATTTCTCCATGAGAAACTTAATCTCATAGTTCTAGACTTCTGATATTTTCATTTTCACTACAGCAGCACAGGCTTTGGCATTTGCCTCTACTTTTTCTTGTCCTTTAGAGATTTGTCTTATGTTCTTGTGAGCTCAGCAATAGATTAAAAATTATACATTTGTGAGTATGTGTTCAGCATCTGTTTTGTGAAAGAGGGCTTTTCAAAATGTCTGGTCTACCATAATCTCCAAAGTCAATATCCCTTTGATTTATTTTTTAATCATTTTTTTTCCTATTATGTATACTAATTCCATTATTCCTAGAAATATATACCCAGTTATGGCCGGGCACAGTGGCTCACGCTTATATTCCCAGCACGTTGGGAGGCTGAGGCAGGCAGATCACTGGAGGTCAGGAGTTCAAGACCAGTCTGGCCAACACGGCAAAACCCCGTCTCTACCAAAAATACAAAAATTATCCAGGTGTGGTGATGCGTGCCTGTCTGTGGTCCCAGCTACTTGGGACGTTGAGGCAGGAGAATCACTTGAACCTGGGAGGCAGAGGTTGTAGTGAGCTGAGATCATGCTGCCGTACTCCAGTCTGGGCAACAGAGCAAGACTCTGTCAAAGAAAGAAAAGGAAAGGAAAAGGAAAGGAAAGGAAAGGAAGAAATATCCAGTTATGTTAATTTAGCTGGTTATTAGATGGTTACTATATCTTTGGCTGTGAAGAAATGGTAGCACTTTACCAGGGAGCCTCATTTTAAAGGGAGGGATTCGCTGCACTGTTCCCCTTATTTGTGGAAAGTCAGTGGTTTCTGTCTTGTGGACTGAGATGCCTTCAGTACCAGGGTCCACTATACCAGCCCAGAGCAAGAATTCATACGACTTTCGCTGAGTCTAACTAGATTAACATTAGATATGTCTGCTGAACAAATACACCAACAACATGACTTTAAGAAAAAGTTCACCCAGCCCTACTACATTCAAAATATTCCTGTAGTTACAAGCATAAGCATCTCTGACTTTTCAATATGTAACTATATGCTGTTATAGTATAGCAGGAACATGATAAAATTCAATAAATAACTGTAGTAAATGTTTACATACAGCATGTTGGTTAGTCAAGTAAAAACGTTTCCCCATCCACAATCTGTTCAGACCACCTGCAATTTAGACATAATCTTAAAAAAATAAAAAATAAAACCAAGTATATTAGCATACTCTAACCTACTCCCTTTTCGATGAATATGTTAACCAATTTCCTTCTGCCAAGTGAAAGAGGCAACATGATGCTATAGAATGGTGTTTTCTGAATAAGTTTAAAGCAATTAAATCTAAATTCAACCCAAAATTTGGAAAGAGAGGTAAGGGCTCTGTCAGCTGCACCCGGCGAATGAGTTAAGACTATCTCCAGCATGAAGTGAATTCAGGATGACAGGCTAGATGAGCAACACAGAAAGGTGCCCAGCTCCTAAATCTAAACTTCACACAATTATTTTCTTATTTTGGTTGCTAGGTAAAGTTCCTAGAGAAACAAAGACACCATTTTTCTAATAAAATTTTAAAACATTTTTTTAAGTGTTCTGTGAATTACTTATCATTTGGATTCTTTGCCCACCATATTCATTCTTATAGTCAACTATAATAAAGTACAGTTGCTCATTATAAACTAGGGTTGAATGACTCAACAATCTTCATGTCCAGGGTTAAGTATAAGTTATGGGCTTCCTTGACTATGGTTAAAAGTTATAAGTAAAAGAATCACAAGAGAAGGGGTATAGTGTTTAAAATTTCTGATTAAAAAAAAAGAAAAGTTTAGATAGCCAGAATGTTAATCCTAGTTCTGTCACTTACTAACAGAAATCTGTAAGGAATTACTTAATTATACAAGCCTTTTTTTTTTTTTTTTTTGAGATGAAGTCTTGCTCTGTCACCAGGCTGGAGTACAGTGGTGCAATCTCGGCTCACTGCACCTCCACCTCCCGGGTTCAAGCGATTCTCCTGCCTCAGCCTCCTGAGTAGTTTGAATTACAGGCACCCACCACCACGCCCGGCTAATTTTTTTTTTTTTAATATGTATTTTAGTAGAGACGGGGTTTCACCATGTTGGCCAGGATGGTCTTGATCTCCTGACCTCGTGATACGCCTGCCTCGAATCCCAAAGTGCCTGGGTTACAGGTGTGAGCCACTGTACCCGGCCACAAGTTTGTTTTTTTATTTGAAATAGGAAAAGTAATACAAGCCATATCATAAGGAGACTGTGAGAATTTAAAAGAAATAATGTAAGTCATATGCTTAACAAAATTCTTGACATATAGTAAGGACTCAAAAATAGTAGTAGTTGTTACTCTCTCTAGTATGATTACTACGATGATTGTGATGGTTAATACTGAGTGTCAACTTGATTGGATTGAAGGATAGAAAGTATTGTTGCTGGGTGTGTCTGTGCGGGTGTTGACAAAGGAGATTAACAATTGAGTCAGTAGACTGGGAGAGGCAGACCCACCCTCAATCTGGGTGGGCACCATCTAATCAGCTGCCAGCACAGCTAGGATAAAGCAGGCAGAGGAACGTGGAAGGCCTAGACTGGCTGAGTCTTCTGGCCTCCATCTTTCTCCCATGCTAGATGCTTCCTATCCTCAAACATTGGACTCCAAGTTCTTCAGCTTTTGGTCTCTTGGACCTATACCAGGGGCCTGCTAGGGACTCTGGGGCCTTTGGCCACAGACTGAAGGCTGCAGTGTTGGCTTCCCTACTTTTGAGATTTTGGGACTCAGAGAGGCTTCCCTGTTCCTCAGCTTGCAGATAGCCTACTGTGGGACTTCCCCTTGTGATGGTGTGAGTCAATACTCCTTAATAAATGCCCTTTCATATATACATCTATCCTATTAGTCCTGTCCCTCTAGAGAACCCTAATACAATGATGATGATGGTTTTGGGAGGCATGATTTGAAATACAATACAATTTACTTAAGGGGAAATTGCTTATAACTGGGTTTTAAATAAATCAATTCCTATTACAGCAAAATAAAGACAAAATGTGGCAGTATTTTGTGTCTAAACTTACATTTTTTAAAGTAGCTATTTTAAGGCACATAGGATATTTGAGATCTGTATTACCTTATCAAGTGCTGTGTATGGATTTTCTGCATTAAATCCAAGAGGGGCATAGCATCTGAATCTCTCTCTGAACTCGGCCTGCTTTCCCTGATCAGTGCAAAAAAAAAAAAAAAAAAAAAAAAAAAACAAAGTGAATTTCAAACACACACTTCAATTATCGTTGTAAAACCTTTCTTAAAGCAAAAACTTGGTAACTAGCTTACGTCAAACAAAATACATTTTTTCCTTATAAGAGTGACTTCCGCGTTATGGAGAGGCGAGACTTCCTGTCTGACAGCTGCTGCGACCTTTTTGGTAGTTTCCCATCTTTCAGGTAATTCCTGCAAAAGCAAAGGTACAAATGAGAAATTACTTCAATTCCTAAAACAAATCAACCCTATAGGATTAAATTACTCTAATTTCTTTCTTTTTTTTTCTTTTTCCTCTTGAGATGAGGTCTGGCTCTATCCCCTAGGCTGGAGTGCACTGGCATGATCTCAGCTCACTGAAACCTTCGCCTCCCAGGCTCAAGTAATCCTCCCAGCTCAGCCTCCCCAGTAGCTGGAACTACAGGCAGGTACCACCATGCCCGGATAATTTTCATATTTTTTGTAGAGACAGGGTTTCAGCATGTTGTCTGGGCTGGTCTTGAACTAGTGAATTCAAGCGATTCACCTGCCTCTGGCTCCCAAAGTGCTGGGATTACAGGCATGAGCCACCATGCCCAGGTAAATGATTCTAATTTCTTTACACTAATCCATGACATCTCTTCATTCTTACATAATGAGTTTATTAAAAGAAAAAAAAAAAAAAGGATGACAGTGATGAAAAGGCTTAGAACCAGGGCTGCAGTACAGGCTGATTCACTGGCACTGCTGGGTTCAGAACCCCAAAACATGTACCAGAACTGTTTTCATCTCAGAATCCATGGAAATCTTTTTAAAATAAACACAAATCTCCCAATTGCTTTGCTGCTGTGGGAATAAAATTAAAGTGCTCTGGAAATGACTTTGTTGATCTCTAACAACTAGAAATGGAAGCCAGCCATATTTAGTAATTTAGCAAGTGAAAAAAAGATGCTTTGAAAATGCTGGGCAAGGATTAAAATGTGAATCAATCTCATCCTCAGCTTTTCTCTAGCTCCCAAAGCTCTGTACATTCTCCTTCTTGTTGGAGAGTTTGAGGATTGAGGTTGGGTTTATTTTAGGGGACTAGGAGTTTTTGAAGGGAGAAGAGGCAAAGGGAAGAAAAGTGAATTCCTACTCTATGTAGGACAAAAGACACAATAAATAGTTCAGGTACCAACTCAACCCTGCTCTCCCTGCCTACAATGCAAATAGGACAAAATCAAGTTATTTTCTTTGAGGAGCCGTGCATGGGGCATAATTACTGTTGAAAAGCATTCCTTGTGTCCCAGCTAACAAAGCACAGTTCCTCTGGGTCATCTCCTGGGACACTGAAATTGTTTTGTCATACAAAACCACCCATAGTGATGGAACTCTACCTGTGTAGCTGAAGTGCAAAACTCAAAGGTTCTAAAGACTATTTTGTAACCCTCAATAAATATTTGATGAATGATTCAGTAACTGCCAATTATGAAGAACGCACTGTGCTAAGTCTAAATACTATTTGTGTGGCGAACAGGGTGCTAAAAAGGCAAAACACATTCTCTGATTTAAATTGTTTTATAATCTGTCAGAGTGAGCAGGAGGCACACACAGTAACTATTCTACACAACAGAATGTGTTAACTATCAGGATGTCTATGTGTTATGGAATCAAAACAGCTGGGAGACAATATGGTGACATGACAGGAATACCAAACTAGCTCAGGAAACAAGGGACCTGGGCTCTAAACCCCCTTGTCCTTCCCTCTTGTGGCTTCTCATCAAAACTCTGCATTCTCCCTCTGTACAGAGTCTCACTTTGCATTTCCAATTCCATTCCATGGAACCTAAGTATTCCATGGAGTCCCTCAGAGGCCATGGCTGGGAAGCCAGGAAGAAGTTACATCCATGAGCTCACGCCCCCTTATCCCTCTTCAAACACAGCAAATCTGCTTTATATTTGGGGATCCCAAACAAGTTTTACTTGATAAAAATAAATTTTCTTGAAACCCAAAAGATCAGATGATCTCCAAAGCCTCTTGAAGTCAGATGATCCACTCAAGGAGGAGGTAACATTGAAACTGAGGCTTAACGAAATGACTAGGTTTCAACAGGCAGAGATTAGGGTGAGATCCCTTGAGGTATGACGACCAGTATAGGATAGTGTGAGTGTGTGAGCTCTTATGGAAGCTGGACAGCATTCGGGAAGTTAGGGGCAGTTAGTGAAGGTTTCTGAAGAGAAAAAGGACTGGATAAGTCCTGCAGATTAGAATTCATCTTGTTTCAGAGTATACTGTGGGTGGGGTGTGAGGAAGAATGGGATGCATTAAGGAGCTATTGCTGGGAGGTGAGAAGTAACAAGAGCTTAAATTAAATTTAAAGCGGGTGTAACAGCAATGAAAAGAGGCAAAAGACTGAAGAGATGCTCCACCAAGAGAAAGATCATCTTGCTGGTGGTGAGTCCCCATGACTTTAAGGAAGTAATACTTCAACTCTTAATAGGCACAGCCAGACTTTAGGGTGTTTTCACACAGAACTAAGCATAGACAACTATTTGGAAAATGTTATGACTTCTCATAATAATAAAGGAGAAACTGAAAGTAACTATCACTTGAAGTTGCTTAAATTAAAATAAAATTGGGCCCCGTCACCCTCCAAATACACCACATATCACCCATGAATCTTATTTTTCCTCCTGACAAGTCTAAATTACTGACACACAGCTAAAACTGTACCCTGCTTCTGAAATGTTGAAAAGCCTAATACTTTCAAATACTACCATCACCTGAAGGAGTGAACTAAACTTTTATAATACAAATTCTGGAGGCCATATCTAAACTTCCCTCATCAATTACTTATGTTATGACTACTTCCTCTATGATATATAGTTTAAGGTTCAACATCTGATTCAAGGAATATATAAGTCTTCCTAGAAACAAGAAATATTTATAGTTGCTTTTACTGTGACTGTTTTATCTCTTGGTCTTGTTATGTATCTCTCTGTCTAGAACTTGTCATCTTGCTCCATGTCTAACTGGCTTGCAAGCTATAAGGGCAGCTTCATACTTAAATAGAATTTAACAATTCACATACAGTAATTCTCATAGTCTTTATAGTCAAGAGAACACTTGTAAATACCCTGCTGCATTTAATCCTCACAAAGCAAAATGACAGAATATAAAACAAAACAGCCACTGTGAAAAATAGCTTGGCAATGGCTCAAAAAGTTAAATATAGAATTACCAGATTACCCAGCAATTCCACTCCTAAGTGTACTGAAAAGAATTGAAAACAGATACTCAAATAAATACACACCAATGTTCACAGCAGCACTATTGACAATAGCCCAAAGATGGAAACAACCCAAATGTCCATTGACAGATGAGTGGATAAGCCAATGGTGGTATGGACATACAATGGAATGTTATTCAGCCATAAAAAGAATTGAAGTACCGATACATGCTACAATGTGAATGAACCTGGAAAACATTATACCAAGTGAAAGAAGCCTAACAAAATAGGTCACATATTGTATGATTCCATCTATAGGAAATATCTAGAGTAAATGAACCCATAAAGGCGGAAATCGATTGGCAATTGCCAAGGGTTGGTGGGTAGGGCTTGGCAGGGCTTGGCAGGGCATGGAGGAGGATAATGGGGAGAGACAGAGAAGTGGTATGGGATTTCTTTCTGGGAGTGATGAAAATTTCTGGAACTAGATAGAGGTGGTAGTTACACAATATTGTACTAAATTGTACATTTTATAATGGTTACTTTTATATGTTATCTGAATAGTAAATTTCACCTCAATAAAAAAAGAAAAAAACAGAAATTGATGGGAGCGAGTATAGAGAAATTGTTTAAATGAGCGATCATGAGGCATATTTTACCAAAAGGAAGTGTGGTCTCAGACATTAACAAACTTGCCAAGGCAAGCAGAAAAGATGAACTCATACAGTACTTCAAAACAAATCTAAATTTGAGTTCTGTGCTCTGACTACTAAACTAGATCAACTAGAATCCAGTGAAAGCTTTTTGGTTAATGTGTCCACTGATCACACTTGCAAAATTCAAGTACACATGTGTACACACACACACACACACTCTATAAAATATCAATATTGGCATACAAAAAGAACCTCAATTGTGAGACTGTGGTTCATGGTTTCAGTTATAATTAAAGAAACTTTGTTGCTAAAAAGCCCCCAAATCTTTCCACAGCATGGAAACAGGTGGATGGCATAGAAATCTGTTCAGAAAACACAGTGATTTCCCCATCCAAATTGAGTTTCATTTACTTATTACTATTATTGTGAGACACAGTCTCACTCTGTCCCCATGCTAGAGTGCAGTGGTGTGATCTCAGCTCCCTGCAACCTTCACCTCCTGAGTTCAAATGATTCTCCTGCCTCAGCCTCCTGAGTAGCTGGACTACAGGTGCGTGTCACCATGCCCAGCTAATTTTTGTATTTTTAGTAGAGATGGGGTTTCATCATGTTGGCGAGGCTGATCTTGAACTCTGGACCTCAGGTGATCTGCCTGCCTCAGCCTCTCACAGTGCTGGGATTACAGGTGTGAGCCACCACACCTTGCCTATTTATTCTTTATTAATGTGTCCATGATATGTTTGCAAGACTAGGACACTTCTTGACTGATAGTTTTTTTGAACGAAAAAAAAAGTATGGATATATTTCATATGTGAAAATGATGGTAAAACTGAACTCAAAAAAGCAACTCATAGGTTCTTTACAATCTACATTCTTTCTAATAAGAAGGCAGTGGAGCACAGTGGTTAAGAGTATTTTGTCATAAAACACACTTAGAGTGTTGGCTGGCTTTACTATTTGTGTGACCTTGAGAAAGTTATTAAATCTCCTTAAGTATCGGATTCCTAATTTGTACACTGAAAACATCAAATGTGTACAGTATAGATTGTTGTAAGGACATCATAAGGGAGTACATGTAAAGTACTTTAATAAAAGAGATGCTCAATTTATGGTAATTACGATTATTTCACCTCTGCTCTTACCTCTAGCTGAATATAGACTTGCTCAGGCATCTTCTGGCCATAGCTTTCCAAGAGGGTGATGGTTTCTTTTAGAGGTTCAAAGAGTTCATCAGTAGCTCTCTGTCGGCTTCTTACAGCCAGAAGATTCCCCATGATGTCAACTAAACCATCATGATCACCTTCATTTAATTCTCTTTGAAGTCCTGCATCTGTCTCCTTTATAAATTCTTGTAGCTCATTCAGACTATTAAATATATATGTACATACACAAAAAATAAGTTTATTAAAACATTTAGTATAAGACTTCTGATTGAATCTTATTTTCATTATGTACCTGATTGAACGTTATTTATCTCTATCATGAAATTGGCAACATTAACACTCTTAAAAGTAACATCTCAGTTTTAGAAAGCAGTTTAGAAAGTTATAATTCCAAATACCAAAGTACAAAGGCTACCTGTCAATGACAAATCTCAAAAGATGCTCCTGAAACATCCAGCTCCATTTCTTAATTATGGTTAACAAGCTCACTTTGAAAGGCTTCATGTCCACCTTGAACCAACTATCAAACACTCTGAAGTCATCAAATTTGCTCATCTGAGCGTACAAAGCTTCATAAATGTCGATCTGTAGTTAGAAAAAAATTAACTAGAACAACTCAATGAAAAGCCAGTTCACTGCATTAAATGCTAAGAATTTTCCTTGCCTGTTCTTTGAATTGTTCAAGAGTTGGTGGTTGTTTGGGAATGTCTTCATTTGCACGAGCATCCATTTCATCGGAAGATACAGTGTGGCCATACAAGAGAAAATGCTTCATAAACTCAGCTCGATCATCCACCCAGAGGTAAGCATGGGTCTCCAGGGTGTTTCTGAAATCTAAGACTTTGTTGATGACATTCGACACTCTGTTCATGATCTCTTGCCTGACCTCTGCCAGGCCTAACATGTTATCCATATCATTCTAAATGAGAGGAAAACACAGCACTTATTCAAACCAACTTTGCTTTATCAATTATCTACAACATAACATTACCAAGGTAATTCTTCAAAGGGAAAGTAGTTAGAAAAATTAAAAATCATGTTGCTTTTTCCAACTTCTTTTTTCCCTGTGCTTACCATTATTCTAATTTGTTCTGGGTTTTGTTTTCTGGTGTTTTTTTGTTTTGTTTTGTTTTTCAGACAGGGTTTCGCCTTGTCGCTCAAGCTACAGGGCACTGGCTTTATCACAGCTCACTGCAGCCTCTAACTCCTGGGCTCAAGAAATCCTCCTGCCTGAGCTTCCTGAGTAACTGGGACTACAAGTGCATGCCACCACACCCAGCTAATTTTTTAATGTTTTGTAGAGACGGTCTTCCTATGCTGCTTAGGCTGGTCTTGACCTCTTGGGCTCAAGCAATCCTCTTGCCTCAGCCTCACAAAGTTCTAGGATTCCAGGCATGAGCTACCACACCCAGCCACAATTTGTTTTTGAATCATTAATATAAAAGCTAAATACCCATTAACTAAGAAAATACCTGATAATTTTTAATTTCCAGGTGTGTTGCTATTCGGTTCATCTGGGCAGATATTCTAAAACTATTGCATAACATTTCTTCTACCAGATCATAGAAGCCATCCCCAGCCTCTCTGTCTAGAGAAGGTTTAAACACAATCTCAGGAGGCAACAAGATCATTTGTGCTTGAAAAAATGGTGCTGGTTTCAACTGTTTCTCTGTATTCTTCAGAAAGAAGTCTAAGTCGTGCATTATAGCCTGAAAAAAGCCTTCCACCACAATGTCATCAATGAATTCTACATAAATTTTCCAGTTATCCAGAGAGGGATCGGCTTTGAAGAGCTTCCTATTTTCCTAGAAACAGAGAAGTATTAGTAGATGAATATAAACAAATAATTAGCATAAAATTAAAACTTTCCATTTAAATCGTTTGTAAAAGAAGAGACTGCATTTTTGTGCACAAGACAGGAACATTCAAATACTAAGTTGCAGAACCTTAAGCTAGATGTCAAAGATCTAAGCAGGAATTAGAACATTAAGTTCACACATGAAATACATTCAAAAGTCATTTTTTTCAAGGAAAGTTCTCTATGAAGATTGCTATCTTCAGATGCAGACAGGAAATACACTAGTTCCCAGTGAATTCTAGACATATCGGACCCGGGCTCTAGTTCTTGCTCTGTCACTAACTCTGTGTCCTTAGACTTTGTCTTCCAGGGCCTTCCCTATCATAAAGAGATCTGTTGAACTGGTCCTTCAGAGAACATTATTCTGGAACATCTGAAGTTTATCAAGTCTGGAAAGTACTATGTACTCTATGCCATTCTTGGAGACTCACAATGTATGTATTCTATTAAAGTCCATTGAGGCTATTATTAAAAAGTCAAAAATAACAGATGCTGGTGAGGTTGCATAGAGAAAGGAATGTTTATATACTGTTGGTAGAACTGTTAATTAGTTCAACCACTGTGGAAGACGGTGTGAAAATTCCTCAAAGACCCAAAAACAGAAGTATCACTTGACCCAGCAATCCCATCACTGGGTATACACCAAAAGGGATATAAATCATTCTATTATAAAGACACACACATGTATGTTCACTGTAGCACTATTCACAGTAGCAAAGACATGGAATCAACCTAAGTGCCTATCAATGATACACTGGATAAAGAAAATGTGGTACATGTACACCATGGAATACTAACTAGCCATAAAAAAGAATGAGATCATGTCCTTTGCAGGAACATGGATGGAGCTGAAGGCCATTACACTCAGCAAACTAATGCAGGAGCAGAAAACCAAATACTGCATTTTCTCACTTATAAGTGGGAGCTAAATTATGAGAACACATGGACCCATAGAGGGGAACAACACGCACTGGGATCTCTAAAGGAGGATGGAGGTTGGAAGGAGGGAGAGGATCAGGAAAAATAATTAATGGGTACTAGGCTTAATACCCGGGTGATAAAATAATCTGTACACCAAACCTTCATGACACAAGTTTACCTATCTAACAAACCTGCACATATTCCCCTGAACTTAAAAGTTTATTTTACTTTTTACTTTTACTCTAAGTCCATTAAATGTGGTTTAGCCCAATTGTTTTCAGACCTTGTTTAAGCACAAATATTTTGTTTGTATGTATGTATATATGTATGTATGTATGTATTTACTTTGCAAACCATCTGTAATAAGCAACCTGTGGAATAGACCCAGTTTGGAAAACACTGGACTGGGGAAGTTCTAAGCTCCCTTCTTGCATCAACAATATGAGATTCTTGCACCTTAGTGTCTCCCAAGAGTTTGGGCGACATAATGGACAAGTCAGTTGGGGCAAAACAGGACCTGAAGGCAGAAGTGTGGTTAAAGACGACTACAGGCTGAGCACATGGTGTGCATGGCCCAGAGACACAGGTTTCAAAAGGTCAGGTGGGCAGCAAAGTTGATTCCAGAGAGGCTATCTGAGTGGCTAAACTAGTCTATACAGATCAGACAGCAGATGCCCAAGGGAGGTACTGTAGCACAGAGCAAAGAAGACATTGGAATAAGATCTGATTATAAGGTGGACTATACTCTGTTTTGATTATTCTTTACTCTGGATATATGATCCAGGATGCAAAGGTGTATGCTTTAAGCAAGAATCAGAACTAGAAAGGTGAGTATAGATTCTAATAAGGCAGGGCAGAGATGAGAGGATCCTAGCCTTGAAACAAATTTAAGAACTGCTCCTTCTCAGGAATGCTGTGTTGCCCATCAGCCAGGTGGAACCATTCAAATCTGGGTAATCATGTGACATGCACACCTGGAATTGTGCAGTACACATCCCAGGAAGTATACACAGCCGTCCTGGCCCCTATGTAGGCACTAAAAGGGAAAAGTATAGCTCTTACAGCTAAAGAAAAATCCTTAGAGACCATCATCTTAGAGATATTAATATGGTTTGACTCTGTGTCCTCACCCAAATCTAATCTTGAATGGTAATCCCCACGTGTTGGGAGAGTTGCTTGGTGGAAGGTGATTGAATCATGGGGATGGACTCCCTGCCCCAATCCCCACTTGCTGTTCTCATGATAGAATTCTCATGAGATCTGGTTGTTTGATAAGTGCATGTTTCTTCCCCTTTTCTCTCTCTCCTGCCACCATGTAAGATGGACCTTGTTTCCCCTTTGCCTTCTGCCATGATTGTAAGTTTCCTGAGGTCTCCCCAGCCATATGGAACTGTGAGTCAATTAAATCTCTTTTCTTCATAAATGACCATGTACCAGGTAGTTCTTTTTTTTCACAGCAGTGTGAAAACAGACTAACACAGACATGAAAACAAAGACCTAATATACATTCAGCGTCACACTAGTAGGAAGTTAACAGCTGAGCTAGGACTAGAAACCAGCCCCCTTAACCTCCCAGAGTAGGGCCTTTCCCATCATGTCATAGTCATATACACTTTTTCATACCAAGAGATCCACTTTATATCACTACAGTCACGTTGATGAGAAATGCTGTATCTTCAGCACACTAGGATAAAGGGAGCAAAAGGAAGAGAAAGGAGAGCTTTAGACAACTGAATGATCACTCAGGTCCCTTCCAGACCCAATATTCCATGGTCCTGTTCCTCTCTTCTCTCCATCTTTAACTCTGACTCCAGACCACTCATTGACATCCCACTGACCAGAAAACATGTAAAAGGCAGAACTGACTCACCCTTGGCCATATTTCTACAGCTTTTCCCCAAACCACGTTCCTCAAGTCAAGAGGAAAATAATCACTTAAAAGACCCAACTAAAGGAAACAAATAATCATTTCATTTCCATTTTAAAGCTGGCTTACATTCCCTCAAGGCAAAAGCTCTCTTCCATTCTCAGATTGAGAACGGTGATTTCAAAGCTTCTTAGTTTTTGCCTGAAGGACAAAAATAGGAGGATCCACTTATTAATAGAACAAATTCTAACATTTTTCTCTGAGATGACAATGCAAAATCTTGTTTTTATGACGATTTCTAGTCATGTCTTGGCCACACTTTTAATACATTTTCATGAGGATTCATAAATCTTAATGGTTTAAAATCCTTGGAGTTTGGGGAGTATATTTTTTTATTACCAAGAAAATGTAACAGAAAAAAACTAATTGTAATCCATCATCTGTCCCCTATGAGACAGATTCTAACACATAAACGGTTGTAGAGGTGTCTTAAAAGTCACAGAATAATTCACAGCATTTCGGTGAACAACTAGAAATAGTCCATGGCGTGACTCAGTTAGGATACTGCTGAAAAACAAATTAATTTCCAGATAAATGCCTCCTTTACATGTCACGACACCCCTGAGATTCTCTCCAGGCTACCCAGGACTTTGGCAGAGCCTTCCAAGGGAGAAGGGCCCTGCCCACACTTTGATTTCAGATTTCTAGCCTCTAGACTATGAGAGAATAAACTTCTTTCATTTCAAGACAGCCTGTTTGTGGACCTTGTCATAGCGACCTTGGGATGCTATTCCAGGCAGTACTTAAGGAAGATAGAAACAAAGTCTTTGCCCTAGCAAACTGTCATCGACGGGAAAATTAAAACTTTCTTAGAAATTCCAGAAAATGTTGGAAGTCAACAGAAACATTGAAACCCATGTTAATTATGTACTTCTTTTTATTTTCTTCTAGAAAATATGCTCTATCCACTAGAGCATATCAAATGTACTGTACTTTACTTTTTGGTAAGAAAATCTGTTACCCTTCAAAGTCTTTCTTCACTCAGCTTCCTGCCCTGGTTTTCCTCCTCCTGTCTCAGCCTTTCCTTTTCTGCATCTTTGGCTGGTCCTTCTTCTCCCCAGTCTCCTAAGGGAAGAATGGTGGTCCAGCCAATAGTCCTTGATTTTCATCTGTTCTCTAGCTAAACTCATATTCTCAGTGATCTCATCTAGTGTCCTGGCTTAAATATCATTGTCACCCACTCCTCTTTCATTTGTGTTTTCAGTTTGGACCCCTCTCATTTACTCTAAATGAGTAAATCCAATAGCCCACTCAATTCCTCTACTTGGCTAATTAACATCTCAAATTCAAAAAGGCCAAAACTGAAATCTTGACCTTCCTTGCTAAGTCTCTTCCTCTCACACCTTTCCGCATCCGAATAGATTGCAACTTCACCTTTCCAGTTGATCATGACGAAATGTGTAGAATAATCTTTAACGTGTCTTTCTTTCATGCTCCACATCCAGTCTTTAGGAAATTGTTTGCTCCACTTAATTCAAAATATACCCAGAATCCAACTACTTATAATCACTTTCACTGCTACCACCCTGCTCCAGCACCATCATCTGTTACGTGCCTGTGCCATGGTCTGAATGCTTATGTCCTCCCCAAATTCAAAAGCGAAAATCCTAACCCCCAAGGGGATGGTATTAGGAGGAGGGGTTTAGGAGGAGGTGACTAGGTCCTGAGGGCAGAGCCTTCATGAATGGGAGTACTGCCTATATAAAACAGGCCCAGGGGAACTTCTTCCATGCAAGGACACAGTGAAAAGTTGGCAGTCTGCAACCTAGAAGAGGGGCTTTGCCAGAAACTGATCATGCTGGCACCTGGACCTCCAGAACTATGAGAAAACCATTTCTGTTGTTTTAAAGTTACCCAGTTTTCAGTATTTTGCTATAGCAGCCTGAACATACTAACCCCTTAGATTACTAGTAAGAACTGCAACCTACCAGGTCACCCTGCCTCTTCCCTTGCCTCCCTACAGAGGGTCTCAACACAACAGCCAGAAATCCTTTTAGAATGAAAGTCAGATTGTATTTACTCCCCTCCTCAAAATTCTGCAGTGTCTTTCACATACCAGAGTGAGCCAAAGCCAGAGTCTGCACAAGGGCCTATGAAGCCTCCCCTGAGCTGCCAGTCCCTCCCCCATGCAGCTTAGCATCTGACCTCACCTCAGCAACTCTCCACTCAGCTCCCTCTACTCGCCCCTCCACACTTCCCTGCTCTTCCTCGAGCATGCCCAGGGAGCCCCTGCCCAACAGCTATCTCCTCTGCCTGGAACACTCTTCACCAAAGGTCTGCTTGGCTGACTCTATCACCTTTATCAAGTCTTTGTTCAAATTTCTGAGGCCTACACTGATCATCCTACTTAAAACTGCATCTTCGACCCCACCCTCCAGAATTCCCTTGCCCTGCTCCAACTTGATCTTTTTCCTGCAGCATGTACCAGTTCTGACACACCACGCGACTTACTATGTCACTGCTTATTATCTCTCTCCCCTCACTAGATTCAAGTTCCATGAGAGCAAGGATCTTTGTCTGCTCTGCTCTCTTTCATATTTCAAAAACCTAGAAAGGTGGTGGGTACATGCAAGGCTCACAATAAATATTTCTCAAATAAGTGAATGATGATGGACTGCAGAGACAAGATAGATAATGGGTTGCATACAATTCTCAGCAGGAAAACCATAATCTATTTCTTGTTCTGCTGAGAATTAGCCTAGAGACAAGGACCTTCATTTTACACATGAGAAAATTCAGGCCCAGCCTCTGGAAGACTGTGGTTTCCAGCCTTTACCAAGGACACTTTCCCTACTCCACACTGTGCTACTTCATGATGGCTTCAGAGTGTGTGTGTGTGTGTGTGTGTGTGTGTGTGTGAGAGAGAGAGAGAGAGAGACAGAGAGAGAGAGAGAGTGCATGAGGGAGAGACAGTGTGTGTGTGTGATGTGAGAGAGGAAGAGTGTGTGTGAGAGTGTGTGACATACAGAGAAAAAGAGTGTATGTGAGAGCGAGAGAGATTTTGTGTTTGTGGGTGGTGGGCGAGGTCTGTCTGCCTTGTCCAAAGGAGAGTATTCATGGTTTAAGGACCGTGCCTGTCTATAGAGAAGACTCCACATAACAAGGATGCTCAGAGGAAACATGAAATATGCTCTTTCATTCCCATCCCTTTTTTCCTTAAGAAATAGGAACAACAAGAAATCAACTCCCCATGTTGCCATCATCAGCACTGCACATCTGTGAGCACCACATTGCTACCTTTGCCTTCCCTCCATCCTGTACTACAGATGAATGTTTCATGCTTCTATCTTAAGACACCTTCTACAGGTATTTATTGAATCCCATTCCCTCAATGGCTTTCTTCCAACAATTTTTTCTCCTTCCTAGATTACTGCAGTTAACATACAAACATCCTGAAACATCAACCACTGTTAAAAAGAAAACCCTCCCTACCCTGATACACAGGCCCCAGGTACTGCCCAGTTGTTGGTTTGCCCCACAGCAGAGCTCCTCAGGATCTCCTCGGCTGCCTCCACTCACATTTCCCCATTCTCTCATCAGTCCACTCCCATCAGGCTTCCATTCCGCCACCATATGAAATTGCCTCTTCTCATCCCAATGACTTCCATGTTGCCAGATCTGAGGGTTAGCCTCCGTCTTTATTTTCAGGTCCTACATCAGGATGGGACAGAGTTGAGCTCTTCCTCCTCCTTGAAATTCCTTCTTTATTGGTTTCCAGGGCATCACTCTCTCTTTTTCAGCATCCTGTGCAGGATTTTCCTCTTCTCCCTGACCTAGGGAGGATTTTGAGGCTAGTTTTTGGGCCTCTTTTCTATCTATAATTCCTACATGTTCTTAATTATATGCCTCTAAATACCATACATATGTGCATGAATCTCAATTCTCTGCTACTTACCTGGATTTTGCCCCGAACACAAGACACAGGTGCAGTTCTAGTCTACTCAAAATTGTCCCTTAGGAAGTGCATCTCTAACTAACTTGTCCAAAAGCAAACCTTTTTTTTCCCCTACAAAATCTGCTCACCACCGTCTTCCTCATATCTGCCCTCATATTAAAGGGCAACTCCAGTCCAGTCCAATCACTCAGACCAAAAACCTTGAAATCATCCTTCTCTCTCCTCTGATTCCTCAAAGCAAATTCTGCTGGCCCTGCCTTCAAAATATATGCAGGATATGAACTGCCTTGATCGCTAGCACCGTGACCCAAGGCAGCATCATTTCTCACCTGGATTATTATCGTAGGCTCTGAAGAGTCTCCCTGCCAACCACTTCTTTGCTCCCCTGTGGCTTACCCTCCACAGGGAAAGCCTTTGAGCAGAAAGTCTCTGGCTGTTCTTTTTCCCCTTACAGTAAAATCCAAAGTCCTCATAACAGCCTGCTAACCCCACGTAATGTGCCATTAGTCTCTTCTACCTCATCCTCCACTACCACTCCCCTTGCAAATTCTGCTCCCAGTTTGCTGACTGATCCTGAGACAGGACAGGCTGCTCCCGCCTCGAAGTGTCTACACTTTTGCTCTCCAGAATGTCCTCCTCCTCATATCCGTATGCTTTGTTCCCTGTCAGTTCTCTGCAGAAATACTATCTTAGGAAAGAGGCCTGCCCAACCACCCTACCACCCCCAAGCGACTCCTTATTCCACCTGCTCGGCTCTATTTTTCATCACTACTCCTATCACAACTGACATATTATCTATTTGTTCAGTTCTCTTGCTAACTTCCTCTGACTAGAGTGTAAGCTCCATGAAATAAAGGATTTTGGCTGGGGAGGGGGGGCTTTTTTGTTTGCTTTTATTTTCCTGCCTTCTGCCTTTTGTGTTTTTTTTTTTTCTGTTTTTCCTTGAATTCATAACCCTAGATTAGTGCCTGTTACTGTTTTAGGAACTCAAATCTTTGTTAAAAGGAGAGTAATTATTGTTGTCATCCTTAGGAGATGGTTGAGAGGGTTCCTTGAGAGGACCTAAGCAAGGTGTTTGTTTGGCACATACAAGGCAGTCAACAAACAGTGGTAGCTATTAGGAGCATCCAAAAGAGGACGCAACTGTGACAAGGTAAAGATTCTATCACTAGCCTTTCTGTTTCATCAACACATCTCACATTCTGATCTCTTCCCTCAGAAATGAGAGTAGTGAGGGCTACAGAAATTGTAGGCAAGTAACACAAATTCCCCCATTTCGAATGCCTAATAAAACCATTCATGAAGTTCTTTCAGGCTTGATAAAAGAGTCCCACATTATTAGGTTAAGTATTTTTGCTCTTCTCTGAACTCAATGAAAAGATCCATAAATCTTGAAAGCTTAAAAGCCGTTACCTCAACCAAGTTGTGGATCTTGCAGCCATCTTCTTGGATTAACTTGTATTTTTTTGTAAACAAATCACCCTTGTCCTCCAAGGTAAAGGCCACCTCTCGTCTGTGCTCTCTCCTGGGAGGTAGCACGCACCCGGCCCAGGCCCTCATGGTCTGCTGGATCACCTTCACATTGCTCTGCGTGCATTCAACTCTGTGCTCCAACTCGGACGTGGCCTCCCTCACCCTCTCGATGTAGCCCCAGCAGTCATCCTGCCACGTCAGCCACATTGTGGCTGCTGTCAGCTGCTCATCAATAGCCCTCAGCTCATCTTCAATCAGAGGGTATTCAACTTCCAGGAGCGTCTGTTTGAGCTTATTATACCCTTGCACAAGAAGGTCAAGATTTCCAATGTACTGAGCAAAGAAAACAACAAAACAAAAAGTGCCAAATATGTTAGCTATTTTCTCTGTCTTAAAGGCGTAAAAATGTCATATAGGTCTATATAATAATTACAATTCAAAATATTTATATTCATAATAGGCCCTAGTATCTTTTTTTTTTTTTAACAAAAAACACAAACCTTTAAAATAGTGTTCCTTTTATTGAAGATGGCTAAAGCTGAATCTGGTATGTCTTGTTTCTTCAACATCAGAAGATATTTCACTTCTCTCAATATAGCCACTAGCTATTAAAACAACAATTATTAAAATTATCGCATATTTTAATAATGTCACTCTATTTTAACTCAAGTTTAACTTGAAACACTTAGGATGTTATCCAAGGATTACTATATTTCCAAATCAACAAGGTAAATGGGCTTTTGTTTCATATATTTTTTAAAAACAAAAATCATACATTCCATAATATAGTAAAGGTATATGAATTATCCCTAAAACCTCTCAAGAAATTAGTTTCTATAAATTGGTTTTATGAAATTAGAAAGTAGAAGGAATCCTCAGTTTACTGTGTCATATATTTAGGTATGTGTGCTGAGTTTTACTAACAAAATAAAGTCAGTTATTCTCTGTATATGTTTTAGGGAAACAGATCAGAATTCGGGTACAGAGTATGCTTATCCAGCTCAGTGAGGCTAACTTTCCCACTTCCTAGGCATGCATATGGACTGTCATGAAAGACTCCAGGTAATCACTAAGAGTGAATGTATAATCTTCACCCCCTAAAAATCCAGCCAGATGTTTAAGGCATTTTGTGTTTTGTCATGGAAATTACAAATAGATAGTCTTATAAGCTTGCCCCTTACCCTAAAGCATATCCATGGTGGTAAACAGAAAAGAAAGCTTATTTTGTGTCTCATGTCTAGCAAGCTGCCAGACTTGGAGATTGTTCGTTTAAAAAATATACAATGCGTATACATATGTACATGTACATCTAGTATTTAAATATTTGCACATATAATTATATACACATACACATATATGAATGGTAACAAAGTCCCATTGTTACATAACATATAATGAAATTATGAGAAAATGAATTGAGAAAATATATGAAATTTCCTTTGTTACATGATTTACCATGCAGTAACAAAAGACCTGTTTAATAAATAAAATATTCATCCTGGATATTATTTAACTGTTAATATTTTTATATTGTTTTATGTTTTTTAAAATTACCATCAATTTAATTACCATATACAAGCTTACTGTCCCTTTGAAAGAAATGACGATAAGTTAAAATTTACCAGTACTCATCAAAAATGTGACATGTCTTTCATTCCGTGTATTCTGTTGATTCCCCAAATCTTAACTTATATGATGAAATTTTAATGAAAACACTGGTGTATGTTATGAATATATTTAAGTCAGAAACTATCTGGTAAAGACAAATGATTCAATTCAGTTGAGCTATCATTTACTAAGTGTAACCAAGCACCAGACACTGAACTAGAGAAACAGAGTATAAAGACGCAATGAAATGGATGCTACTCTCGGTGGCTCATTATCTAGTGAGGGTAGAGTGGTAAAGAAATAATTACAATACAAATTAATAGAGTAATGAGTAGAATTTGAGAAATCTCTACAACAAAGACCTACAAGAAATTGTTTATAGTCCTCGCAACTCTGACATTTTCCCAAATGTAAATTACAAATGACTGGAAATACCAGAAACATGCTTATAATAAAAATGGCACTTATAAATCATCTTAAAAAATGAAATCCCTACCTTTGGGTCAAAATTGACACAGAGAAGACCATTTATGGCACTGAATTTAACCAAGGGTTGATTCAAATTGAATTCACAGATTTCATCCACATTACTTTTCCATTCATTATAGACATGATTTTCAAATTGATCAAGCAAAGTGGTCATTTCAACATACTTTTGATAAACTAAGGCATTATCAGGATTGCCCAAAAATCTGTAGGAATAAGGTTTTTCTACTGGTTTATACATATATTAGATAGATTTCAGCTTAATAATTGTATAGTAATACAATACACAATATAAAATATATAAAATATGATAATGCACTATAAACAACCAGGAAGAGAAACAGTCAAGACTAAATTATGCCTATGAATTGCTTTTGCTTTAAAGGATAAAGTTATAAGATGAATGAAACTCAAGATGTTACTAAATGTTGATAGCAACAAGCTACTGGCTCCTATGAAGAGAAGAAAAACGCAAAAAGACTGCATAATAAAAGCAGTGTTACTTATTGGAAAAAGGAAAAATAATAACAGCAAGAAACTCCAAACATGGTGGGTGGAAAGGACAAGTGAAAAGAAAAAAGGTCCAGAAAACATGTAAGCATATGAAATTCTAAGAGTCCCATTATAAATATTCCAAAACCATGGGAATGAATCCCTCTCCACAAACCCAACCAGTGAGAGAAGTGAACAGGGCAATGGCTTCCTAAGTGCTAATATGAACAGCTCACTCTCTTATATAAAACGTCACCCATACCATTAGAATAATTTGCCATGACCTAAGCTTAACTACTTACAGATAACGGAGAGATGCAAAGTTTGACCAAAACATTTGAAGTCGTTGGAGGACCTGTTGGGCCCATCTGATATTTCCTGAGGTAAATGGCATGTTCTTGTTAAGAACTACATGTCCACGTTCAATCTGCAAGTTGATATTTTGGTGAAGAGGAAGAAAGGGAACATTCAGTCAGAATGGTTTCCAACCTTGTAACCAATTGTTCATTTTAGTATTTTTACAGTAGTATAAAACATATGTGTTTAATCACTTGATTACTGGAAGAGTTACAGTACTAAAGCAAGTTTACCATCTCCATGAGGAAACCAGTTTAATAAAAGCACAAAAAGGTAGTGCCTATATCTAGTCTTTAGATATAATCACAGAGTTCTAGTTGATGGTCATTATCTACAAAAATGATGCTGTGAATGTGTCCAACCTTATCCACCACTTACCTGTTTCATGTGTTCATTATACAATTGCTTACACACATCCAGCTCTGTATTAAACATATGCACTAGTGTGCTGTAATGTAGGCTGAAAATTTCCATGACAACTGGCTTCTCTAGAAAATTTCCAAATACGGTCAAAAGCTATAAAAATCAAAGTTAAGGCAACGTTAAGCACTATGAGTTTTTAACACAAATACCCAGCTCACAATGTCCCCCTTCAAATCTCTTACATGACTAAAGTTTAGAATCTTAAAAGTATCCTGTGATGCTTCAAAATGTAAAATGTATTTTTTGCATCTCCCTAAAATTTCTGTACATCCAATAAACCAATTCTAGATGTAAAATAATTTCCCTTTCTCAGCAGAAAGGAACCATTGTCTGTCTGCACCTTCTCCTCACAGCTAATATTATTTCCTGTTGGGTAGCAGGTAACGTTTCAGAAGACGCTTTGCAGACACAAGAATAGAAACAAGATTCATGTGCTTGTTATTGTTCTTCCCTCCTACATATGTATTCTTTAGATATAAATATCCATATATCCATATTGAGGCCCTCTAGGTCACAGCATGAATAATTATACCAGATGTGCCAGTCACCATAGACGCATGCCTATGGCCCCTGGTACATCCACGTGACCCAGCCACCCCCAACAGTGTCCTGGGGCTACAGTGGTGGCTGTTACAAGGACAACCACTCCACAGGTGGACGACTCCTTTGACATGAATGTCCTGGCTCAAATCAATGCCTTGAGCTAATCAGATTCTTTCTCAGAGTCAGGGCCTGGCTGAATCCATGCTGGCTAAAATTATCAGTGAGCAGAAACTACTAGCAAGCAGAGGAAGCCAACTGATGGTGGGACAGCAGAAAGCAGACACACAGACTGAACAGGATCACATCACCAGCAAAGCAGGAGTGAAGTCTCACAAGCTCCTCTTGTTCAGTCAATGGAGCCCCCTAGATTTCAAACTTACCTTCACTGCCAGTGTTCACAAAGCTTAGTTATCCAGTGAGTCTGATTTTGGATTCCCATTAGTCTCTTGTTTACTACCCAGTGTGGATTCTTTTGTGTGCTAGCATAAAACAGCTCTTTCCTTGCAAGCAAAATGGCATTTATTTGTATATAAATTTGTATAAAACAATTTTTATTTGTATATAACCAATGTTTCTCTAGTGCTATGTCCCAGGAACTATACGTCAAGGGCCTTAAAAGTGCTGTTATTACACACTCCAGGTGAGGAAACTGAGTTACAAGGAGGGAACGATTTTCCCAAATTCATAACAGCTAGTGGCGGAGCTGGGATTTGAAACCAGACAGTCTAGCATTTGGGTTTCTGTTTTACTGTGTAGCTTCTCATCAGCTAATATGCCATTGAAAGTTATATCATTTTGTCATCTGATCATTCTGTGTGGGCTTCATAATACGTTAGTTACTAAGCCTGTCATATAGATATTTTCTTTGAAAGAAGACATATCAAAACAACTAAGTATATTTACAATAGCAGATAAACTGTATCCAAGGTCACGCCTTGTTTAGCAATATGGCAAAGGAGGGGGCTTTGTTCTTTTTAAGGAAATAATAGGTGCTCCCTAAAATGTGTTTCACTTAAAAAACAGCTTTATAATAAAAATTTGCAAATATTTCCATAAACTACATTCACTGAAAATAAAATTACCATGAAAAAATTATAGAAACTAAAATGTAACTATACCTTAGGGGTCAATTTAGACAAATACATTCTGACTTTTTCTGGTAACATCAATTATAACTGCAGTAGAAACTGCTAAGTATTTTTAAATCTACTACTCAGCTGCTACCTAGCAAAATGTAACTGATTAACTTTCTTCCCACAGTCATTGTTTTGTTGAGCTTAGGTTTCAAATACAATTTCTAAAGTAAACATTGTCTCATATATTTACCAAAAAAGTATACTCCAACAAGAATTTATAAGTATATTTATTTCACAACATTATTTTTTAAACACTTATCATATTGACCACAATGGAAAGAATAGTAGAAGTTTCCGAGCTACATCACATCTTGCCTACCAGCTTAGCGGTCCTTAACTCCAAGTTTTCAAGAGGAAAATATTCTGAGGCGAGGTTGTAAAGCCAAAAAGTAGTAGGAAAAGTCTCAAAGTTTTAGGCAGTATACATTATTGTAATTGTTTGTCATCCAAAATGTATAAAAATTACCCTCCAGGAGGAGAGTAAAGGTCATTTCAAGCTCTTGCTTCTTTGTTCACAGTAAAACTAAAAGCTGTTTTATGAAGAGTAGAGATGTTTTCTTTCACATTGACTTCAAGACTAAAGAGTAATTCCCACCACATGCTTCTCTTTCCAAATATCCCATCTGAGATCTGCAAGGTTTGCCTTAATTTTGCTCCACTTCTTTCATTGCATAATACAGCTTTTCATAACACTATTGCCATTGTTCAGTGTAGTACATATTTATATTTTTCCTAGGTGTGCCACTTTCAATTATTTTTAAAAATCCGTGGCCACCTAAACCACATACACTTCATATTTTAATAGTTTACAAAGCTGAAGTCCTTTCTAGACACATTTTTTTTTTTTTAACACACTTCGGTTTGCTTTCGTGTAAATTTTAGAGAGCCATTCAGTAGTATTTGTTTTTGTTTTTTGGTGAGCACACCTAGCACTTTAGATTTTGAAGTACTATACTTTTATATTAGAGTAGAACAGCCCTCAGTCCCGGTGCCCTTCCTGGCCACGTCTTTGACAATAGCAGGTATTGTAACAGTAGTCTTCAGAGAACAGTCTACAGATATTTTTCTTCCCAGGGACTAACAGTAAACGGTCAGAGCTCATCATCCTATCCCTATAGGTGAAATATTTTTCTCTGTAAGTACACACCCTTGTAATTTCTTCCTCTGCCATTACACTTGCAGCAGTTTACCCTCATCAGTATGTTATTTCATTACTTGAACTACCAGTCAGTCCACCTCACCTCAAGTAGTTATTAAATGCCACTTTGTACAAGTCACCATGGAAGGCAATCTACACAGAAGCTGTAAGATGATGCCACACCTCCGCCAAGCTTATGACAGTAGGATCTCATATTTGTTCAGTAAACAGGTCAAATATGTGAAAAGTTAAAGAAAAAAACCTTTTACCTAAGAGATTAAATTGTTTAGAAAAAAATTAACTGGCAGCTACTATAACAGAATTCATATCAATGGTTGTGAGAAAGAGAGACTTGAACTGAAAACGGCAGGAGCCTCTGTAATTGAGATTTCATTCTACATTCTTTTTTTGGTTATTTATAAAAGCATGAAAGAAAACTAGTTCCAGTAGCAAAGAATATGATAGACTATCACACAGACATTTAAAAAAATAATAGTTGAATTCTGTTATAAAGGCAAGAAAAAATTGTATGACTCTTTGTTAAGTGAAGATTACAGTAGAGGATGAAAATATAATGTCATTTTTGTCAAAGAGAAACAAGTATGCATATCTAGACAAAAAATAGTGGCAGTATTAAATATAATAATTATATATGACTATTATAGATGTTAGATATGAGATATTAGATTACAGGTCATTTTATAACAACAGGCTGTATATTGTGGCTGATGGCACCTGAGTTTCACTGAAGAGTTCTTATAAAACAAAGAACTATTTGATGCTCATGAATTCTTTCTTTTTTTTAATACTTTAAGTTCTGGGATACATATGCACAATGTGCAGGTTTGTTACATAGGCATACATGTGCCATGGTGGTTTGCTGCACTCATCAACCCATCATCTACATTAGGTATTTCTCCTAATGCTATCCCTCCCCTAGCCCCCCACTCCCTGACAGGCCCCAGTGTGTGATGTTCCCCTTCCTGTGTGCATGTGTTCTCATTGTTTAACTGCCACTTATGAGTGAGAACATGTGGTGTTTGGTTTTCTGTTCCTGTGTTAGTCTGCTGAGAATGATGGTTTCCAGTTTCATCCATGTCCCTGCAAAGGACATGAACTCATCCTTTTTTATGTCTGCATAGCATTCCATGGTGTATACGTGCCACATTTTCTTTATTCAGTCTATCATTGATGGGCATTTGGGTTGGTTCCAAGTCTTTGCTATCATGAACAGTGCTGCAATAAACATACTTGTACATGTGTCTTTATAGAACGATTTATAATCCTTTGTGTATATACCCAGTAATGGGATTGCCGGGTCAAATGGTATTTCTGGTTCTAGATCCTTGAGGAATCACCACACTGTCTTCCACAATGGTTGAACTAATTTGCACTCCCACCAACAGTGTAAAAGCATTCCTATTTCTCCACATCCTCTCTAGCATCTGTTGTTTCCTGACTTTTTAATGATCACCATTCCAACTGGCATGAGGTAATATCTCATTGTGATTTTGATTTGCATTTCTCTAATGACCAGTGATGATGAGGTTTTTTTCATGTTTCTTGGCCACATAAACATCTCCTTTTGAGAAGTGTCTGTTCATATCCTTCACCCACTTTCTGATGGGGTATTTTGTTTTCTTGTAAATTTGTTTCAGTTCCTTGTAGATTCTGTATATTAGACTTTTGTCAGATGGATTGCAAAAATTTTCTCCCATTCTGTAGGTTGCCTGTTCACTCTGATGGTAGTTTCTTTTACTGTGCAGATGCATGCTAGTCTAATTAGATCCCATTTGTCAATTTTGGCTTTCGTTGCAATTGCTTTGGTGTTTTAGTCATGAAGTCTTTGCCCATGCCTATGTCTTCAATGGTACTGCCTAGGTTTTCTTCTAGGGGTTTTATGGTTTTAGGTCACCATCCTATCCCTTACATTTAAGTCTTTAATCCATCTTAATTTTTCTATAAGATGTAAGGAAGAGGTCCAGCTTCAATTTTCTGCATATGGCTAGCCAGTTTTCCCAACACCATTTATTAAATAGGGAATCCTTTCCCCATTGCTTGTTTTTGTCAGGTTTGTCAAAGATCCGATGGTTGTAGATGTGTGGCATTATTTCTGTTCCATTGGTCTACATACCTGGTTTGGTACTAGAACCATACTGTTTTGGTTACTGTAGCCTTGTAGTAGAGTTTGAAGTCAGGTAGCATGATACCTCCAGCTTTGTTCTTCTTGCTTAGGATTGTCTTGGCTATAACGTGCTCTTTCTTCGCTCCATATGAAATTTAAAGTAGTTTTTTCTAATTCTGTGAAGAAAATCAGTGGTAGCTTGATGGGGATAACATTGAATCTATAAATTACTTTGGCCAGTATGGCCATTTTCACCACATTGATTCTTCCCATCCAGATCCTCATGAATTCTTTAGGTTAAAATGCTCAACTGGGGCCAGAGAACGCTGATGGCTTCACCACTGACTAGTCAATTCATTTACAGGTCAAAATCAAACAATATCTTTAAAAAATCTGTGTCTGCTATATTGTTTGACACTGCCATTCTCAATGAATTATACCCATGATTTCTTAGCTCTTTTTCTTCTGATACTGAACCCTCCATCCCTCTTTTGGGATGTTATCTGATTATTAATTTATACTTGATTTGTAATTTTTTTTGTCAAGCAAGTTTTACATGGTGTTCCTATTCCCCATATTATAAGCTTTTCATATGGGGACACTATTGAGATGCTTTTCTTTTATGTAACTCTTAACTGTATTTCATCAGTTCTGTGACAAGCATACTTTTATGTTTCAAAATCTCTGCAACTGAAATACATTATGCAATCAATGAAATTATAATTATTTGGCAGCATTTTTTAATTGTTACACAAAATAATGTGTGTCTGATCATCAGTGATGTCTTATGCCTGGGTAAATACAGTATATAAATTGCTATTTGTTTCAGTCAGAAAAATAAAATAGGCAGATGAACCTAACATATCTAAACAATGGTAAACAAAAGAAATTCCTGAATTAAGGTATTTTTCACTTTTTACTGTGACTTAATTTTGAATCAGTATTTCACTGGCCAGGCCAAATTTTCTGTGAAGATAATGAGAGCTAAAACACTGTGAATGCAAGAAAAAGACAGTAACTAAATGTCCTAAAATCATCTTGTACAAAGTGTCATTATTCATTAGTACATTATTCAAAGTTTATTATTCAGTGAGCTGAATTTGAAGGGAATATGACTAGTTAACCTAGTTAATACTCTACCTGAATGAGAATTCACCCCTTTCATCTAACAGCCTATATTATTCATTAGTAAAACATTTTTTATGATAGCTTCTTCAGAACTAACCTTAAATGCAGCTTCTAAGCCATTGCAGTTAAAGAAAGCTTCACAAATAATTGTCCCAAGCCTTCTGTCAAATTCCAGAGTTTTGGACTTAAATGCCACATAATCACTTTCAAATTCCTGTAAAATTCAAAGTGAAATATTAGTGCATTGGAAAGAATCCAACAGTGAAAATAGCAATCACACAAGCGTGACCTTACTTTAGCTCTCTCTCGCCTTCTGAGTGAATTTATTTTTCATAGCAGGATTCCAGGGAAGATCAAGAAAGAGCTATATCTGACTGACTACAAGTGCCACCTTACAGAATCACTGAAAGCTTAGTACTTTTCCCCTATGCTTTCCCAGTGCTTTTCAGTGGCTCAGGCCCCAACAGCAGTGCTTTGGTCCATGTGCTCACATAGAAGCCTCAGTCTCTCCTCCTTATCCCAATTCATTTTAATTATAAATGAAAAAGTGAAGTTTTTCAGAAAATAAAAAAGAACCTATCCTCATTATAACTTTAGTCCATCTATAAGTTTAAACAGGAAGGGTTTTTGTTTGCTTTTTCACGGAGTTGAAAATCTACATGGAAACACTATTTCTTCAGGTGTAAACTGAAATCCACAGGTAAGAAAACATCATTAGTGATACAGAGGAAACAAATACTCTTACATTTTCCCAGTTTTTTATTAATATGTAGTTAACATCCCTCAGTTTCCTCCTAATACATAACCATCCACTCCCATAGTTAGAAAGAATGAAACGGTGAAAGAATAACTATGATCTTCATAGCATCACAGTTGAGTCTCCAGTAAAGAAATCCCAGGATTTCAGAAACATTTTGGTGCTTTACAGTCAAAAGGCCTCTGAAGTACACACAACAGATTTCTCATAATGAAGGCCTTTGCCACCTCTGTAAACTGAGCCTCCATCTATTAACAGTAATAACAGTAATAGAATAAATGACAGCTAGCATGTAAGTAATTCTGTTCTAAATGTTTCACATGATTAACTCAACTCTTACAACATCTCATGTAGGTAATATTTTTTTCTGCATTATAGGTGACAAAACAAATTCAGAGAAGTTAAACGATTCACCTAAAATCACACCACTGGTAAATGTCAGGGCTGGAATTTAAAGCCAGGCAACCTGGCTCCTGATCCCAGATGCTATGTTTCTTTGAAGGAATATACCTGCTAGGGTCTGAATGTTTTATGTCCTTGCAAAATTTTATTTTGAAATCCTAACCCTTAATACGATGATATCAAGAAGTGGTGCTTTCAAGGGTGACTAGGTAATAAGTGTGGGATCTTCATGAATGGGATCAGTGCCCATATAAAAGAGGCCTGAGAGAGACTCCTCCATCCTTCTGCCAAGTAAGGACACGGCTAGAAAGTGCCATCTGTGAACCAGGATGTAGCCCTCCCCAGACACTGAATCTGTGGGAGCCTTGCTCTTGGACTTCTCAGCCTCTAAAACTCTGAAAAATAATTCTCTGTCATTTACAAGCTACCCGGCTTATCGTATTTTGTTATAGCAACCTAAACAGAGGGCACCTTATGCTGAATTTCACACACGGAAAAGCAGTGTAACAGCAAAGTTCTAGGACACTATGTGTCACACACCACAATGTTATATTTAGCATCAAGAAGAAGTTTCCACTTCTGAATTAGAGCCAAGCAATCTCTTCATTCAAGGCTCATTGGCTAATAAAGTAAACACAACTTCCCAACAAGTTTTAACAAGCCTAACATCCCTCTTCTTAGTATGGTAATAGAGAACATATGGCTTAAGGTCACCAAACATTAATTGAATATTCAGAAATAAGTATCTCAGGGAGAGAAAAATATGCTAGTCTCCCTCCCTGATATCTCTCCCTCACCCCCCTCCCTCCTCACTCACTCATTCCTGAAAACAAATTTAGAACTGCACATGGGCCCTCTCCCTTGGAAAGTCCCACAGAAAATTCATACTTAATTTGTTCAAGTACAAATCTGAACTCGTTATCTTCTCTACAAAGCTGCTCTTCTTTTTATACACCCTAATAGAAACTTGGGCAACCTCCTTGACTTCTCTGTCAAATGCTCTTCTAACTACCTCTGGAGTCTCTCTATTATTCTCCATCTCTCCACTATTCTCCATCTCTCCAGGATGCCCTTGGTCCAGGTCACCATTACTGCTCATCTGGATATCTGTTAACCACTTTCTACTCTTTGCCTCTAGTCTTATCTCTGATTCATCCTCCAATGGCTGACTAAATAATCTTTTTAAAAATAGAAATCTTATCATGTCACTTTCTTATTTAGAATCCTTTAACTCACAATCTTAATTCAGAATTATCAGTTTCTCAGGATAATGTCCAAAGGTCTTAGCATAATCTATTACATAAGACCCTATGTGGTCTGGATGCCACTTACTGCTAACTATTCTGCCACCTCTCCCAATTTCACACTCTCGGATCCAGCCATGGAGCCTTATTACATTTTGTCTCTCTCTTTCACCCACTTCTCACCTGCTTCATTTCTATTTATGTTACAGGTCTCAGTTTACATTTCACCTCCTCTGGAAAGGAGGCCTATGTAAATGTTCTCAGAGCACTCTGTACTCTTCATACCCCAGCACCGGGCACCCATATGACAACTGCCTATCTACATTCTCCTTTGGATTCTAATCTCTGAGCGTAACTGCCAGGTTTATTTATTTTTTCACAATTACAGTACCAATATTTAATAGAGTTCCCAGGACATACTTGTTTCTCAATAAATATGTATTACAGAATAAATGATGTGCTAGTATTATTCAGAAATTATAAAAATGTTACTGTATTCTGAAAACTGCATAATTGCCTTTATTAGCATCATGAGAAGCTATTGAAAGGTTGTAATTAGAGAAAAGCCATGGTTTGACTTAGTATCTAAAAGGCACTCAGGCTGCCGTGTGGAGAATAAACTAACAAAGCCAAGATGGGGAAGAGGGAGCAGTTTGGAGGCAAGCACAATAATCCAAGTCACAGAAAAGACTTGGAAATACTTTCAAGGCATATCTGAAAGAACTGGATGTTTGTTGTGAGAAAATGAGCAAGATCACAGATGACTCAAAGTTTCTACGTAGCCCATTACATATGCCATTTAATGAGTTGGAGAGACAGGCAAGAGTAGGTTTGGGGAGGGATAGGCAGGGGTTTAGATCTGAATGTGATTTTGAGATGTATATGAAATATCTCAGTGGAGACGTTGAGTAGGCAGTTGTTTGGCATGTGTTTCTGTGGGTACATAGAAGCCAAGAGTTGAGGCTTGAGAACCTCCACCTAGATTTCAGAGAATGTGTGGAAACACGTGGATGTCTAGGCTGAAGTCAGCTGCAGGAGCACAGCTCTCATGGAGAACCTCTACTAGGGCAGTGTGGGGTTGGAAAAGGGAAATGTGGGGTTGGAGCCCCCACTGGGGTACTGCCTAGTGGAGCTATGAGAAGAGCGTCACTGTCCTCCAGATCCCAGAATGGTAGATCCACTGACAGCTTACACCACACACCTGGAAAAGTTGCAGGCACTCGACACCAGCCCATGAAAGCAGTTGTCGGGACTGTATCCTGCAGAGCCACAGGGGTGGAGCTGCCTAAGGCCTTGGAAGCCCACCTCTTGCATCAGCGTGCCCTAGATGTGAGACATACAGTCAAAGGAGATTATTGTGGAGCTTTAAGACATAATGACTGTCTTGCTGGGTTTCAGACTTGCACGGGGCCTGTAGCCCCTTTGTTTTGGTCAATTTCTCCCATTTGGAAGGGGAACATTCACCCAATGCCTGTACCTTCATTGTATCTTGGATAACTAACCTGTTTTTTATTTTACAGGCTCATAGACAGAAGGGACTTACTTTGCCTCAGGTGAGAATCTGGACTGTGGACTTTTGTTTTGATGCTGAAATAAGACTGGGGGACTGTTGAGAAGGGATCATTTTATTTTGCAATATGAGAAGGGTATGAGATTTGAGAGGGGCCAGGGGTGGACTGATATGGTTTGGATTTGTATCCCTACCCAAATCTCATGACAAATTGGAAGAAGGGCCTGGTGGGAGGTGACTGGATCATGGAGGGTGACTTTCCTCTGTTGTTCTCATGACAGTGAGTTTTCATGAGATTTGATGGTTTAAAAGTATGTGGCACTTCCCCCTTTGCTCTCTCTCTCTAAACACTATGTGAAGAAGGTCCTTGCTTCCCCTTCATCTTCCAACATGATTGTAAGTTTCCTGAGGCCTCCCAGTCATGCTTTCTGTTAAGTCTGTGGAACTCTGAGTCAATTAAACAATTTTCCTTCATAAATTACCCAGTCTCAGGTAGTTCTTTGTAGCAATATGAAAATGGACTAATACACTACTTTAAAATCTTTTTCAAGTAATTCCAAAATCTCTATTATATTGGCATTGGCATCTAATGATTGTCTTTTTTTCACTCAGTTGAGATCTTCCTGGTTCTTGGTATACTAACTGATATTCTACTGAAATTTCATATTATTATAAGACTCTGACTCTTATTTAAACCTTTTGTTTTTGCTGACTTTCTCTGATACTGCTCCAGCCCCATTATAATAAAGTAGAGACAGAAGTCCAGGTTCTCCACTTGGCATCTATTCATCCCCAAGGGTGGGCAGGGCTCCTTGTTACAGCTGGGCTGGGACTTCCAGTTCCCCATGTGGTCTCTACTGATGCCACAAGTGCAGGTGGCCTTGTTACCACTTGACCTCAGGGTGATAGTCTGGACTCTCCATCAGGTTTGCTCCAACATCAGGCTGGGTGAAGAAGGAAATCCAGGGTTCCCACATGGTCTCCAGACACCATAGAGAATGAAGTTAATTCCTGGCCAGGAGGGATGAAAATCATGGCTTCTTATGTAGTCATCTCTGACACCACCCCAGCAAGGGTGGGAGTTGGAGCATTTTCAGACAGACAAGTCTAGGTTCCCCATTCACCTTTTCCTGGCAAGGGGAGGGGTGGGGCACAGTTTCTTCTGTGGTGTTTGGCTAGAGTGGAGAGATTATGGTTTGACAGATCTTCTTTTGTGCTAAGTTCTCTCCTTCTTGAGCCTTTGGCTAGGGAGAGATCAGGCTTTTACTGGGCTTTTTTTCTGGTCTGTGCCCACTGGCATTTCCTGGTTGCCAGTGTCTTCAGCTCCAAGTCTGGATTACTTCCGGCAACAGGAAAATCCAGGGAACTCATCACGTTGTTGTTTCTTGAGTCCCAATATCCTTAGCCACTCTGCCTTTTTATTTTCACCTTTCAGATTCTTCTTATGTCTGTTTTATATATAATGGTCAGTGGATTTTTTTGTCTTTTTTTTTGCTCAGATACTGTTATTTCATTTCAGAAATAAGTAACACATATAGACACATTTCTCTTCCTGCCTGCCCAGAAAACCACTACCCCAAAGTAAGTTTCAATCTTTCCCATGTATGTTTTTATACTTTTGTTATAAACATCATAATATATATACATAAGTGTGCATTGAACACTTTGTCTTTACATTTCCTTGAAATACACTTAAGAATTCTGTCTTTCTTAATTGCTTACAGCACAAAGACCAGGCCTTCACGAGTAAGCTGAAATAGAGCACTGACACTAATATTAGACTAATTTATGCCCACAAAATGCTTTGGCCTAAAATATTCTAAGAAGCAAGGAGAACATCTGTCTTACCTCAAAAGAGCTGTTTATAAGCACAATCTCCCACTTACTTGCTTGATAGGGTCTTGGCTTAAGCCCCAGAAAGGATCAAACACATCATCCATACCCTCTATCAGAGTTTACATCTTTCAAGAGGGTCTTGAGTCAGTATTAACATCTTCTGGGATCTCAGATCTTGGCTTCCTTGTATCTCCTCTCCCCTACAACTCCAAGAACAGTCCCTTAAACCAACTTGGTGCTTCCTTTCTGGGCTTCCTGCAATAGACATTTTCAAGGGCTGTTTGTGGCCGCCAAGCTTGCTGAGGCCTTTCGGGCAGGCAAGGAAGACACATTCTTGGAATATGTATCAATCCTATACAAGAGGAATTGCTGTCCTTCTTGGGTAATTACCTTCCCACCAAGCAGCTGTTTGGTCTCCTCAAGGGATAATATCATGTTGGAGCCTCAGAGTTAATCTCCATTGCCAGCAAGTAGGATAATCAGCAGCAACAAGAGCTAGAGGAGTCTCGGTCACAGGTGAACCATGCTATTGTATAATGGCCAGTGTTTTAGTTGCACTTAGTGGGAGGAATAGGGAAAAGTACATCTCCCTCTTTCCAGAAGCAGACGTTTCTAATAAAATTTTAAACAATGATATCTACTAAACAACATTTTAAAATAAATAAGACAAACTTTAGTATACAAATCTGATGGAATGTGCAGTTGTTTTAAGATGAGCAATGCTATTGTAGTGATACAGAATGACTGTCAAAATATAGTAAGTGATAAAAGCAAGGTATAAATGCTATTAATGCAAAAGTGGAAAACAATGTATATGCCAGTGCATGCACCAAATATCTCTGGAACATCATATAAGAAATTTTTAATAGAGATGCCTTTGGGGAGGACAAATGGAAGACTAGGGAAAAGGCTATAGGGTGAGAAAAAGAGGACCAAGTTTTTACAAATGTTACCTTTCCAAAAGAATTACTAAGGAAGGTTGCTAAATAATTCATTTCATCTTGAATAATATGCAGGCAAAACATGGAAATGCTGTGTATGACTAATAAAGATGAAATCTGTATAATTAAAATGAGAAAACACTACATAAAGTAATAGCAAAGGAATAGTTCAGTGGGTGACAGCAGAACAACAGATTCGTTCTAGGAAATAGAATACAACCTAGTACAGGTGAACTAAATAACTACTTTTAAAATGTATTGTAGATTCTGATATCATGGTGAGCTAGGCACCTGAATAAAGCTTCCCACTGAAAATCAGCAGAAAAACAGGCACAGCTACCTGGATCACTCCATCTCAGGGGACGGGTCCTCAGGTGAGTTCCCCCAGATGAACTTATTCCTTTCATTTCAATGAGGACACAACAAGCAAGATAAATACTAACAGGGTGGTGTAGTGAAAAGAACGCAGAGGTTGGGCGTGGTGGCTCATGCCTGTAATCCCAGCACTTTTGGAGGCCGAGGCAGGTGGATCACTTGAGGCCAGGAGTTTAAGACCAGCCTGGCCAACATGGTGAAACCCCATCTCTATTAAAAATACAAAAGTTAGTTGGGCGTGGTAGCACACTCCTGTAATCCCAGCTACTCAGGAGGCTGAGGCAGGAGAATCATTTGAACCTGGGAGGCAGAGGTTGCAATGAGCTGAGATCATGCCACTGCACTCCAACCAGGGTGACAGAGTGAGACTGTCTCAAAAAAAAAAAAAAAAAAAAAGCAAGCCCGGGTGCAGTGGCTCACGCTTCTAATCTCAGCACTTTGGGAGGCCAAGGCGAGTGGATCATCTGAGGTCAGGAGTTTGAGACCAACCTGGCCAACCTGGCCAACATGGCGAAACCCTGTCTCTACTAAAAGTACAAAAAAATTACCTGGGCATGGTGGTGCGTGCCTGTAATCCCAGCTACTCAGGAGGCTGAGGCAGGAGAATCACTTGAAGCTGGGAGGCAGAGGTTGGAGTGAGCTGAGATCACACCATTGCACTCCAGCCTGGGCGACAGAGTGAGACTCTCTCTTAAAAAAAAAAAAAAAAGGCCGGGCGCGGTGGCTCAAGCCTGTAATCCCAGCACTTTGGGAGGCCGAGGCGGGTGGATCACAAGGTCAGGAGATCGAGACTATCCTGGCTAACATGGTGAAACCCCGTCTCTACTAAAAATACAAAAAACTAGCCGGGCGCGGTAGCGGGCGCCTGTAATCCCAGCTACTTGGGAGGCTGAGGCGGGAGAATGGCGTGAACCCGGGGGGCGGAGCTTGCAGTGAGCCGAGATCGCGCCACTGCACTCCAGCCTGGGAGACACAGTGAGACTCCGTCTCAAAAAAAAAAAAAAAAAAAGGAAGGAAGGGAGGAAGGGAAAATAAAAGTATGCAGGGATTGTGGTTGAGAGTTCTGGATTCAAACTTCCATTCCACCAACTGGAAACTATAATCTCAGATAATTTAGTGAAACTGTCATTTGCCTAGGGGACCATTCTCTGGGTCATAGTGAGAATTAAGCAGGTATATAATGTGGGAAAACTCTGGCACCATGCCTGGTACCCAGCACTTGTTCCGTAAATATTAATTGGCTCTCATTAGCAGAGACTAAGTGGAGACAAGAGGTTACCCTCAACAAGAATAGCGACCATCTTTGCTTAGGTATCTGAGGGATTTCATCAAGAAACCCCATAGAATGACAGCAAAATTACTGAGTCTATTGCTGGACTAACTGTTCAACATCAATTATGAAAAAAGCAAGTTTCTTCTCATAATTGTCTAGATTTCAAACAGTCCCCTAAGAAGATGTCAAAGAAAATACCTAAAGTAACATTCAATAATTGAGAAACCCAAAACCATTTTTGTGGGTACACCTGATAAAATCCCCACATTCTGTAAATGGACCACAGCAGCAAACCTTTTGGTACACCAAGGCTCAAAGCCTGATTAATAGGCTTGAGATTGATGAGGAGACAAATAAACAGCAGCATTTCAAACAGCAAATTACCAGTGATAATTTCTTTAATTTACTGGAACATATTTAAACCATGTATATACCAAAGGGCAGAATGGCTGACCCTGACACACTTCCCTGTTACATAAGCACTAGTCTAGTCAGAGGGGATGGAGCAGGAGCAGGAACATGGGGCTGTATGCAATGGGAGGGGAAGGGCAGGGTTTGGGCATGTATTCATATGTACATACAAATACATGCATACACTAGGTTGGAAGTTGTTTGTTGAAATAATGTCTCAAAAATTACCAACTGATTTCATCATGAAGTCAAAGTACAGGGAACTCAGCTAAAAAGCACCAAAATGAACAGTTTATTAAGCAAAAATATATAATAAATGCAGTATTTTCAAGTAGTAATGAGAGCCAAGACACGTTTTTTAAAAAAGCAATGGTCGTCTTCAACGTAAGTATGCCGATTAAGTTAACTTTTAGTTAATTCATGTTTTAATTTTAGGGAATGACCAAACTCAAGGAGCTTCTACACTCTAAGGCAAGAATCAGCCAGGAGGATGAAGGGAACTTCAGGGGAAGGTTATGATGTCTCCAACCAGACTGAAGATCAGAGGTAAACACCGCCCACCTTCTCTGCAAAATAGAAGGGGCTTCCAAAATACAAATACCAAGCAGGTATACACCTCAAGAGCAAATGACTTTTCTATTCCTACATGTTTGTGGCTATGCAGGCCTTAGGCAGAGACAGGAGTAAAATCAGGACCTTTGGCATTGCCAAGGCAGTGACGTCAATCAAACCTGGCCACATTCTCTAATTCTGGCACCCTGAAAACTTGCCAGTTTTTGCAGTTGTAACAAAATCAAGACTCTCTTGCTATTCAAATGTCCCCAAGGATCTTGTGCAGGCTCAGTCTCACACTCCTCCTCCACTAGCTCATTCAGCGGGGCTAACCTAGAGGCTCTCTGAAGAATCCCATTCTGTACATATTTATTGAATGCCTTCCAAGTGCCAGGCATCTTATAAGGCTTTGGGGATGAGCTCACTCAAATTATTCATCACCATGATCCTATATTCCTCATACATTTTCACAAACTGTAGGATGCTGGTTTAGCAAAGAGTTACCCACTAGAGCAGTGTCCTACCATTCACTCCACTTTCCAAAACTGACTACAATTCAGAGGGCTTAAGTTTGCTAACTACATCCTTATAAAGCTATCATACTGCACTCATACATCAAAGAATCGATTGTTTGGCCAAATATAAACAACAGTGAATAAACTCACGTATAAAATAATAAGAACAAGAGCTAAATCCTCATTCTTTTGGACTTGGGCTTCACTGTTCTTGGCAAACTACTAAAATGAAGCTATTTTTATCCTAGAACTGCAGGGATGCTCACAGGTAGCTCCCTGGCTACTAACATGCTGGAACTGACAGAGCACAGAAGCAGCTTAACTCATAAAGCTTCCCCCTTTCCTGTGGTTGGAAATACGAAATTATAATCAGCTCTCAAGAATAACAAAAATTATAAGAAACAACCAACATGCTACTGATACCCGTAATGAATGGGGTGAAACCAAGTGTTCAGGTGAAAAAAAAAAATAGCCAGTGATTCAAGAAAAGGCTAAAATAAAGCACGGACATGGACATCAGATCAAAATGAGTTAGTGTGGAAAGTTTCTGTTTAGTATACACAAACAAGATACAAATCCAGACTGAGGTCTGCAGTTTTATCAGCCATCATTCTGAACTGAAAACGCAAAAGCTTAAGTTCTGATCCCTGATCTACTAACTAAGTAGCTACAAGACTTCAGCAAGTCATTTAACCTCTTCTGGTCCGAGAGATGTTGGAATGGATGGCTCCTATTATTACTGAGACCGATCTTCCTTTTCAGCTATGAAATTATAGGATCCCATGAAATGAAAATGCAAAGGTACAACATTACCATGTTATTGCAATCAGATGGGTCATAAGTGCTCTGTTTAAAAACTTTATAGAGTTCCATAAATTCTTCACTCATCTCATGAACTTGTCCATTCAAAATTGCTCCTTTGGTACCACCGAATTCCAGTCTTTCCAGCTTTTCAAATTCCAAAGTGCTCACAAATATATCCTTTATAAAAAAACACAGTAAAGACCTTTCCACTACATTGAGCAGCAAAATATTTTAAAGTTTCAAATCAAGAACATTTTCAAGTGTTCAAAATCAATGAGTCAATGGACACTTACATGACAGAAAATAAATATTAATTATTTAATTAACAAAGTCATTGCTAATTTTTAAAATTACTCTCCCATTTTCATATTTATTAAAAATTAACTCTCACTGGCCAGGTGCAGTGGCTCACGCTTGTAATCCCAGCACTTTGGGAGGCCAAGGCAGGAGGATTGCTTGAGCCCAGGAGTTTGAAACCAACCTGGGCAACAAGGCAAGACTGTCTCTACGAAACACAAAAAAGTGAACTAGGCATGGTGGCATGCACCTGTAGTCCTAGCTACTTGAGAAGCTGAGGCAGGAGGATCACTTGAACCAGGAGGTCAAGACTGCAGTGAGCTGTGTTCACACCACTGCACTTAAGCCTGGGCGACAGTATGAGACCCTGTCTCTACAAAAAAAAAAAAAAAAAAAAAAAAGAATCTCTCAGTGTAAGCAACCTCTAATTCACCATAGCTAGACATATAATTCCCCCAGTTTTATATCCTCCTAAATGTAAGTCAGATCCCCAGGTAGTATCCAAAACTCCTGTTTTCATCACCCCATACTTTGCAGTGAGTCAGCTGCTTTACTGAAAGTGAGCCCAGGAAACTGTTAAGGAAGGGATATGTAAGCTGCCCTTCATTAGGTATTTCACATTCAGAGACAGAAGAGGCATTCAGACTCATTTAAGTGATTATGAGAATTCTCAAGACATAAAGTTCTAATTTTGAATGAAATAAAACAAATCTTATATCAATGACAATGTCCAAAATTCTTACAGCTTTACAAAGAAAATAAGGCAGTGTCATCAATTTAAACTTTTTTTTAAAAAAAATCTAAGCCAATAGGCACCATACAAGTGTAAGAGTTTGTGTGTTGTATGTGTTTAATTTATAGAGCACATATTTCCATGTTTTATTTTTACCAGTGATTTTAATATTTTTATAGTACAGCATATATTCATATACTAAAAAATAGTGTGATAATTTAAATTATCCAATGGGTTTTAGGGTATGAAATAGCAATTTTAAGGATTAAATATATAAAAGGAAAAGTGGATTTATTTACAGAGGATTAGTTTACTGCTTCCTGATTTACAACACTCTTCCAGATTAGTAAATTCTAACAGTCACTGATATATAAAGAGATTTACTTATACTCGGTGTAATAACAGAATCAAAAATGAACTTTTAAAAAATCAAAATGAAAGATTTAAAAATTGCCCTTGTATCATCATAGCATTGGCCTGCTGAGCTCCTTATTAAGAATCACTGGGAAAGGAGGCCTCTACCTATGATGTAAAGTAAACCATTCCATGAATCATGTGAAAAGCTACCGCCTTTTTGAACCCACCTTCAATATGAATAAGTGAAAGAAAAAAAGAATACCTCTATTTTTATCAACCGATCAAGAAACTTGTCAAATCTGCAAAACACCAGATGAGACTGGAAATCCCATGGTCTTAGCTTACTTCCCATAAAATAGCTTGCCAATTTTTTTCTATAGTTGAAAAAGCAGTTTCTGAAAGTCTTTAAGATGTTAACAGCCACCTGCACCTTTTCCAGTGACTCCTCTATTTCTCCCTTCAAAAGGTCCTCAGGTGAAAGGAAAGCTGTTGCCTAGGATTTAACGAAAGGGAACAATGATCAAAACTGTGTTTAATAATTCTTCGCTGTAACTGTCTTTGTTTCGAAGAATCATTTTTAAATGCCAGTATCTAAAGGTGGGCCAGCAATGCTGAAAGAAAGAAAGCACAAATTCTAGAAATTCAGCTACTTGGACTTCGATTACATACTTGTATAAGTTAGAATTATATACAGGAGACCCTACTATTTCTGGATTTTTACATTCTAGCAAATGACTAAATTGTTGCTAAGCCTCATTATATGACAACTGTCATGTAATGTGCATGAGTGTGCCTGCCAGCAAATATTCTGAACAATCATTTTCTCATATAAAGAATATATAAGCCAGACAAGGAAATCTATCAGAACAGGAATTTTTAAAGTACACTCACTTTATCTGGTAGTTCAGGGCCACTTGCAAAGGGAAAGACCTGATTAGGAGTGTGTAACAGTGGAAATTCTTTCAAGTTAGCAAACTTCTCTTCTGGGGGCTTAAGTAACATTACAGGACATGCAGTCTAGCTGACATGTCCCACATGAACTAGTTTTGAATAGAGGAAAAGAAAGGAAGGGAAGAGAAGGGTAAAAGAGAAAGAAAAGACTAGAAGATCCATGTGGCACTGGTCAAATTCTCATGGGACCAACCAACACTCCCAACTTCTTCTCTCTTCATATTTGATACCCACATTCAGAATTCCCCTCTTCAAGGACCAAGAACCTGTGCATTCTGAAGGTTCTTTTGTATGCTACCGCTTCCTGATGCATCTTAACCTCATATAAATTATAGGTTTAATTTGTGTGCCTTCAATTTTGTAGTTGCTTAGAAAGTTGTTCAAGATGTCAATGGATAATGTAATGAAAGTCCTGAGTTCAAAATAGCAGAGGGAAGCATTTCTTCCTTAAATGTAGGCATATGACCTTCCATTTCCCATTAATGAAAACAGTTTTACAGGCAATATAGGCTCTGTGCCATGAATTTGTAAGGCAATAAGAAAATCATTCATTTAGTGTCTAAAACCCCTACTGATTAGACTCCTTCCCAATCTATGCTTTTATTTCCCAATCACGTTACATAGAAAATTAACCTCCACATGAGGGCTGCTATAATAGCAAGTCATTCAGGACAGTGAAGAGAACCACCAGGAATTCCTTAGCAATGTGAATTTTAAAAGAGTTTACACTTTGATATGGTATATGGTGCATTCCATACACCTTTATCTCTATGTATTCTTTATAGTAAATGTGTCTTTTTAGGATGCTGAAAAATCTATGGCAAACGACTCCATCTTTTGCTTGAGTGGCCCTTTCTGCTTTAGCAGCCCCCTGTTACCTAATTACTTGTGTTTAAAGTAACGTCCCTAGGACAATCCATGCTTAATGTTTATTCCTGTGCTTCCTGGCTGGCCCTCACACAGATGAGGCAATCATAGACAAGGAACCTCCTGTTCATACAGACCACTGTTGAGTAAGGCCTCCTAAGACAGGTTATAGTACTTAATGTCCTAAATGAAAACACCCAGTCTGTCTCCTTGCATGGGGAGGCAGAATGTGTGAGGGAAAAAGCATGACCTGAGGCAGGGGCTGGCTGTGATCCTTCTAGGGGCCACGAACTACTTTTGTGATACTAGTTAAGTTGTCTCAGAGGATCTATTTCCTTAGCTGCAAAATGAGGGAAATGAATTAGGTGAATCTCAAAATCCCTTTTAGCTCATAAACTCTAAATTCTTTTCGACTTCTCACAGTACCCGCTCTGGAGCATGCCTAACCACAGCAGCTCTATCATCGCGTACTTAATGGTGCCAGCACAAACAAGCTAAAAGCCACCAGGATTTAGGATGAACTGGTCCCACTTCAGAGGACTTATAAACTAAAATACTGTTAACCAACTTATTTATCAATAAGCTGATCGATTAACCAATTTACCAATGATATTGTCAGTTTGAGGCTTGTCTCTCTGCTGCTGCTTCTCTATTCTTTTGCATGTGTTTTTACGGACTGTTGTTTTAGCTCAATCCTGACAGCTCTACTCCACTACTCAGACTTAAACTCTTCCTCACCTAGGATCTTGTAGGTGACAATGTCTACAACAGATACACCAAGACATGGAATAGACAAGGCAGTGGCTAGAGTGGTAATGACACACAAGGACCAGGGAGTAGAGTCAGGTTACCAGAGAAGAAAGGCAAGGCATTAAGACCCCATTAGCAAAGCCTGTCTAGCATGCAAGGTGAACAGGTGATGCCTTTTATGTGTCTAGCCTAAATAATGATGTTAGTGGTCACCACTAGAAAACAAGAAATACATTTGTTTTTAAAGTAACAAAGGGTTTCTGACTCTGACTGGCATTCCCGTCATAGGGTCAGGCATATAATGAAACTGAGTAAAGTAGATCAGAAACGACTGAACAGAGAAGGTCATGGTCATCCAGACAGCACCTGTTTCACCTAAAGCAGCATTTGAAGCTGTAGTCACTGGCTGCACCTATGGGGATGGCGCAAGCACTGAGTTTTCACTGGAGGCTGAAATGCTGGCATTTAAATGAGATTTAAGTATTAACAACAATTTTTAAATTAAAAAATATTATACAAAATAAAAACACTGCATTGATCTTTGGGCCAAATGAGCTGATAGCATGTCAGCTTATGACCTCTAATATGTAACATAGGAAGGGTTTGAATTTTCACAAAAACTCCATCAATAAATTCATGAATGCAAAGAACATGTAGGTGACAAGAGGAAATACAATTATAGAAAACATAAAATGTGTAATCACACATATCATGCAAGGTACAAATTTAAAAACATGTTACCACTAGAACACAATAAATGACCCCCAATTTTCTGAAAGATGGCAATGCTCCAAGTTGACAGGTCATAGTGAAACCTTTTACACGTTGATAATAGCAACGTAATTGATATAACCTTTTAGAAAATAATTTGTAAGTATTAAATATTGCCGAAGAGCCATGAAAAGATTGTACCTTTGACCAACATCAGGAATTTATAGTAAGCCAATTATTCCAGTCAAAAGAGGGGATCTTTGTATAGTTTTCTTCATGTTTTTTATAATCAAGGAGGCTGGAAGCAACTGCATGTACAGCAATAACAAAATCATCTTTCAAGAAGTTAGTACAAAATTGTACATATGATAAAATGTATAAATGCTTAATAGAGTGATAAAACTGCAGAACTATTTCCATTGTTCCAACACTATGCAATGAGAATGTTTTACAATTATCATTAGCATACCATGTATTAGGTCACATTCAGACATAAAAAAACTTATTTTAAAATATGGAGCATGGTACAATGGGTGAGAACTCTATTATTGACTTGCTGGGTTGGAAAGTTACTTATCTTCTTAGGCTTCGGGGTTTTTTTCATTATAAAATGAAGCTACTAATAATACCTATGTCATAGTGTTGCTATGAGAACTTAACTTTTGAATTTTTGTAAAGGGCTTGGAAAAGCTCCTGAACAAAGTAAGTATTATATAGTGTTTGTTAAATAACTATATAAAAGTAGTAAAATTGGTGGCTGGTGGTTAGTGCTTCAGGGAACCAGCTATAGATACTGGCTAATTGTTAACTTTTGACTCCTAACATGTTGGGCATATTTACCACAAAGTCTGAAATCTGCTGTTCATAGAATCAAAGGAATCAGGTCAATGAAACCTTTGGATAGAAGCCAGAACTAAGGAACAAGAGAAGCCACATTATTTTATCAGGAACTTGGCAGAATCTGGCTGTTGACACAGAGTAGAAGTCAGAGATGAGAAGTTTACAGGCTTACAGGTAACCAGGACTTACAATAAGTCACCTGTGCTAACAAATAGTCCCCTCTGTGATTTATACATTAACAAGGATTTGCAATGAAACAGTTTCAATTATTCTCAAAATGAGAAATAGTTCCCTAAAAAGGGGTTTGGGAGAAGTGGTGGTTATAGTTTTTGACCCTGCAACAGTGATTGTGGTGTTTTACATAGAGACCCAAGCCATTAGGGTCCAGGGAGCCTGTTTAACAAAAGGGCAAAACTGAGTTTGCCCAACAGAGTAATAGAAATTGAACAAAACCAGAGGAGATGATGATAAAATATCGACCTGTTGTTATCTCCTACCAACAGCTGCAACTAGCCTGTAAGTCAACAGTTTGTCAAAAGAACAAAAGGCAACTAACATTTACTGAAACTCGATTAAACACCAAGCAATGCTGGGGATTTCACTTAGGTTATCTTTTAATCCTCGCAATAGCCATGGACTAGGCATTATCCCCACCGACAGATGTGGAAACTGAGGAGTAATTTAACTTCCCTTAAGTGGGTCAATTAGATTCGAATCCAGGTTGGTCTGGGTCCAAAGCCTTTCCCACACACCACTCCATCTTTTCAGAATCAGAGAGAGAAAGAGATGAAAAACACTAACAATGCAACCTCATATTCCAGAAACTCTAAGCTGCAAGTCTGCAGACCTGTTCTCTGGTCTGGCTTTCCTCCTAACTTCTTAGGGAAATTGAGCAAATGACATCATTCTTCCAGTGTTGGTTAATTCATTTGAAAATATCTGAACTGCGTCCCTTCAAATTGATATGTTGAAAGCCTAACTCCCAATGTGACTGTATCTGGATATAGGGTCTTTAGGAGGTAACTGTGATTAAATGAGGTTATAAAGATGGGGACTTAATCCGATAGGACTGTGGTCTTACAGGAGGAAGATGGCCGGCCGGGCGCGGTGGCTCACGCCTGTAATCCCAGCACTTTGGGAGGCTGAGGTGTGCGGATCACGAGATCAGAAGATCCGAGACCACCCTGGCTGACACAGTGAAACCCCGTCTCTACTAAAAATACAAAAAAATTAGCCGGGCGTGGTGGCGGGCGCCTGTAGTCCTGGCTACTCCGGAGGCTGAGGCAGGAGAATGGCGTGAACCCGGGAGGCGAAGCCTGCAGTGAACTGAGATCCGGCCACTGCACTCCAGCCTGGGTGACAGAACAGGACTCCGTCTCAAAAAATAAAAATTAAAAATAAAATTAAAAATAAATAAAAAAGAGGAAGATGGCCAAGTGAGGACACAGTGAGAAGGCAGCCAGTCATCAGCAAGCCAGGAAGAGGGCCCTCACCAGAACCTGAGCACGCTGGCACTCTCATCTCAGACTTTCAGCCTCTAGAAATACGAGAAAAAATAAATTTCTGACGTTTAACCTACCCAGTCCATAGTACTTTGCTATGGAAGCCTGAGTAGACTAAGACACACCTCCAAATAAGAACCACTGGATTATGTAGCATCCAAGTATCTTTTAGCTCTCAAATTACGTAATACCCTCTGGTACTGTGAGCATGGAAGAATCCACATTCACATAGACAGGATGAGGACACAGAGGGAGCTGGTCCTTTTTTTTTTTTTTTTTTTTTTTAACATTTCGCAGGTTGAGTAAGGAATAGAGAAGCAATTACAAAAGAGATTTTAAAAGACCAACAATGAATCAGAAGTTTTTCAATACAATTCTACTGCTATATTTTTAGGATTTTCTTTTTGCCAGATGCTCTTAACTTACCACACTTTCCAAAAGGCTTTTATCAGTCAGTGTTTCTGTGAAAACGAAAGGAAGGCTACAAAGAACGTACTACACATCTGTCTTTTACTGGAAGCTGCCTTAAAGCCTTTTGAAGAAAGGTACAGATATTAAACAAACAAAACCCACCAACAACTTGTCCTTTATGTCTGACTTATTTTCATAGCTTTCTGCCATTTAGGATTAAAAGGTTACTTGGCCTTTGTTACCATAAATGTCCTTTCTCAAAAAAGAAAAAGAAAGATGGTGTTCTTACTGTATACTAGATTATTCTTCACTAGTCTAGTAAAACCTACCTCACAGCAACAATTCTTATTGTTCCTGTTTTTTGATGCTTCATACCTGGTTAATGAAGAGATTACAAAACTCTTGCAATAAAACTATAACCCGAGCAGGGGTGTTATAAAACTTGGAATGACTCCAGATTAGACAGATGGTATGAAATAATGGAGCGATTAATATGCGGGTCTGTGGGAATTCCGTCTCCTGGAGACATTGGATGTGTCTCCTCAGAGGTCTCAGGTAAAGTTCCACATCTTGGGCTTCGAGAAGGGCTGAAAGCAAAGAACCATCATTAACGTGATTCCGGTTTATTATTATTTTTTTCTAAATTCACTTTACATGTAAAAGAGAGCCACGTAAAACAACACGGCCACACTTAAATGTTGTCATAGTTCCCTTTATATTACTTATCCTACAATCTACACATGAGCAATGTGGAAGACTTTAGACACTGTCCATCTGTAACTCAGTCATTTGGGAGAGCACTGATCTAGTTACCCACATAGCATAAATAAATTGTGATGGAAAAAACAAGGGGAAAACACCCCTGGAGTCTAAAGAAATTTACTCAACCCTGTGGAAACTGTGGGAATAAAACCTCTCTGCAATGTTGTCACTTCATGGCTTGGATTACAAACTTCATCACTAGAATGTTAATTCCTTCTAAGAACTTGGTATAAGCACAATTGAATTGTTTACTCTCTCATTCCGGTTTCCTATGACAGTAACTCATGCAATGACTGAGAAAAATTATATCATTAATAAAGGTTTAAAATTGTTAAGAACAGTGATGAAAGTACTTTGAAACTCGACAGAGGTGAGGTTGTACAACATCATGAATGTACTAAAACTTGAATGAATTTTACACTTTAAAATTGTTAACTTATGTTATGTGAATTTTATTTCAATAAAACAAATGTTAAGCATGGTAAATATTTTTTTTCACATGCTATAGAGGGCCAGGTGCAGTGGTCCATGCTTGTAATCCCAGCACTTTGGAAGGATTAGTTGAGTCCAGGAGTTCGAAACCAGCCTGGGCAACATAGCAAGACTTCATCTCTACAAAAAACTTAAAAATTAGCTGGGCATGGTGGCAGCTGCCTGTGGTCCCAGCTCCTCAGGAGGCTGAGGTGGAAGGATCACTTGAGCCTGGGAGGTCGAGGCTGCAGTGAGCCATAATCATACCACTGCACTCCAGCCTGGGCAACAGAGCAAGACCCTGTCTCCAAAAAAGAAAAGGGAAGAAAAAAATCAAACCAAAGAATGCTATAGATATGAAGAAACATTTAAATATTTAACTCTCATTAATGACTGCTTAATCGAATCCAAAGTTTTCTCTTGCTTAGCACTGGTCCTTTTAATATACCCTAAGTGGATTTCCATGATATTCCATTTTGCTCCCAAGGCTAACAATATCCCTGATGAACTGAGAACAAATTTTATTATCAAAGTAGGGAACAAGGTCAAGTAAATTCTAGTTTTTGGTGTTAACCCAAAAGACTTGTGTCAAGAACAAAGAAACCCTGCTGAATTTTGTCACCAGGAGTCAAGGACGCACCCAGCCACTTGATGTGTAACCAGTTAATTTGTCTATGTAACAATAAAGCCCTGAGAATAAAAAGAATGTTCAGGAATTATTTTCTTTTCAAGATGTACTCATGTTTCAAAATTAGTATTTTTATCAACTTTTATGTCAACATTAAATAACTGTATCTAGTAGGTAAGTGCCCTGAAATATTAAGTATCCTTAAAATGTGATCAGCATGTCTGGTGACTCCACAATGCCTGAACTATGTCTTTGAGAAGAGCTTTCTTCCTCCAGCTTGACCATGGGTTTGGGCCACTTGTTCTATTGAGAAGTGTTTTATTTCTGTATCTCCAGGCCACACGCACATAAGGCTCAGAGGACCCCAGGATTCATTCCTGCAGAAGCTGCATCCAGAGAAAATTTTCATCCTATGCTAACATAGGATGAAAAAAAAAAGCCAACAGTTTCTATGTATTGAAGCATACTTAATACATGTCCAGTACCTCGTACAGTGTATAATATGCTATCCCTAACCCAGTGGTTCTCAACCAGCAGAAATCTTGCCCCCAGGGGACATTTGGCCATGTCTGGAGACATTTATGATCACCACAACAGGGATGGCGCCAGCAGGTAAAGGCCAGAGATACTGCTAAATATCCTACAATATGTAAGATGGCCCCCCCACAACAAAAAATTATCTAACCCAAAATGTTGATTGTGACAAGATTGAGGAATACTGAATCCACATAGCAATTCTTCAAGGAAGGTGTTAATAGGCCAATACAAAACAGAGGCTTAGCAAATTTAAAATGCTCAGTAAGCGGGGTTGGGACAGGAATTCAGATCTTACAGAGCCCCTGCTGTATATATTCCTCCTTATCTTATGCCCTCTTTTTAAACCGAATTCATGCAGAAAACCCTAAAGATGTATTAAAACATATTTGAAGTGAATTTTCAGTATTTCCTAACTTCCCAAATGTCACATGGGAAAAATAAACTTTTTACTGTTAGAGACAAAAAAAGTTACTTGTCCATATTGCCTCCAACTGTATTATTTAAAACCTCAGTATCATGTATATCCATAAGTAAATGCTTATCCATGTGCAAAGAAACATGAACAGAAATCAAGGAACTGAGCAGGATTGTCGTCTTTGGATGGGGCTGAAACTAGATAGTGGAAGGACAAGGATGGTGAGAAGACTGTCAACTGGATATCATTTTATGATTCCTGGTTTGTAATAAGATGCATGCATTGTCTATTCAAAATTCAACAAGCCCTCCACTCTGTACATTTCATCTTCACCAAAACTTCAATGATGGCTTTGAGTGTTTGCAAGCTAAATAACTGGTGGATATCAAACACACTCAGAGAACTGAACTGGTGAATAACTAGACTCATCATAGCCCAATCTGTTGGCTGGAAAACCTCTATCCGGAGTTTTTTTCCCTCTGCTAAATACTGAAGGCCTCACTCCTCCACAAACAGTCTAATTAAAATTTCAATCTGGAGCCACTTTGGCAGGTATCTACCACATACCAGATAAACTAAAAGTAGTTTAGTATGGGTGGAGAATAAAGTACAAAGGGTGAGATGAATTTATCATCAGAAGAGCCAAGAGCAATCACTCCCCGAACATGGCGGAAGGGTAAATGTCAAGGCCAAGCAGGCAAGGGCTGGATCGTGAGCAGATGGTGATATTGATGCCAGGCTGAGGAACAAGAGTCTTACCATTTTCCACAGCCAGAAAAATGTCCTTCAGAGTAGGAAAATAGCTGCTTTGTTTAGTTGTCAGGATCTTAACCATTTTGAGGACAATAGGTGCCTGAAGCTAAGTTAAAGGAAAAAAAAAAAAAAAAACACTTTAATAAATATAAACTCGATTACTAAATACATGCATTCTGTAATAAAATATTTAAATGCTATTTCACTCACAAGTGATTCAGTATTTAATACTCAAAGTGATATCTGGTTTCAAGTTGAAAATAATTTTTAAAATACATTGTTTTCTTAGCCTTGTATTTTATTTTGCATTTAAGTGTTTAAATTTGGATATATATTATTATATGTGATAGTTATAATTGAGTGTCAACTTGATTGGATTGAAGGATGCAAAGTATTGTTCCTGGGTGTGTCTGTGAGGGTGTTGCCAAAGGAGATTAACATTGAGTCAATGGACTGGGAGAGGCAGACCCACCCTCAATCTGGGTGGGCACCATCTAATCAGCTGCCAGAGCAGCGAGAATAGAGCAGGCAGGCAGAAGATGGAAAAGCAGAACTGCTGAGTCTTCTGGCCTTCATCTTTCTCCCATGCTGGATGCTTCCTGCCCTCAAAGATCAGAATCCAAGTTCTTCAGCTTTTGGACTCTTGGACTTACACCAGTGGTTTGCCAGGGGCTCTTGGGCCTTTGGCGACCGACTGAAGGCTGCACTGTGAGCTTCCCTATTTTTGAGGTTTTGGGACTCAGACTGATTCACCACTGGCTTCCTTGCTCCTCAACTTACAGGCGGCCTATGGTAGAAGTTTACTTTGTGATCCTTTTGAGTCAATTCTCCTTAATAAACTCCCTTTCCTATATACATATATGCTATAGTTGTATCCTTCTAGAGAACCTAATACATTATATATGTAAAATATTAATTTTGCCATATGAAATTTGTTTCAGAAAATCTCCAAAAGCCATGTGAATGGATGTCTTAACTTTTAGAACCTTAAGTAAGTAATTTGTATGGCAAGCACCCAGCAGAGGAACCGAAGTTAGTCCTTCCAAAGCTGTGTCTCTCTACCAAGCAAGACCTCACTCCTTCCCAAATCAATTAAGTTGACTAATTACATTTTCCAGTCTTCAACATTTCCCTGGGGAAGTACCGCTCTTCCAGGGTAGCACAATATTTCCAATCATCTCAAATGCTGTCAAAATATTCTCATAAAGGCAAAGTTACTTTAATGTCAAAAGTGCACACCATACATACAGAACCCTGGATTAAGAAAAGACGCAGACCAGTAAATTATACAGTGTGTTAAACCTTTAAAACTATTGGTCACTGCTGCTCAGGAGACTTTGCTAATGTAATTTACAATTTCTAGGGCTATCTACTTACTTGATCATAAATGCATGACAGATTTTCTCTCCTCATCATCCAGAAATCTAGCTCTGCTTGAGGAGACAAGTGAAGACCATTCAACAAAGGCTGCACTGAATCTCTTTCTATAATTTCTTGGATTTGATGTGACCATTCAATAATCACAGATTCAATTGCATGAAGTATTATCCTTTCATTTGACTGTGGTGGCCTACAAACATTAAAATAAAATAATTCAAAGATGAATCATTTTATCCAAAGACACAGATTTTAAAAGTTATTTTAGGCATCCATAAACTAGTTTCCTAAAAACAAATTCTTCAGAATCCATTATGTTTATGGTCTTAAGTTGTGGGGTTATGTTATTCTGTCATTGACATGTCTCTAACCTCAAAAAACACAAAGAATTATATCCTCAAAACCCATTTTACTAAAGGAATACTGCTATTGGCATGGCAATTACTATAGTTTGCTTTTTGTATAATTTGCTTTTTAAAAGCGTACTTTGAAAGGAAATAATACACATGGTGTTTCTGCACTTATTTTAAAAATATGATGTAGTTGTAATTCTCTATTTGCTAATGAATTTGCTAGGGGTGTGATATTAAATGGGTATGCTGACTTTCCATTTTATTTTATTCTTTGATTTTATTTGTAGAGACGAAATCTCACTATGTTGCCCAGACTAGTCTTGAACTCTTGATCTCAAGCAACCCTCCCATCTCGGCCTCCAAACTGCTTGGGATTACAGTCATGAGCCACCATGCTGGCCTGGCTCTCCATTTTAATATCCTGTATATACTGTACTGTTACGTACTTGTTCTCTGAATAATTCTGATCCAGATCAATCTTTCCTGCAACAGTGGGAATTGGTAGAAGAGTTCTTCTAGACATTTTGCCCTTAAAAATATACATCTTATTTTTCATGACTTCTATGTGATATTCCATATCTTGTGAAGTAAAACAGGACCAGGACTTATGGTTGTTCTTATTAGAAAGAACTGGCATTAAAATCTAGAGAAAGAGAAACATTGTTAAAAGCAGTTAAATTAATTTACAGAAAATGTGTTCCTTCAAAGATTTTCTTGTCATACAAAATTGGCAACAAAACCACCCAATTTCATAAATATCATCCAATAATATGAAATCTACAAAGAGAGGACAAAGTCAGTGACCCATTTAGACTTAATCAATTAGACATACATTCTGTCAAAGTGGAATTAGCACACTGTCTGTTCATTCACTTACCCATTTATCAAACATTTGTGGAGGTTCCCAATAACTCAAACACTACATGAAATAAGCAGCCATGTCAAGTAAGTAAACTGCCCTCATAATGCAAACTGAGCACACTGGCAGGCACATTAATGAAAACAATCTTTCTGAATCATATGGAAGCTAGAAGTAAATTAATCTTCTCAAGCCCTGGGTGGCATCCCAGAGGATTAAAGTTTGGATAGTCAGAAACATGTTTATTCAGCCTCATGGACCTTATTCAGAACTTCTTCCACCATGAAACGGGAAACATCAATGAAACTATGTGAAAACTCTCAAAAAGTATTTTTTCCATTTCCAGAGTCTGGAATATATTATGTAATCAATAAGAGAATGCTGCATTAATGAAGTTGGTCTCTTCTTGCTTTCCCTTGAAGTATCTATTCATTTTAAACTTTTTTTTCATTTTTCTTATATATAATCTATATGTAATCTGACCAATTTATAAACATTTTAGTATAAAATTTGAATTAGCCAAAATGCTCAGAAAATGTTTATTCTACCTTTTTAGAGTTTAGTTTGATGATACAATCTTCTAGTTAACTAAAAACAAGCTGAAAATTCACTTCCATTTTTGAATGGTGTTGAAACAAATGTCTCCAAATGTTATTATTATTATCTTTTCCTACTTAGCACCCATTACGTGTCAAGCTAGTAATACAGAAATTAGTACAAAATAGTCCCGGCCCTCAGTGAGCTCAGTAGGTGAGAACCTGGAACTGTGACACTCAAGATAAGACGTGCCATGATTATATAGAATGAGACCACCACTTCTCCTGTTGTCCTTCCCAGCTTTTCCCCATCTCCCCTTTTCCCTAGTTTATAAGACAGGAGAAGGGGGAGAAAGCAAAAAGTTGGAAAGAAACAGAAGTAAGATAAATAGCTAGACGACCTTGGGGCCACCACCTGGCCCTGGTCGTTAAAATAATAATAATATTAACCACTGACCAAAACTACTAGTGTTATCTGTAAATTCCAGAAATTGTATGAGAAAGCACTGTAAAACTTTTTGTTCTGTTAGCTGATGCATGTAGCCCCCCCGTCACGTTTTCCACACTTGCTTGATTTATCATGACCCTTTTACATGGATCCCTTAAAGTTGTAAGCCTTTAAAAAGGCCAAATATTTCTTCTTCAGGGAGCTCGGCTCTTAAGAGGCGAGTCTGCCGACGCTCCTGGACGAATAAAAGCCTCTTCCTTCTTTAATCCGGTGTCTGAGGAGTTTTGTCTGCGGCTTGTCCTGCTACAATTAGAGGTATGTCCATGATGCATATGAAAACATGGGAGAAATATGTGCCTCTGGGAGAGAATGGTTTTAAGAAAGATTTGCCAGAGAAGTCGTTACTTGGTTTGAATCTTTAAGATGAAAGAACGGGGCAAGGCAGTTGTTATGATGTGAATATATATGTCCTCTGAAAATTCATATATTGAAATCCTAACCCCCAAAACGATGGTATTAGGAGGTGGCGTATTTGGGAGGTGATTAATCATGAGGGCTGAGTCCTCATGAATGGGATTAGTGTCCCTATAAAATAGGCTCCTTCCACCATGTGAAGAAATAGCTAGAAGGGACCATCTATAAACCATGAAGCAGCCTTCAGACACCTGAATTTACTACTGCCTTGATTTTGAACTTCCAGCTCCAAAACTGTGAGAAATAAATGTCCAGTGTTTATACCCCACCAAGTCTGTGGTATTTTGTGATAGTAACCTGAACAAAGTAAGACAACAAGCATTCCAGAAATCAGAACACTGATAAAATAATGGAGACTCAGGGAGTATGGTGCTTGTAGGAAACCGCCAGTATGACCATCCTGGAAATAGAGCCAGCACCCCTGAGAGAAACGGCAATACTTGGGCTGTGAGGAAGGCAGGGGTAGTTTGTGAAGAACTTTGCAAACAGGCTGAAGAGTTTAGGTTTACGCAAACTAGCACAGGAACAGAAAAACCAAATACTGTATGTTCTCACTTTTCTTTTCTTTTTCTTTTTTTTTTTTTTTTTTTTGACAGAGTCTCACTTTGTCACTGAGGTTGAAGTGCAGTGGCAAGATCTCGGGTCACCCCAACCTCCATGTCTCCTGGGTTCAAGTGATTCTCCTGTCTCAGCCTCCTGAGTAGCTGGAATTACAAGCATGTGCCACCATGCCCAGCTAATTTTTGTATTTTAGTAGAGATGAGATTTTGCAATGCTGGTCAGGCTGGTTTCAAACTCCTGGCCTCAAGTTATCTGCCCACATTGGCCTCCCAAAGTGGTAGGACTACAGGTGTGAGCCACTGCACCCGGCCATCCATGTTCTCACTTATATTAATAACTAGGAGCTAAACATTGAGTACACATGGACACGAAGAAAAGAACAACAGACGCTGTGGCCTTCTTGAAGGTGGAGGGTGGGAGGAGGGTGAGGACTAAAGAACTACCTATCAGATACTATGCTGATTACCTGGGTAACAAACTCTCTGTATACCAAACTCCCATGACACACAATTTACCCAGGTAACAAACCAGTACATGTAGCCCTTGAATCTAAGATAAAAATTGGAAAGAAAAAAAGAGTTTAGATTTGTTGGACTTAACATGCATTACCTACTGGGAGACTGTTTTCTAGATTAAATCACTGACATCAATAGCTTTTTCTAAAAGTCAAGCTGAAAGAAAATTAAAGTTATTCAACATTTCTAATGTACTGGGTACTGTTTCAGACTTCACTATTCTGAGAAAACATTTTAACCGGTCCATTTTTGAGGCATAATAAATCTAAGTACTGGCAGCCAGCCTGCAGATGTGACAAATCGCACAGCTCATGCACCTAGAAAGTCACAAAAAGTGAACAGAATGTAGAGAATGGGTCAGTCCCTAAAAGGGAAGAAAGTTTCATTGTTGGGAAATCAAAACTTAAGCGGAGAAAGGGACCAGGGTATAACCTTATAAGGGGGATAATGAAACTTAGGCAACGTCCGTGAGAATTGTAACCCCATAGTACTCAACTAACGAGGAACTGGGGGAAGAACTTGCATGATAGGAGATAAATTACCTGCTATAACTGCCCCAGGTGTGCCTGCCTACCAGACACCCAATCTTGCAAGACCACCATTAAAAGTCTTGCTTCCACTGTTCTTCGTGTCTCCAAGTCCATTCTTTGGGTTCAGAAGGGTAAATGTGTTTCTCACAAACTTGGGGGCTCGTCTGGGAACTCTGTGCCTGTGTAGAGTAGGACTCCAGCCAAGAGTGGAAACACGTCCCACACAATTTAAGTGGCCCGCTCTGTCCAGGCATCCTGGATCCCTGCAGAGGCCATAAACAAACCCAAGACTGTTATTCAGGAGGCAGTGGAGGCAACACAGGGAGAAAAGCAGGCACCACGGCAACCAGGCAACGTCATGCGCGAGGCAAGGGAGGAAAATTGAACTATAAGTACTGCCTTGGTAGTTGGGCATTTTCAGAAATCAAGTGTGTGTGACTAAGATGTAACCTAGATATGAAGCAAGTGCGGAGTTCAAATCCCAATCCGTAGTTCTGTTCTTCCATGAGGGAAATGTCCACAGACAGGCAAAGCAATTGGGGTGTGCAAGAAACCTCCAGCAGTGGGGGGCTGAGTACACAGGGAAAAGCTTGGGCACAAAGACTGACCAAAAATGGGCTACAGAAATTGTAGGCCTAGGGCCAAAGGAAAGAGGGAGCCAAAGAGACTCCCTCTGACATTCCCCCGGATAGTCCTTTGGGAAGAATAAGGATTGAAGGGACAACCCTTGAATCAGGGACAAAGAAAAGCAAAAAATGATAAAGTATTGCTGCTTATCTGGCCTAAAGACTCCATTCGTAAGCCTTTGGTCTTTTGGCCTAAGTTTGGCTCAGATAAAAATGGAGTATGCCAAGTTTTAATTCTCTATGTGAATGATAAAACCCCATCCTCACAAGAGGAGATGGGTTACACTCTCTGCTGGATCAAGGAATTAGGCACCATGTTCCCCTTCAAAGAAGAAGAAAAAAAGCCTAGTAAAAAGCTCCTGCCCAGTGAAAAGCCCTGGGACCCCCTATCATCCATATGCCTCCATGTGTCTCACAAAATAGGGGACAGGAAAATCAAGGGGCAGCAGGAGGGTTAGGAATAAAGACTTGCAGACTATGGCGGAGTCAAACCAACTGCTCCTTTAAATCCTTATCCAAATTTGAGAAAAGAATTAGAACAGTGTAAGAGGGATATTGAGACTTCCCTATCCCTTCCACACAGCAGACATCTAGCATATTCCCTCTTAGGGAAGTTCCCATAGATAGGGAGAGATTGGCTTTGTAAATGCTCCTCTTACAAGTACTGAAGCTACAAATTTCAAGAAGGAAACGAAACCACTTCTAAAACATCCCCTGGGTTTAGCAAACCAGCTGAAATCAATTCCTAGAACCCAGCTTTTACACCTGGGCTGAAATGATGTCTAGCACAAGTATCCTTTATCACAGGAAAAGAAAGGGGAATGATTAGGAGAGGGGCCATAACCATCTGGGAGAGGTAACAACCACGTGGACAAGAAGTCTTACCAGCTGAACAAAAATTTCCAAATGTCAATCGCAAACGAGATAATAATGATCTCAGGGGCCAGGTGTGTGGCTCATGCCTGTAATCCCAGCACGTTGGGAGGCCGAGGTGGGTGGATCACCTGAGGTCAGGGCCTCGAGACCAGCCTAGCCAACATGGCAAAACCTCCTATCTACTAAAAAATACAAAAATTAGCCGGGCATGGTGGTATGCACCTGTAATCTCAGCTACCCAGGAGGCTGAGGCAGGAGAATCACTTAAACCTGGGAGGTGGAGGTTGCAGTGAGCCGAGATTGCACCACTGCACTCCAGCTTGGGCAACAGAGTGTGAGACTCCATTTCAAAAAAAAAAAAAAACCCAGAGAACAGACACAAATGCAGAACCTCAGGGAACTAATTGTAAAAAAGATAAAAAAGTCCACCACTAGGACACAAAAGGTCTCAAAGGCATTGGAGATTCAACAAAAACCAAAAGAGGAAACTTCCTCTGCATTCCTGCAGAAGGTCAGAGACTAGATAAGAAAATACTCCAGATTACATCCAGAGGACCCAGTAGGGCAAGGCCTTTTGAAAGTTTTAATATTCTTACTTTGTAAGAAAGAACTGGCCTAACATTAAAAAAAAAAATTACAAAGGATTAATGGATGGAATGAGAAACCATTTGAGAAATTACTAAGGGAGGCTCAGAAGGTCTTTGTAAGGAGAGAGGAAGAGAAGCATTAAAAAAAAGTGAAACTCATGGTTCCACTGTGGAAGACGTAGTCAAAAAAAAGGTTAGATCAAGATCCCCCTCGAAAGATACAAGGGGAATGACAGATTTCGACACAAAGAAAGAAGGGAAATACATGGAAAAGCTCCTAAGACTATGAGTGGATGTTACAAGTATGTAAAGCCAGGGCATTTTAAAAGAGAATGTCCTAAATGGAAAAAAGAAATGGGGATCCACCTCGTGACTGCTAATGAAGACTGGGTGAGAGTTTCTTCTGAGTAGGTCCCACCAGGAACCCTGAATAAATTTGAAGGTGGGACCCGAGAGAGAAGAAGTGACTTTTTTGGTTGATACTGGTGTGGATCGCTCCTCCCTAATTCACCAACCAAGGGGTACAGAACTCTCTAAGGAAAAACTGATAGGATCGGGTAAAGGGGAGGGATTTCAGGTTCCGATATTCAAGAAAATGTTAATTAGATTCGGACCAAAACAAATTGGTCACTCTTATATGTTCCTAAAGCAGAAACTAACAGCCTGGGTCGAAACCTGATTGTGAGATTGGGTTTAGGATTACGAATAAAGGAAGGACAAATAAAAGTAATAATGGGCCTCCCAAAAGAGGAGGAGGAAAGAAAATTAATAACCTTGCGTGGGTTAGAAAAGGGAATGGGGAGGGTTAAAAACCACACCCTTACAAATTAAACTAAAACGACCAAGAGAAGTAGTTTGCAAAAAAAAAGAAAAAATCCCATTTATACTGAAGGGAGAAAATATCTCCAACCAACCGGTAATAAAGGGATTAATGAAAGATGGACTATTAAAATCCTGCATGTCACCCATACAATACTCCAATTGTCTCAGTCTAAAAACCTAATGGGTCGTTGAGATTGGTACAAGTTCTAAAGGCTATGTATCAGACTGTCCAGACCCACCACCCTTTGGTGCCTACCCCCTGCACCCTCCTCAGTCAGATATCCTATGAACACAAGTGGTTCAGTGCGGTGGATCTAAAAGATGTATTCTGGGCATGTCCTCAGACTTTAGGAGTAGAGAGACCTCTTTGCCTTTAAATAGGAAAATCCTATAACTGGGAGAAAATAATGGTACCGCTGGACTGTGCTGTCACAAGGTTTTTTTTTTTTTTTTTTTTTTGAGATGGAGTCTCACTCTGTCACCCAGGTTGGAGTGCAGTGGTGCGATCTCGGCTCACTGCGAGCTCCGACTCCCAGGTTCATGCCATTCTCCTGCCTCAGCCTCCTGAGTAGCTGGGACTACAGGTGCCCGCCACCATCCCCGGCTAATTTTTTGTATTTTTTTTTAGTAGAGATGGGGTTTCACCGTGTTAGCCAGGATAGTCTCGATCTCCTGACCTCGTTATCCACCCGCCTCAGTCTCCCAAAGTGCTGGGATTACAGGCATGAGCCACCGTGCCTGGCCTGCTGCCACAAGGATTCATGGAAGCCCCAAACGTATTTGGTCAAATCTTAGAAAAGGTCCTGGAGAAATTCCAACCTTCCAGGGGAACCCAGTTGTCACAATACACAGAAAATCTTTTAATTTCTGGGGAGAAGAGGGCCAAGGTATCAGAAACCACCATAAGCCTACTTAATTTCCTAGACGAATGGGGATTGCGAGTCTCTAAGAACAAATTGCAGTTTGTAGAAAAAGAAGTTAAATATTTAGGACACCTAATTAGTAAAGGGAAGTGAAGACTAAATCTGGAAAGAATATCGGCAATAGTGGGTCTGCCTTTGCCTAAGACAAAGAGAGAACTCCAAAAATTTTTACGTTTAACTGGCTACTGTAGGTAATAAATTAACTGATATGCTCAAAAAAAGACTCTATCTCAAGTTACTAGAAGAGAAACCCGATCCCTTGCTATGGTCCCAAAGGAAATTCAGGCAGTAAAAAAGCTAAAGCAGGCCTTCATTACTGCCCTGGTCCTGGCCCTCCCATCTTTAGAGAAACCATTCCATCTGTTTGTAACAATGGACCAGGGCGTGGCCCCTGGGGTGCTCACTCAAACCTGGAGAGAGAAGAGGGAACCTGTTGCTTTTGTCTCTAAGCTTCTTGATCTTGTCTCTCGGGGGCAGCCCGAATGTGTGCAAGCAGTGCTGCCACAGCCCTGCTGCTAGGAGAGTGGAAAGTTAACATTTGGTGGGGCCCTAATAGTAAGCAACCCACACCAAGTCAGGAATATATTAAATCAAAAGCCGAGAGACAGTTTGAACACATTCTCAGACTCTAAAATATGAAGCCATAGCAGTTTAAAAAAAAAATGATTTGCTCATAACAAATATTTGCCTAAATCCGACTAGTTTCCTATGGAAAGGAGAGGAGAAAAAGAGAGACATCAGACCAGAACTGCTTAGATATCATAGAATACCAAACAAAAGTTAGACCAAACCTTAGGGAAGCTCCACTACAGGATGGGATAAGGCTGTTTGTGGATAGGTCATCCTGAGTGATAGATGGCAAGAGACATAATCGCCATGCTGTCATTGATGGGAATAAACACTCCTTGTGTGAGAAAGGTAGATTACCTAATGGGTGGTCAGCCCAAACCTGTGAATTATATGGTCTTAACCAGGCCCTAAAGCTCCTTAAAGCCCAAGAAGGCACTATATGTACTGATTCTAAATATGCCTGTGGGGTGGTACACACTTTTGGAAAAATCTGGACAAAGTAGGGCCTAATAAATAGCAGCGGAAAAGAATTGGTACATGGGGAATTGGTCAAACAGGTTTTAGAAAGCCTCCTGCTTCCAGCAGAGGTAACCATAGTACATGTAAATGGTCATCAGAAAGGGAACACCATAGAAGCTACAGGAAACAAGCTTGCACATGGCACTGCTGAGCAAGCCTCCCTGGAGGAAGAAATTAGAAGACTATTTAGCCTGATCCCAGACATCCCTAAGGTAGTATTAAGGCCCCAGTTTACCAGAGAGAAGAAGGAAGAATTAGACAGGATAGGGGTCAAACTGAAGACATCAAATGGGTACTTCTTGATGGGAGAGAAATAAGTAAACTCCATGAGAAAACTAGTATCTTTATTACACAAAGGGAGTCTTTGGGGAGCCCAGGCTCTGTGTGATGCAACACTTAGGAATTATGGGTGTATAGGGATTTATATTCTCGCTAAGTATGTGGAAGTAGTGTAACTCGTCAAAAGACAAACAAAAAGGTGATTAGAAAATAGGCCATGGGAGAAAGACCTCCCAGACTAAGATTATTTGAAAGCATTCAAGTCCAAAGTAGAAAGACTAAAGAATTTACTGGTAATCATAAATCACCTTTCTGGCTGAGTGGAAGCCTTCCCCTTCCACAGTCACCACTGGGAATGAGGTCAAAATAATATTAAAACAGGTTGTACCTAGATTTGGCCTCATGGAAAATATTAATTCTGATAATGGGAGCCACTTTACCTCAAGGGTGTTAAGGGGACTTATGGAAAGTTTTTGAATTAAATGGGACTATCACACCCCTTGGCATCTCCCTTCCTCTGGAAAGGTAGAAAGAATGAATCAAACTCTCACAAAGCATATCGCTAAACTAATCTTAAAAACTAAAATGCCTTGGACCAAATGTCTCCCAATAGCACTCCTTAGGATTAGAACAGCCCCAAGAAAAGACGTGGGATTGTCCCTCTACAAGTTATTATACGAGATCCTATATTTGGGCACAGCTAGAGATCTCCCTACTATGGAAACCAAGGATCAATTCTTAAGAAATTATATACTGGCCATATACTCCACCCTGGTATCCCTTAGGTTAAAAGGACTTCTGACTCAAACTTCATCTCTTGAGTTCATGGCTCACCACTTCCAGCCTGGCAACTTGTTGCTGATCAAGACTTGGAAAGAAGACAAGCTCCACCTAAACTCGAAAGGTCCCTGTTAAGTGCTCCTGACCACTGAGCTGGCTGTGCAAACAGCTAAACTGGGGTGAACTCACTATACTCAAGTCGAGAGATTGGTTAAAAAAAAAAAAAAAGGAAGGGAGAAAAAAAAAAGATCAGTGGAAAGTGCACAGGTCACGTAAGGAACCCTTAAAGTTAACTCTGAGAGAAACCTAAAAAGAAAACATGGGCTGGCCCCATTTTGGAAGTTAATATGGCTGGGATGGGCTACTATACAAAGAGCAGGTCAAAACCCTCCCTACCCAATCAGGTTGCTAATTAACGTAACCAAGACAGTAGCACCCCAGACTGTAAGATTTAATGCCTGCCAGGTTTTACCTTGTGGGAATGTGGAAAATCAGAAACAGCTCTCTCAGGTGGATAAATATCTTTGCCCTGAAACAAATACAGGTTACAGCAGAGTATCATCCTGCCCCAGCTGGGATAATATATGGTGGACTACCCAATTTCAGGGTTGGATAGTAAACATGGGGTGGGTAACTCCAACCTGGAGACCCTTAAAGAATAAATTACATCTGTCCAAGGGCTCCTCATCAAATAACTGCCAGAATTTAAAATGCAATCCTATAACTCATCACCGTTGATAGTCCAGCTGTTCTAAACCAAGAACCAAAAGTAACATCTCGGTTATATGGGTTGGGGCAAATATCACAGGGAAAAACCCCTACAGCAAACTAACACAAAACTCAACCTGCCATTTGCCTAGGACTACTCCAACATCAAACCCTAATAAACACTTTAGTTCACCAAATAATGACCCTAAAAGGGTAAAAATAAGGTAAAAGATTTAAGGCAAATCTTAGAAATCGAGACAGGGTACAGAAATATGAATGCCTGGGTCAAATTTTCAGTACAAGCCCTCAACAAGAGTAGCTGTTATGCGTGTGCAGTAGAACAACTTCAGGCACAGGTGGTTCTGTTTCCTCTAGGATGGAATACCAATCTTAAAGAAATGCACCATGTGTTGGCTCTATACCAGGACAAGGATGCATGGGAAAATGAGACTTATAAAAGTCTGTCATTGGCCAGGCACGGTGGCTCACGCCTGTATTACGAGCACTTTGGGAGGCCAAGGTGAGTGGATCACCTGAGGTCAAGACCAGCCTGGCCAACATGGTAAAACCCCGTCTCTACTAAAAATACAAAGAATTAGCCAGGCACAGTGGCGAGTGCCTGTAATCCCAGCTACTCAGGAGACTGAGGCAGGAGAATCGCTTGAACCGATTGCAGTGAGCCGAGATTGTTCCACTGCACTCCAGCCTGGGCAACAAGAGCAAAACTCTGTTTCAAAAAGAAAAAAAGTCTGCCATTGCTCTTTCCCGCATTGCGGAGGTCAGATCCCAGAGCAATTCCCTCGTTCTCCATAGGCAATATGAACCACTCCTCTTGCCTCTCTAGGCAGGGGGCAAAGTTCAATAAGCCCATGGGAGAACTCTCAATTGCACCCACTTCCTAAATATCACAAGTGAGTCAAGCAATGGCAATTACCCAGGTATCCATATGTCCCAGGCCAATGTCTGGTGGTATTGTGGGAAAAGGAACCTCTGTAAACTCTTACCCTCCAGTTGGATCAGGACCTGTACTTTAGTCCAATTGCCTTCACTCTGGCATTTCCCAAGATACCCCAAAATACACATGGCCACTAAAACTGGAGATATTTGACAAATTCTTTTAATCCCAATATATATGTTAACTCAGTAGGAGTCCTTAGGGGGGTGCCTAATACATTTAAGGCCCAAAACCAAAGGGATCTGAGTTTAAGTTAGCACTCTTTCGGTGGTCAACTATTAATAAAAATATGGATTAAATTAACTATATCTATTATATTCAACAAAAATTCATCAATTATACTCAGGACGCCCTCAAAGGGGTAGCTAGCCAGTTAAATGCCACCAGCCAAATAGCCTGAGAAAACAGTCTTGCACTCGACATGATACCAGCAGAAAAAGGGGGTATATGTGTTATGCTGGGTGGGAAGTGTTGTATTTTCATTCCCAAGAATACCGTCCCAGATGGCACCATCACAAAAGCTTTACAAGAACAACCCTAGCCAACAAACTAGCAAAAAATGCTGAAATTAATAACCCATTAATGGGTTGGGTAGAAGGTTGTTTTAAAATATGAAAAGGTATAATAGGTTCAATTCCTACATCTCTCATAAATGGGGCAGGAGTCTTAACAGCAGTAGGATGTTGTATTCCCCCTGTGTAAGGGGACTAGCACAAAAATTAAAAGAGCTATTAATAAACAAATGTGCATAACTTACTAGCAAAATAACCTGTACTATTAGAAACCAAATTAAACTCGCTCTCCTAAAAAAAAAAAAAAAAAAAAAAGTAAACAACTTCTAGAGTGATTCAAGAACCAAAAGGGTTTGGACAAAAATAAAGCCAAAGAAAGTAAATAGAAAAGAGGAGGGAATTTGTGAGAAAACATTTTAAATGGTCCATTTTCAAGCCATGATAAATCTAAGTACTGGCAGCCAGCCTGCGGATATGACAAACCTATGACTCATGCACCTAGAAAGTCATGATAAGCGAACAGAATGTAGAAGAGGAGTCAGTCCATAAAAGGGAAGAAAGTTTCATTACTGGGAAATCAAAATATAAGCGAGGAAGGGGGCCAGCGTATAAACTTACAAGGGGCATAATGAAACTTACGCAATGTCCAGGAAGATTGTAACCCCATAGTAATCAACCAGTGAGGAACTGGGAGAGGGACTTATGTGCTAGGAGATAAATTACTTGCTGTAACTGCCCCGGGTGTGCCTGCCTACCAAACACCCCATCTTGCAAGACCGCCATTAAAAGTCTTGCTTCTGCTGTTCTGTGTGTCTCTGAGTCCATCCTTTGGGTTTGGAAGGATAAATGTGTTTCTCACATTATTCTATGACAAAGCCAACTTCTTTTAAAACTTAATGTTTGTATCATGAGCTGTAGATAAAACACTAGGAAACTCTGAGCCACATGCTCTGGAAAGCAATTAGTAACTCAAACAGGTAAAGTATCTCTAGAAATATCATTTAAAGCAAATAGACCTGGGATGTACTTATTAATTACAATAAATTTTATCAAATATATACAAAGTCAGTCAATTAATTTGAGGTTTTGTCTTATTTTAGGTATAAGTTTGTGTAGTTTTTGCATTTGTAAGAAAAATAAACTTTCTCTATGAACCAAAGTAAGGTTCACCAAGCACATATACACCTGTAGATAAAGGAGCAAATGTGCCTTTGCTGTGGATCTCTTTACTTACCTTCTGTTTCTTTTTTTAAACTGTGGGGTTTCCCTTTATGACCGTTCTTACACCATTCAATACAATTACTGAGGAAACACTTTCAAAATACAGGAGCCTGGGCCCCTCTAGATTTTTTAAATTGGAATTTCCAAGGATGGGGCCCAGATATTGACTGAGAAGAACCAAATGATCTTCCCTTTAGGCTTTGGTAAGCATTCACAATTATTGTTTCTTTTGAAATGTGGGCCAGCGTGATACATAAAGAAATAACCATATGACATTTTAAATACTTTTGCTAAGTATAATTATATAATACAATCTGGTGACAAATAACAACATATGGAAACAAATCATAATGTTGAGGGGCAGGCATACCTTTTTCAGAATGTTATGCAGATCCTGGTACTGAGATAAAGAGTAGAGAAATTTGGAAAAGGCTTGTATCTTCTGTTGCCAGACACAGCAGAGCAAGAATCTCATAATGTAACCCTGCCCCTCCAAGTTCCAGTTGATAGTGGTCTAGATTCACATAATGAACTGAAGTCATCAGATTCATTCAGTTCAATTAAAATCTGAGCACTTGTTGCATACCAAAAATTGTTCCTGGCTGGCACTGAAGTTAAAAGACTGTCTTCCTAGCACCTCCCTGAAATCAGTTAAAGTCAATTAAATTCAACAGGAGCAAAGGGAAACCCAGGCAGGGTACAGAAGTTAGGGGTGAGAGACTTTGGTTAGTCCAGCAGGAAAACACCTCCCTTGAAAAAGACAGAAGACACTCAAAAAGTAGAAGAGGTGTGATCATGAGAGACTGCTAAATAACTAGTAATAAATATGTCAGCAATTTTTCCTACCTTAAATATCGGCCTTGGCAGGACTACACTGATTAAAGAGGTCTGATTTAGAAATTGGCCTGGTAGACAGATATCTAACCAGGCAGTTCCCAAAGCTCACTGTACATTAGAATCACCTGGGGATGGTAAACAACTGCTGCCACCTGGCTCCCATTCAGGACGTTCTAAATTAATTGGTGAGGGGTGACCGAGGCATGATGTTAAAAGCTCCCCCAGGTGATTCTAATGTTCAGCAAAGTTTGAGAGCCGAGGTTCTAGTTCCATGGAACCTGGTTATTCGGTAGTTGCTCTTCCAAGCTAGTCCACGAACAAACAGCATCAGTATCAGGTTAGAAATGCAGAACCTCGGGCTCCACTCTAGACTGAATGAACCAGCCTCTTTCACAAAATCCCCAGGCAGTTCTTACGCACATTCAAGTGTCAGTAACATTGGTTGAAGAGTATTTCTCTAATTTAAGAAGAGAAAAAGAAATTTTAAGAACCATTTCTAACACTATCATCACCTTTTCCCATTATCTGCCATGAGTGAAACTTAAGTCTTTAACTGTTAGTTTCTAACAAGTATAAAAAAGAACTGATAATACTTGTTTTCAAAGTATAAATTTGTCTCTACTCTGAATGTGAAGTTTAAAACCTACTGCTAAGGTGCAAGAGCCTATTCAAGTTGCTTTTTATTTGCTTCTATTATCTTGGAAGAAAGAAAGGGAGAGAATGATCCCTGCAACTGCTGCCTATTGAATATTAGCATCTGTAAGCATGAGCTCCTTTCAGGAACAGTGTAGATGTTATGACTCCATTCACCTGGCTAGAGACTCCTGGCTTCTACAAGCTTTCCCCGCCCCCACAATCCCCTTCTCTTCCCCTCCCCATCCTAGCTCTTCTTTTAAGAGTTGTCCTGAATAATTCCAAATGTCACGGAGATAAGTGAAAGCTTTAAATATTAAAGACAGACCAGTACAGTACCTCATCGAGGAAAGCAGATACATGTCCAAGAGACAATGCAGGTAACCCTCCAAATAAAACCACTTGAGAAAAGTCATTCACTCCAATGCTTTCAGTAATCTTCTTGGAAATAAAAACAAGTTTATGGTTTGCATCTCTTGGAATCTAAAACAAGAGCAGGATAATTAGTTCTAGTTCACCACGTTGTGTTCTTGTTAACGAGCAGGATTTACTATATCCAACTTGTAGCTGTATTGCTAGCAGAAGAAACAAAACCTGGTGTCTTGCCTGCTCTATGAACAAGGTCCTTCTACCGCTCTTCCCTATTATGCAGAGTATACAGTTTTCTTCGTTCTTTTATAATGCTAATTTCACAGGATTACTGGTGTGGAAATATCACCTTTTTAAAGGCATGTCAATTATACCAGATCATTATATATTAAAAAAAAAATCCTATAACTAAAAACAAATAAGGAGCATGTAGGCATGTAGAATGTTTCAATCCTAATGGGTTTTTATAATCTTCTCTGGTTTGGAAATAAGCCAAACTGAGATAAAGACAAGGCACAAGAGGTTAATTTGTATTTCTATCAAAGAATAGAAATGTATAACCAAAACATGCTAACATTTCCACAACTACTGAGTCATTTTATTGAACATTATAATAACTATTTAACTTAGGTAATACTAGAGTTAAGTGTTCTATCGTGTTATCTACTGACAAACTTATTTTTTAAAAAATTACAATTAGGAGAGTACTAAAACAAAAGAATTCAAAATTCACAATACCCTAAGGCAGCCTTCCTGTTTCTCTTATCTGAGATCCTATTTCCCAACTATTATAATGACCACAGCTAGTGATAAAAACGATATAACATGTTAAACTGAGCGCGGCGCTATTTAAAAATTGTGAATCTTGCTCCTAACTCATCATACTTGAAAAATACTAAATACAAATGCTGTACGTTAGATGATACGTTAACCTTTTAGTGGACAAGTAATCTAAATTCAAGAAGAAAAAGAGAGGAAGGAAGGAGGGAACTGCTCCCCCTAAATGGTCAGTAAACACCCATGTGTGCGAAGACTGCATGGGCATTCCTTAAGGACTCAATGTTTTTGCCTGGGGTGAAGCGTGGTTGGCACGTAGTCAAAATACGTGACAAGTTATATGCGCTCTGCCAAACACCACCTTTTTTAAAGGATGTGACTCCAGGGAGACCCAAGAGCAATTGAAAGGCAAGTTTTTTGGCACAGAAAGCCCACCTTGCGCCTAACACCCAAGCAGCTAAAGAAAGCGCTGGTTTTCTTGCATTACCCTGGTCGAACAGGCTCAACGGGGGATTCTCCATCAGATACAAACAGCTGACCTAGGAAACTAACCTGAAGCTGCTGAACTGCAGAGTGGGTGCACGTGGGGAGCAGTTCTGCGGGCCTCAGGATGGGGACTTCAAGCCAAGTTTGTCAAAGTGCCCGAGTGAGCGCCCCGCGGGAATGCAAAGGGGCCCGACTGGGCTGTCTCCCCTGGGTAGTTTTGTTGGGTGGGCAGGTCCCCTTGCCCGTCGTCTCTTACCTCCTGGGAAGCCGCAAGGCGCCCCGCGGCGGCGACGCTGAACGCAAGGCAAGCGGGGCTAGTGCTTTCCAGAAACTCCCCAAGAATCTGCCGGTTGTCCTCGCTTTCCAAATACTGGCTCCATTTCTCCTCCGTGAACCCCAGCATCATCTCCAGGCGGCCGCCGAGGAAGCGCACCCGCACGTCTTGGGCGAAACTCCGCGCTCTCCTGGCCGCCGCCTCCTCCTCGTTCTCCTCCTCCTCCTCTTCCTCCTCGAGCTCCACAGCGCCCACTGCCTCCAGGCCGGCCCCCGACATTAGGCGAAGGGTCGGGGCTTCTCGGAAGTCTCGCGCCTCCCGGGCTACCACCGGGGCTGCCATTGGGCAACCGTCCGAGGGAACGCGGGGCCGGCTGGCTCCTCACCCGAGACTCTGGGCCAGCCCGAAGTGAGCGAGGACACCTTGGGAGGCGCCCACCCTCCTCCGCGGTTGCCGCGAGCGCAGATCCTAGTCTCCCACCTGCTGCTACTTAGCCGTGCCACTTGCGCACAGCGGTAGCCTGGCAGGCCGAGGCGAAGGCCTGGGACAAGCAGCGCGTCCCGTTTCCCGGGGGACTGTGTCCCCGCCCCAGCCCGCTGGGGGCGGAGTGAGCGCACCGCGCCACTGTCCAGTAGACGCCAAGGCCAAGGCCGAGGGGAGCGGCCCTCGGGCTCTAGGTCCCGAACCTGGCAGAGAAGACGCGTGTCCGGGTCGGTCTGAGCTCCCCCGTGCGCTAGCTCCACTGCCCTCAGGCTCCTTCGCCTACTGGACACTTGATGGGGATCCCAGCATTGGTTAAGTGCTCTGGATGAAGCAATGCTCTCTTGTGCCGAGCTCCGAGCTAAATCTCTTACCTTGACCGTAGAATAATCCGTAGAAAGCCAGGTCTCTGCCTAGTCAGTCTTTGTTTTATGGGCAAGGGACTAAGTTACAAAAATAAGTAACAGAGAAGTTTCGGGGCTCAAGTTGAAGGCTATTATTCACCTTTCCCAAGGTGTCCAAATATTACCAGAAAAGAGCCAGTCCTGCAATTTAACTTTCCTAGTTGTGGGAATCCAAGATCTAAGTACTCAAAGTCCTCCTGATTCCCATCCTCAACCTGACACTTACTGGAATGTCCATACACCCAGTAAGAGAACTCACAGTGCCCTTTCGTGATCTCCAAAACGTTCCGAAAATCTATAGATTTATCATTTAATTCAAGAGTAAAAAGGTCAAAGAGGAAAAGCTTCAAATTAAAAACAGTTTCATGATACTGAAATAGGATTTCATTGTGGTCCATTAGTGGCTTTTGTTGAGACTAATATGGAAATTCTAGTTATTAAAGTAACCAGAATTTTGAGGAGGAGTCCTCACACTGAACTTTTAAGTCTCCTTTGTTAATTGTTTATTTCAAACTAAAGTCTTCAACCCCCACCTCTTCGATGGGGGCTACTGAAGGACCGTTGCCCACAATAGTCCATTTAATACCTGAATGTTGATAAACATTTCCAGAAGATGGGGCTTCAAAATTTTTTTTTCTTTTCAGGATATTAACTGCCCTTGAAAACCATCTACACATTTCCAGTTATATGATCAGAATCTTGAAATAACACAGGCCCTTGGAAAACTTTGATAATGACTTCTAGCCTGTCAAGGCTGCTTTATATCATCCATATTAGTCTTTGGGGCTCCCAGTTGCTGGTATACAAGGCTAGCAATCACCAGTTCCTTCTCTCCCCTCTTATATTCCAGCTTCACATCCCTGTACCTTAGAAAACCAGGAATTCTGTAAATAATAGTTGAATTAAATTGAAAGTGAATAACCACTTTCAAATCTAGCAAGAAAATTGTTTAAATAATGCTAACTTTAAAGTGCAATTTCCAAAAAGTTAAATATGTAACTCGAAATATAGGATGAAGACATGTCAACGATTTATTTAACTCATAAATGAGGAAAGCAACAAAATGATGTGAGTTCCAAAGACAGTTAGAGAAAGAAATTTAGCAGCATTGGAGAAAGATAGGGTGAGTCAGATTGCTAGGTTCAATACAATACCATTAACGCCATACAGGGCAAAATAATCCTTTGTTTTTTAAAAAATAATTTGTTTTTCTGAAATAAATTACATCTGTAATGAACAAAAATCTGTAAATAAAAACATAACTTCACAGAGTTTGAGCCTTTGATCAATAGTAGTTAATGAGTCCAAAAAAGATACTTTTCCCTAAATAATTAATAATCCTTTCATTGGCCAGTGAAGCAGTGTTTCAATGTGACAATGAATGAATATGCCTTTACCTTGTTCCCAAGTTTTATACATTTTTTCTCAATAATAATAGCTAACATTGATCAAATACCAACTATGTGCCATGTACTGTGCTGAGTTCTTTCATTTGTCTAACAAATCTTTACTGAATGCCTACTAAGTGCCAAGCACTGTTCTAGGTGTTGAGAAATATAACAGAAAACAAAACCGATTAAGTTTCTACCCTCATATTGGTGATACAGGCTAGATTCTACTGGATAGAGTGGAGCTATACCAACTGAATTTGCATTCCATTTCTATTTTCTGGATGCCTGAATTTCCTCACCCGAAATAGGAAAAATAAAATAGTAGATGAGATTAGTTTTTAGCAAATATCTCTCCCCCAACCCCACCTTCGTGGAAAGAGTATGCTTATATCTTTTTGTGCTATTACAATTGTGGCTGGTCATGTGACTTGCTTTGGTCCATAGGATATTGGCAGACATAACAAACAAAAAGCATCACTTCTTTTGGCTAAGATCAAGTGTAGTAGCAAACAGAGGCTTGGAATGTCTTTGCATGGTGAGGCTTGCCTTCTTGTGCCTCTGCCACTGTCTTGAGAAGAACATCCCTAGTTAGCTTGCTAATGCAAGGAACCAGCCTGGACCCGACTTTTGTAGCTCAGAGGCAAGTCCAGCGAGGGCTAGTCTTGATCAGTCTACCCTCGGTCAGCCCACAGATGCATGTAAATAATGAGTGATTATTGTTTTAAGCTACATAGTTGTGGTGAGGTTTGTTATGTAGTGATAGTATGGTATATAGTTGTGGTGAGGTTTGTTATGTAGTGATAGTATGGTAATAGTAAATGATATACCACATAGAGTTGTTGTGAGAAATAATTCAGCTTAAATATGTTAAAAGCGCAAACACTTAGGCCATGCCTGGCACATTTATTATTAGTTGTGGAGGGGAAATATGAGAAACTAGGCAAGCAAAGATATAATATGTTTATTATGTCACATGTGAAAGGAAATTAAATTTTGGGACTCTAAACTCATTTAGCCAATGGGAAAAGTCAAGCTGGGAACTGGGTCATGCAAACCTGCCTCCCCCTTTTGGTTCCTAAATAAGATGGCTACAAGATGAAAGGCTACATGCCTCCTCCATACTTTGCCCACAGGGAAATTATTGGTGAGCTGTTAAAACGTCACCATGGTAATGCAAATTGATAGCTTGTCTTTCCAGGTGCAATCACCCACCAGACACAAATGAGTATCTGATTGTTCCCCTACCCCATTTTGTTATCTTATGTAAAATGCGATTCCTCACATTCTTCCTCTGCCCCCTTTTGTTTATGTGAAAACTGTGTGCTTCTCAATATCCTCCCCTTTCCCCTTTAAATTTGGAGCCCTCAAATTTGTCTTTGGAGAAAAGCATAGACTTGTCTCCCAGCGTGTCTTTAACTTTGGCAAACAAATCTCCTAAAATGATTGAGACTTGTCTCGTCATTTTCCTTGATTGACACAAATGATAAATTCTAAGAAAAAAAGCAACAGACTGTAAAAGGTTGGGTATGGAGAGCATGTTAATTACCATCAGTGTTTAAGGAAGGGCTTACTTTTGAGCAGAATTCTGAGAGTGAGCCATGGGTTTTGGAAGAACATTTCAGGCAGAGGGAAGAGCAAGTAGACCCACAAGAGAGGATGCTTGATTTTTGGAGAAACAGCAAGAATGCCAGTAAGAGGGAGAATAGCAAGAGATAAGGACAAAGAAGAAATATGAGACAAAAATCTCATAGGGCTGTGATAACAGCTAGGATTTTCTTAAAAGAAGATGATGTAGCAGAAACTGCTAACTGTCCCCAGTGTCCATTCACCTTTTCCTTCTCTTGGTAATACAACATTTACCCCTATTCCAAGTTTTAATGGGACTCATGTTCACCCAAACTGTATACCTCATTTACGTTCACTTCACATTAGCTAAAAGGGAAACTAGGAAATTTTCTTTGTAGCTAATGTGAAGTGAAAGTAAATGAGGTATAAAATGCTTATATCATACCCTTAGAATTTCCCAGTTCTCCATTTCCTCTTGTCTTTCCAACTTGCTGACTAGTATATCAACATGAAATGCTGAACCGTGTTCAATTATGCAAATGTCCCTTAAACATATAACAAGATGCTCAACTTCCCTCACAAAAGAAAAATACAAATTCAAACAAGAGTACAATACTACTTTTTCACTTATTAGCTTTAAAACTGACATCATATTATTGGCATGACTGGGGAAACAGGCACTTTCGTACATCACTTCTGGAAATTCAAAATGATATAACCCCATAGAATTCACTGATTTCTAGAAAAAATTCTATGCATCTTTATTCTAGAAATCTATACACAAGGTTAGTCATTATAGCACTAATGGTAAGAGCAAAAGACGGGAAATAAGCCAAATATCCAGCCATAGGAGAGGGGTTCAATAAACTATCTAACATTCAAACAATGGAGTAATATACAGCTAAGAAAAGAGAATGCAGCCAGCTGGGGCCTCCTGGCACCCCCACCCATATTCTACAGCCAACAGAGTTCTAAATTCCCCCTGGGATGGATTGCCCAGAGTGCAGGACAGGCTACCAACTTGGCTGTTTGGGTGTCTCAGTCAGTCAAGTCTATGGGTCTTGGAGAGCTCAAACCAATCAGGAGCTGAAGGGATCCCCAACACAGCACAGCTACTCTACCAAAAGGAGCCAGACTGCTTCTTTAAGTGGGTCCCAGATCCTGTTCCTCCTGACTGGGTGAGACTTCCCAAGTGGGGTCTCCAGCCACCTCCTACAGGTATGTTTGGGCCAGCAAAAGGTCAGTACGCATCTGGGATGGAGCTTCAAGAGGAAAGGGCAGGCTGCCATCTTTGCTGTTTTGCAGCCTTCACTGGTGTTACCTCTAGGTAAAGAAAAAGTTGAGGTAACTAGGGTCTGGAGCAGACCCCCAGCAAACCACAGCAGCCCTATGGAAGAGTGGCTAGACTCAACCCCCTTTCATCCAAATGACTGCAACACTCCTCCAGCAAGGGCTCAGAACTGGGCTGAGGCTAAGATGGCTGAAATGACAGCAGTAGCCATCAGAATGTGGATAAAAATATAAAAATGAACTTTGCTGAGCTAAAGGAGCATGTCGTAACCCAATGCAAAGAAGCTAAGGATCATGATAAAAACAATGCAGGAGCTATGCATGGTGGTTCACACCTGTAATCCCAGCACTTTGGGAGGCCAATGCAGGCAGATGACATGAGGTCAGAATTTCAAGACCAGCCTGGCCAACATGGTGAAACCCCATCTCTACTAAAAATACAGAATGTATCCAGGCCTGGTGGCACATGCCTATAATCCCAGCTACTCAGGAGGCTGAGGCAGGAGAATCACTTGAACCTGGGAAGTGGAGACTGTAGTGAGCCTAGATTATGCCAGTGCACTCCAGCGTGGGTGACACAGTGAGACTCCATCTCAAAACAAACAAACAAAAAACAATGCAGGAGCTGACAGCCAAAACAACCAGTTTAGAGAGGAACATAACCAACCTGATAGAACTGAAAAACCCACTACAAGAACTTCACAATGCAATCACAAGTATTAATAGCAGAGTAGACCAAGCAGAGGAAAGAATCTCAGAGCTTGAAGACTATCTTTCTGAAATAAGACAGGCAGATTAAGAATAGAGAAAAAAGAATGAAAAGGAATGAACAAAACTTCTGAGAAATATAGGATTATATAAAGAGACTATGACTAATTGATGTCCCTGAAGGATATGGAGAGAATGAAACTAAATTGGAAAACATATGTTAGGACCTCATCCAGGAGAACTTTCCCAACCTAGCAAGACAGGCCAATGTTCAAATTCAGGAAATCCAGAGAACCACAGTAAGGTACTCCACAAGAAGATCATCCCCAAGACACATAATCATCAAATTTTCCAAGGAAAAAGTGTTAAGGGCAGCCAGAGAGAAAGGCCAGGTCACCTACAAAAGGACGCCCTTCAGACGAACAGCAGACCTCTCAGTAGAAACCCTACAAACCAGAAGAGATTGGGGGCCAATATTAAACATTCTTAAAGAAAAGTACTTCCAACCCAGAATTTTATATCTGGCCAAACTAAGCTTTATAAGCAAAGGAGAAATAAGATCCTTTTTAGACAAGCAAATATTGAGGGAATTTGTTACCACCAGACCTCCCTTACAAGAGCTCTTAAAGGAAGCAGTAAATATGGTAAGAAAAACCATTACCAACCACGACAAAAGCACACTGAAGTACATACACAGACCAGTGACACTATGAAGCAACCACATAAGCCTGCGAAATAGCCAGCTAGCATCATGATGACAGGATCAAATCCACACATAACAATACTAACCTTAAATGTAAATGTGCTAAATGCCCCAATTAAAAGACATAGAATGGGCAGCTAGATAAAGGACCAGGACCCATCAGTATGCTGTCTTCAAGAGACCATTTCACCTGCAAAGACGCACATAGGCTCAAAATAAAGGATGGAGTAAAATGTACCACGCAAGTGGAAAGCAGAGAAAAGCAGGGGTTTCAATCCTAGTCTCTCACAAAACAGACTTTAAACCAACAGAAACCAAAAAAGACAAAGAAGGGCATTACATAATGGTAAAGGATTCAATTCAACAAGAAGACCTAACTATCCTAAATATATATGCACCCAATACAGGAGCACCCAGATTCATAAAGCAAGTTCTTATAGACCTACAAAGAGACTTAAACTCCCACAATAGTAGTGGGAAACTTTAACACCCCACTGACAATATTAGGCAGATCATTGAGACAGAAAATTGACAAAGATATTCAGGACCTGACCTCAGCTCTCGATCAAGGGGACCTGATAGACATCAACAGAACTCTCCACCCCAAAACAACAGAATTTGCATTCTTGTCATTGCCACATGGCACTTACTCTAAAATTGATCACATAATCGGAAGTAAAACACTCCTCAGCAACTGCAAAAGGACTGAAATCATAACAAACAGTCTCTTGGACCACAGCACGATCCAATTAGAACTCAAGATTAAGAAATTCACTCAAGACTGAGGGCGGTGACTCATACCTTTAATCCCAGCACTTTGGGAGGCCAAGGCAGGTGGATCACTTGATGCCAGGAGTTCGAGACCAGCCTGGCCAACATGGCGAAACCTCATCTGTACTAAAAATACAAAAATTACCCAGGCATGGTGGTGCATGCCTATAATCCCAGTTACTTAGAAGGCTGAGGCAGAAGAATCACTTGAACTCAGGAGGCAGAGGTTGCAGTGAACTGAGATTGTGCCACTACACTCCAGCCTAGGCAACAGAGCAAGATTCTGTCTGAAAAAAGAAAAGAAATTCACTTAAAACTGCAAAACGACACAGAAATTGAACAATCCACTCCTGACTGATTCTTGGGTAAAAATAATGAAATGTAGGTAGAAATCAAGAAGTTCTTTGAAACTAAGAGAACAAAGAGAAGGTACCAGAATCTCTGGGACACAGCTAAAACAGTGTTAAGAGAAATTTATAGCACTAAATGCCCACATCAAAAAGCTAGAAAGTTCTCAACTTAACAACCTAACATCACAACTAAAAGAACTAGAGAACCAAGAGCAAACAAACTCCAAAGCTAGCAGAAGACAAGAAATAACCAATATTGGAGCTGAACCACGGAGATAGAGGCCTGAAAAACCCTTCAAAAAAATCAATGAATCCAGAAGCTGTTTTTTAATTGAAAAAATAACAATAAAATAGACTGCTAGATAGCCTAATAAGAAAAGAGAGAAGATTCAGATAAACATAATCAGAAATGATAAGGGGAATATCATCACTGACCGCACAGAAATACACACAACCAGCAGAGAATACTATAAACACCTCTATGCACATAAACTAGAAAATCTAGAAGAAAGAAGAAATTGCCTCCCCTAATAGACTAATAATAAGTTCTAAAACTGAGTCAGTAATAAATAGCCTACCAACCAAAAAAAGCTCAGAACCAGATGGATTCACAGCTGGATTCTACCAGAGGTAGAAAGAAGAGCTGGTACCATTCCTACTGAAATCATTCCAAAAAATTGAAAAGGAGGGACTCCTCCCTAACTCATTCTATGAGGCCAGCATTATCCTGATGCTAAAACCTGTCAGAGATACAACAAAAAAAGAAAACTTTAGGCCAATTCCTTGATCAATATTGATGGAAAAATCCTTAACAAAATACTGCAAACCAAATCCAGCAGCACACCAAAAAGCTTATCCACCATGATCAAGTAGACTTCATCCCTGTGATGCAAGGCTTGTTCAACATATGCAAATCAATAAATGTGATTCATCACATAAAGAGAACTAAAGATAAAAAGCACAAGATTATCTCAATAAATGCAGAAAAGACCTTCAATAAAATTCAACACCACTTCATGTTAAAAACTCTTAATAAACTGGGTATTGAAGGAACATGCCTCAAAATAATAGCCATTTATGACAAACCCTCAACCAATATCATACTAAATGGGCAAAAACTGGAAGCATTCCCCTTGAAAACTGGTACAAGACAAGTTTGCCCTCTCTCACTGCTCCTATTCAACATAGTACTGGAATTTCTCGCCAGGGCAATCAAGCAAGAGAAAGAAATAAAGGTATTCAAATAGGAAAAGAGGAAGTCAAACTATCTTTGTTTGCAGATGACATGATCCAATATCTAGAAAACTCTATTGTCTCAGCCCAAAAGCTTCTTAAGCAGATAAGCAACTTCAACAAAGTCTCAGAATACAAAATCAATGTGCAAAGATCACTAGCATTCCTATACACCAACAATAGGCAAGGTGAGAGCCAAATCATGAATGAACTCCCGTTCACAATTGCTGCAAAGATAATAAAATACCTAGGAATACAGCTAACAAGGGACATGATGGACCTCTTGAGGAGAACTATAAACCACTGATCAAAGAAATCAGAGAGGACACAAACAAATGGAAAAGCATTTCATGCTTATGGATGGAAAGAATCAATATCATGAAAATGACCATACTGCCAAAAACAATTTATAGATTCAATGCTATTCCCATTAAACTACCATTGACATTCTTCACAGAACTGAAAACAAAATATTTAAAAATTCTTATGAAACCAAAAAGGATCCTGAATATCCAAGACAATCCTAAGCAAAAAAACAAAAAACAAACAAACAAACAAAGCTGGAGGCATCACACTACCTAACTTCAAACTATCCTACAGGGCTACTTATTGCAACCAAAACAGGTACTGGTACAGGAACAGATACAAACAGACACAAAGACCAAAGGAACAGAATAGAGAACCCAGAAATAAGACCACACACTTACAACCAGCTGATTTTCGACAAACCTGTCAAAAACAAGCAATAGGGAAAGGATTCCCTATTTCGTAAATGGTGCTGGGAGAATTAACTGGCTAGCCATATGCAGAAAATTGAAACAGGACCCCTTCCTTATACCACATACAAAAATCAACTCAACATGGATTAAAGATTTAAATGCAAAATGCGAAATTATAAACAAAACTCAGAAGAAAATCTAGGCAATACCATTCACGATATAGGCACAGGGAAAGATTTCATGATGAAGACACCAAAAGCAACTGCAACAAAAGCAAAAATAGACAAATTAAATCTAATTAAATGAAAGAGCTTCTGCACAGCAAAAGAAACTATCCTCAGAGTAAACAGACAACCTACAAAATGGGAGAAAATTTTTGCAATCTATCCATCTGACAGAGGTCTAATACCTAGCATCTATAAAGAACTTAAATAAATTTACAAGAAAAAAACAACCCTATTAAAAAGTGGCCAAAGGACAAGAACAGACACTTCTCAAAAGAAGACATATAGGCAGCCAACAAACATATGAAGAAAACCTCAACATCACTGATAATTAGAGAAATGCAAATCAAAACCACAATGAGATACTATCTCACATAAGTCAGAATGGCTATTATTAAAAAGTCAGAAAACAACAGATACTGGTGAGATTGTGGAGAAAAAGGAATGCTCTTAGACTGTTGGTGGGAGAGTAAATTAGTTCAACCATTGTGAGAGACAGTGTGGCAATTCCTCAAAGACCTAGAGGCAGAAATACCATTTGACCCAGCAATCGTATTACTGGGTAAATGCCCAAAGGAATATAAATCATTATATTATACATGCATGTGTATGTTCATATGTTCATTGCAGCACTGTTCACAACACCAAAGACATGAAATCAACATAAATGCCTATCAATAATAGACTGGATAAAGAAAATATGGTACATATATACCATGGAATACTGTGCAGCCATAAAAACGAATGAGATCATGTCCTTTGCAGGGACATGGATAGAGTTGGATGTCATTATCCTTAGCAAACTAATGCAGGAACAGAAAACCGAATACTGCATCCTCACTTACAAGTGGGAGTTGAATTATAAGAATACCTGAACACACTTAGGGAATGACATATACTGGAGCCTATCAGAGGGTGGGGTATGGGAGGAGGGAGAGCATCAGGAAGAATAGCTAATGGATGCTGGACTTAATACCTGGGCGATGGGATGATCTGTGCAGCAAAGCACCACGGCACACATTTAACTGTGTAACAAACCTGCACATCCTACACATGTACCAGTGAACTTAAAGTTGGAATTTTTTTAAAAGGGAGAGAGAAGTTATGAGATGTGGTTAGATTCTGAATATGTTTTTAAAGTGAAGCCACAAGGAGTTGTTAATGATTTGAATATAAGATACATAAAAAGTAATGAGTATGAATTAATATAATTTTTTTCTGACAAAGTAAAAGATAGTTTTAAAATGTGATGAGAGGCTGGGTGCAGTGCTCATGCCTGTAATCCTAGCTCTTTGGCAGGCTGAGGCAGGATTGCTTGAGGCCAGGAGTTTGAGAACCACCTGGGAAACATAGTGAAATCCCATCTCTAGTAAAAATAAGTTTTAAAAAGATTACCTGAGCATGGTGCCATGCGCTTATACTTCCAGCTACTCAGGAGGTTGAAGCAGGAGAATTGCTTGAGCCCAGGATGTTGAGGCTGCAGGAAGCCACACTCACAACACTGTATTCTAGCCTGGGCAACAGAGTGAGACCCTGTCTTGAAAAAATATATGCTGAGATAAGGAAACCTGCAGAATAAAATAGATTTGAGGAAGGAAATGAAGAATTGGCTTTGGGTATGTAAAATGTGAGGTGTCTATTAAACATTCACATGGAGATAGTGAAATGACAAATGGATTTATAGTAGAGGTTCAGGAAAGAGGTCCAACTTAGATAAATAAATTTGGAAATCATCAGCACAGAAATTATATTTGAAGTTATGAGACTAGATGAGGTTACCTAAGGTTGTATAAAGACCAAACCCTGAGGCTGAGGAGGCACCAGTAAAGAACGCTGAAAAGAAAACTGGTAAAGATAGGGGGTAGCAGCGAGAGAGTGTATCGATTAGCAATGAAATAACGGAGTAGTTACTTACAGTTGTCAGAAATGAAGAAGCCTCTGGTAAGACCATGACGGTGAGTAGCTGAGGTAGAGTGGGAAATAAAAAGCATATGATGTACAAAGAGAACCAAGTGAAAGCAGAGTTCTAGACACCAACAGAAAAAAAAAAGGACTTCCAGAAAAAGGGAGTAGCCAACTGTGTAAATGCCGAGGGGTCAAGTTAGATGAAGACTTGATGAACTGCTGGACCTCATTACACGGAGCAGTCACTTATGACTTTGAAAAGAAGTCTGTCAATGGAGCAGTAGGGTCAAAAGTCTGGTTGGAATAAGTTTAAGAGAGAATGGAAGAAGAAAATTTAGAGTAAATGTGGAAAACTCTTTCTAGAAGGAACAGAGAAATGGAGTAGAAAGTAGGTCTAGAAACAAAACAGTTTTCTTTTTATAGGGATTTTCTTATTTTTAAAATATATCTCTGCATTTTCTTTTTCTGATGAAAGTGATTCAATAGAGAGGGAAAAGTTGCTGATGCTGGAGAGAAAAGGAAGGAATTGCTATCTTTGAGTAGGTAAGAAAAGGATGCAATCTAGCCTTAAATAGAGATTAACCTTTAGAAACACAGATTTCATCCATAGAAGCAGGAGGAAAGGCAGAGTAAGATACAGGTAGCTTGATAAAAGTGGGGATGGGAGTTTGTGGAGGTTCTCTTCTGCTTATGTCTATTTTCAACTTCTTTTTTTTCTTTTATTGGTACAGATGGGGTTTTACCCTATTGCCCAGGCTGGCCTAGAACTCCTAGACTCATGCCTCAAGTGATCCTCTACCTCAGCCTCCCAAAATGCTGGCATTTGTGAGCCACCATGCTAGCCCTGATTGTGTCTATTTTCTAATGAAATAAAAGCAAAGTATCAACTAAGAATGCAAAATAGGGAGGAAGTGTTCAGGAGACTGGAAAAGTGAATAAACTATGGAATATAGTATATTTGCAGAGCAGCAATAAAGGCCCACTTGAGTGTAATTATCATGGATTTGGATGTTTTCCTCCAACCTTATTCAACTGCATGGTTATTTGAGCTATGTTGGCTGGATTTAACCATGACTGGTTTGGATTTTGCCAGGATAGTGTGATTGAGAGACATTAGGGCAGGAGAATTCAGGGGATATAAAAGTGACTCATTAATATTTTACCATAATAGCTAAACTGGGTAAGGAGGGAAGTGAAGACATGAAGAAATTGAGAGGCAATAAAAAGGCAATGACATCAATGGATTGCTCAACCAGATGGGGTCAAAGGTTTTTGAAGTGTGAGTAGTTGAGTAAGTGAGCTAGAAAGATAGGAGGTAGCAGCAATAATATAATGGTTAGAAGTGAATTAATGTAATGGGGGTACTTACTTACAGTTACTGGAAATGAAGAGGTCTAGGGTAAGACCAGTGGGGTCAGTAGCTGAGGTAGGGTGAACTTGAGGATCACTATAAGAGAAGAGGTCACATAATTAAGGCTTTAGAAGAATCATCTCTATGGCTATTGAAAGCACTAAAAATCGTTAAGGAAGTGGTGTTGGACAGAGTGATAGTGTGCCAAGAGCTCTGTGAAGGAGTGGCCAGGGGTCTGGGGATGACTACAAGTTTGTGTGATTATGTGACTTTTCTCACATAATTCTCACCGTGACTCTAGAGATATTGCAGTTATTATCTCCATTTAACATACAAGGCAGCTGACACTCAGATTAAATAACTCATCTAATGTATGGTAAATATGCAATCTCTTGTTTGGGAAAATAGTATTCATGCTGAACACCCCAAGGATGAATTCATACTTAGCTTTCAGTACCAGAATAATAAACAACAATATATAATTATTTCCAGTCTCCTATTATTCTATAAGGATGAATAATCCAATCTCACAACTCTAAAATTTGATGGGCAGAGAATTTTAAAAGAATAGGAAGGTTCTGAATAACTGAAAGGGAAAAGACTGCCCTGAGGAGAAAGGAAAAGGGCAATGCATTAGTCCGTTCTCACACTGCTATAAAGAATGACCTGTGATTTATAAAGAAAACAGGTATAATTGGCTCACAGTTCTGCAGGCTGTACAGGAAGCATGGCTGGGAGGCCTCAGGAAACCTACAATCATGGTGGAGGGTGAAGGGGAAGCCAGCATGTTCTACAGGGCTGGAGCAGGAAGAATAGAGTGCAGGGGGAAGTGCCACACACTTTTAAGCAACAGATCTGATGAGAACTCACTATCATGAGAACAGCAAGGGGGATATCTGCCCCCATGGTCCAATCACCTCCCATCAGGCCCCTCTGCCAACATTAGGGATCACAATTTGATATAAGATTTGGGTAGGGACACAAATCCAAACCATATCATTTTGCCCCTGACCCCTCTCAAATCTTACATCCTTCTAACATTTCAAAATACAATCATGCCTTCCCAATAGACCCCCAAAGTCTTAACTCATGCCAGCATTAACTTAAAAGTTCACAGTCCAAAATCTCATCTGAAACAAGGCAAGTCCCTTCCACCTATGAGCTTGTAAAATCAAAACCAGTTGTTACTTCCAAGATACAATTTGGGTACAAGCATTAGCTAAATACTCCCATTCCAAAAAAGAGAAATTGGCCAAAAACAAAGAGACTACAGGCCCCATGCAAGTCTGAAACCCAGCAGGGCTGTCATTAAATATTAAAGCTCCAAAATCATCTCCTTTGACTTCATGTCTCACATCCAGGTAATACTGATGCAAGTGGTGGGCTCCCAAGGCCTTGGGAAGCTCCTCCCCTGTTGCTCTGCAGTGTACAGACCCCTTTGCTGCATTCATGGGGTGGCACTAAGTGCATGCAGCATTTCTAGGCACACAGTGCAAGTCAATGGTGGATCTACCATTCCGGGATCTGGAGGACAGTGGCCCTCTTCTTACAGCTCTACTAGGCAGGACCCCAGTGGAGACTCTGTGGGGGCTCTCCAACACACACATTGCCCCTCCAAACTGCCCTAGTAGAAGTTCTCCAGTAGAGCTCTGCCCCTACAGCACACTTTTGCCTGGACATCCAGGTGTTTCCATAGATCTTCTGAAATCTAGACAGAGGCTCTGAAGCCTGAATTCTTGCCCTCTGTGCATCTGCACGCTTAAAACCACATGGAAGCTATCAAGGCTTATTGCACCCTCTGGAGCAGCAGCCTGAGGCGTATCTGGAGTACTCTTAGCTACAGATGGAGCTGGAGTGGCTGGGATACAGGGAGCAGTGTCCCAAGTTTGCACAGGGCAGCAGGGCCTTGGGTCCAGCCAGCAAAACCATTCTTCCCTCCTAGGCCTCTAGGCCTGTGATGGAAGGGGCTGCTGTGAAGGTCTCCGAAATGTCTTCAAGGCATTTTCCCCATTCTCTTGGCCATTAACATTTGGCCCCTCTTTACTTATGCAAATTTCTGTAACCACTTGAATTCCTCCCCAGAAAATGAGTTTTTCTTTTCTACCACATGGTCAGATTGCAAATTTTCCAAACTTTTATGCTATTTCCCTTTAAAATGTAAGTTCCAGTTTCAGACCATCTCTTTGTGAATGCATCTGACCATATGCTGTTAGAAGCAGCTGTTAGAACAGCTTTTGCTGTTCGAAAACAGACCACATTTTGAATGCTTTGCTGCTTAGAAATTTCTTCCACCAGATATCCTAAATCATCACTCTCAAGTTCAAGATTCATCTCCAGCCACCTCCTAAGAATACGGCCACTAGGAGGAGCCTGAGGAAAATCCGGGTTCTCTTAGTGAGGGAAGGGGAAAAAGCATTCATTTGGTAGTCAACCAAGAGAGGTATGAAGGTGTTTTTGTCTCAGATGCCACTGCTACATATATAACATCATTGGAAATACCACTTTACACTAATGTGATTTCCCATAAATGATGAATACTTTATTACTATTTTTTTTAAGCATGGCTAAATGTTAAAGGAACTTTATTCTAGCAGAAGCCCCTGACTGAGGTCAACTTAAGGTTTTGCAAAGAGAAAAAGAAAAACAAGGTAAAATTGAGAAAACCATGTGACTTGAGGAATTTTAATATCTGGTTTAGAGACAGAAATAAGTAGGTGAAGGACAAATATAACAGGGAGCTACTGTTTAGGTCATCAGATACATAAGGTGGACAAGGGTGGAGGGAGAGAAGGATTTTCCACCAATAGAAGATGCATGCAGATCACAGGCAGGAATGTCAACTCATAAGGTAAAGACCATTCAAAGCAGAAATAAAATTAAAGTGATATGGTCTTACCACTGCTGGTTTTGATAGAATAATTAAAAAAACAAAAACAGCCGAGCATAGTGGCTCATGCCTGTAATCCCAGCATTTTGAGAGGACGAGGCGGTGGATCACCTGAGGTCAGGATTTCAAGACCAGACTGGCCAACATGGCAAAAACCATCTCTACTAAAAATATAAAAAAATTAGCTGGGTGTGGTGGTGTGTGCCTGTAATCCCAGCTACTCGGAGGCTGAAGCAGGAGAATCGTCTGAACTCAGGAGGCAGAGGTTGCAGTGAGCCGAGATTGTGCCACTGCACTCCAGCCTGGGTGACAGCTAGGCTCTGTCTCAAAGCAAACAAACAAACAAAACAAAACAAACTGAAGCATCTCTGTATAATATAACATGAATTTAAGAGTTAAAGGAGGAAAAATAGTAAAAAACTGACGAATTTATAGGAAAGAATAATGTTGCAATATCTACAGAGAAAAAAACTGTGGTGTACTAAAACTGTCAAAAGCAAGCAATCAAGGCCAGGCACAGTGGCTCAGGCCTGTAATCCCAGCACTTTGGGAGGCTGAGGCAGGTGGATCGCTTGAGCCCAGGAGTTCAAGACCAGCCTGAGCAACATGGCAAAACCTCATTTCTACAAAAAAATATTTTAAAAATTAGATAGGCATGGTGACATGCACCTGTAGTCCCAGCTACTGGGGAGGCTGAGGTGGGAGAATCAGCTAAGCCCGGGAGGTCAAGGCTGCAGTGAGCCATGATGGTACCACTGCATTCTTGCTTGGGTGACAGAACAAGAGCCTGTCTTAATAAATAAATAAATAAATAAATAAATAAATAAATAAATAAGGTAAGCAATCAAGAAAAGAAACAACCACAAGAATCTCAGGAGAGGAAGTCCTCATCTAGTACTTGTCTTCTTTTTCTTTACCAATATAATACACATTACCCTACATTATACGTAATTGTATAGTTTTCTTAGTTTTCCTTGTAAGTATCCAAGCCCTTTGAAGGCAGGCACTATCAGGGACTGGGTCATTTTGTTAAATCCCTTGCAGCATCTAACCTAGGCCCTCTAGCAATACTGTTGTTCATATATTTGTAGAAAGAAGCACTACAAAGATGTTAAGGAGGGAGGGACTTCTGTGACCCAAGAAATTCCAGTCAGGGAAAGAGTTAGAGTCCCTGAAGGAAAAAAGGGGAAGGATAAATCTGTAAAACAAGATTTAAATTACAGGTGATCAGAACAAGAAACAAGCTTTATTTTGGGAGTATTAGCTCCAGAGAATGAAGAAGATTTAGGGATTAAATAAATTCATCCAAAGAATATGAAAGATAGTTAAGTTGTAGGGGGTATAAGCACAATTATCTCTGAACTTCTTCTAAATCATATTAAACATCATTATTTCTATTTCTGTTCCTTATACCTTTCCTAGAAATCAGAAATGAAGAGAGAGCTCAGACAAAGTACTCAAAGTCAGGCACAGGTGGGAATTAAATGAGGATCTGCAACTCCTCTCAGCATGGAGGCAGCACACATATATAATTAAAGCGTACATTTGTCTGATGCTTAATAGTTTAAAAGTCTTTCCATATGTGATATCTTACTTATTGGAGAAAGATTAAAGGAGGATATCAGTGTGGTTAGGTCAGGTAATTCTCTGTCTTTATGTTTACTTTATGCACCCGTTGTGTGTGACACTGCTGATTGTTTGCATTCTTACTTCTCTCTCTCTCTCTCTCTCTCCATATATATATATATGCATTACCTAATATGCTGGTAATGAATTGTTGCAATATAGACTATTACATGTAACTGAAATATTCCCAGTTCTTTAAACATTAATATGCTCTCTTTAACACCCAAAATTCCACCAGCATCATAAGCTCCTTCCCCAACAACCACCATCACCATTTACCCAGCAATTTCAGGACCCCACAAAGAAGGTATTCCCCTTTGTGACACTCATAGCAAAGGAGGCTTGGGCTGGGAAATGTTTGAGTCAACAAAGCATTCTTTCAGTTCACACCAACAGTTTTTCCCTCCATAACCAAACAAGCCCTGTGCGGTGCATGTAAAGTGGAGGATGTGAATACAGTAACCCCCTACAAACCTCAGGTTTGTCCTGAAATGGACAAGATCAAGTTCTTAGGGAAGGAAAGGAGTTGATGGAGGCAGAAGGGATATAATAAACATGACCTAAAATGTCTTTCACTGATTCTATGATGCACATTTTTCCCTCATATTTTAACATCTTTGAAAGTGAGATGGGTCTCTCATTTGTGGTCTGCCAACAGGCAGGTCTGTTATAGTTATTATTGCCCATACATCTCCAGCAAAACTTGCAGAATGTATATCATTAGTGTAGAGAAAATTCTCAAAGATAATAATGGAGCCTCCTTTTAAGAAATGCTGCGTCATTTATGCTTTTAAGGGTACAGAACGTATTGGTCGAAAATTGTTGACTCATGGTATGTTAGTTATCTATTACTGCATAACAAATGACCCCAAAATGTAGCAGTTTGAAACAACAAACATTTATTCATTTCTGTTGGTCAAGAATCTAGGACCAGCTTAGTTGGGTTTGCCAGTTCAGGGTCTCTCATGAGATGTAGTCAAAATGTTGGCTGGAGCTGCAGCCATCTGAATACTTGACTGGGCTGGAGGACCACTTCCAAGCTCACTTAGGTGGCTATTGCCCAGATACCTGAGTTCCTCTCCATATTGGGCCTCTTGATAGGATTATGTATGACATAGTGTCCGGCCTCCCTGAAGCAAATAATCCAAGAGAACAACTAAGAGGGAAGCCACTGTGACGCTTTATGACCTAGTGCCTGAAATCACAGCTGTCACATCCACTTTATGCTATTCATTAGAAGCCAGTCATTAAGTCCCTGCCACACCCAAGTGGAGAGGAATTAGGCTCCATTTATTGAAGGAAGGAGTATAAAAAAATTTGTGAACATAGTTTTAAAACTACCACTCGTGGGCAAAAACATGATAAGGTTATCACTGGCCGGGCATGGTGGCTCATACCTATAACCCCAACACTTTGAGAGGCTGAGGCAGGAGGATCACTTGAACCCAAGAGTTTGAGACCAGCCTGGAAAACATGGTGAGACCCTGTCTTTACAAAAAATTTAAAAATAACTAGGCATGGTGTTGTGCACCTACAGTCCCAGCTACTCAGGAGGCTAGGGTAGGAAGATCACTTGAGCCCAGGAGGTCAAGGCTGCAGTGAGTTGAGATCATGCCACTGCACTCTACTCTGGGCAACAGAGTGAAACTCTGTCTCAAAAACAAACAAACAAACAAAAAGTCACTGATGTGAAGAAACTATTTCATTTATATATGTATATATTTTAAATTGGGACATAATTGTATGTATTGTGTAATGATCAAATCAGGGGAATTATCACATCCATCACTGCAGATATTTACCATTTATTTGTGTAGAGAACATTCAAAATCCTCTCTTCTAGCTATTTTAAAATATACCATAATTTATTGTTAATTATAGCCACTCTGCTGTGCTATAGAATTTATTACTCTTACCTAACTTTAATTTTGTATCAATTAACCAATCTCTCTATCCCTCCCCCAACCCTCTACCGCGCCCCCACCAGCCTCTGGTAACCTCCATTCTCCTCTCTATGAGATCAACTTTTTAAACTCCCACATATGAGTGAGAATGTGCAGTGTTTTTCTGTGCTTAGCTTATTTCACTTACCATAATATCCTCCAGGATCATCCATGTTGCCAAAAATTACAAATCATTTTATTACAGCTAAATAATATTCCATTGTGTATATATACCACATTTTCTTTATCCATTCGTCCATTGATGGGCACTTTGGTTGATTCCATATTTTCGCTATTGTAAACAGTGCTGCAATAAACATGGGAGTACAAGTATCTCTTCAACATTCTGATTTCCTTTCCTTTGAATATATACTCAGTAGTAGAATTGCTGAATTAAATGCTATTTCTATTTTTAGTTTTTTGAGGAACTTCCATACTGTTTTTTATAATGACTGTACTAATTTGCATTTCTACCAACAGTATATAAGAGGCCTTCTTTTTCTGCATCCTTGTCAGCATTTGTTATTTTTTGTTTTTTTGATAACAGCCATTTTAACTGGGATGAGATGATATCTCATTGTCATTTTGACTTGCATTTTCCTGATGATTAGCGATGTTGAGTATTTTTTTTCATACACCTGTTGGCCATTTGTATGTCTTCTCTTGAGAAATGTCGATTCAGATTATTTTGCCCATTTTTAAACCAAATTATTTGCTTTTTGGCTGTTGGTTGAGTTCCTTACACATTTTGGATATGAATCCCTTACATGGATAGCTTGCAAATATTTTCTCCCATCTTTTAGGTTGTCTCTTCACTCTGTTAATTGTTTTCCTTTGCTCTGCAGAAGCCTTTTAGTTTAATAAAATCCCATTTGTCTATTTTTGCTTTGTTAACTGTATTTTTGAGGTCTTATCCAAAAAATCTTTGCCTAGACCAATGGCTTGATGTGTTTCCCCCATGTTTTCTTCTAGTGATTTCACAGTTGTCGGTCTTATCTTTAATTCTTTAATCCATTTTGAGTTGATTTTTGTATATGGTAAGAGATAGGGGTCTAGTTTTATTCTTCTTCATATGGATAGTTTTCCCAGTACCATTTATCAAAGAGACTGTCCTTTCCCCATTTTATGTTCTTGAACTCCTGGCCTCAAGTGATCTTCCCACTGCAGGCTCCCAAAGTGCTGGGATTACAGGCATGAGCCACCACACCCGGCCTCCAGTTAAATATTATTGGAGCCTTTGTTGAAAGTCAGTTGGCTGTGAATATGTGGATTTATTTCTGGGTTCTCTATTCTGTTCCATTGGTCTGCACAGACTGTTTTTAGGCCAGTATCTTTCTGTTTGGGGTACTATAGCTTTGTAATATATTTCAACATCTGGTAGTGTGATGCCTCCCAGTTTTGTTGTGTTTGTTCGAATTGCTTTGGCTATTCAGGGTCTTTTGTGGTTCCATACAAATCTCAGCATTGTTTTTTTCGATTTCTGTGAGAATGTCGTTGGTGTTTTGATAGAGATTGCGTTGAATCCACAGATTGCTTTGGGTAATATATTTCACTTGTATTTCTAATGTAGAAAGAATTATATATGATAAAATATACCAATAAGTCTAACAGCTCTTTCATAAGTTTAAAAAAGCTTTTAAATGATATTAAAGTAGTGGATTACAGTGTAATTGGCAGAGTTTTTTAGTGGCATATGAAATAATCAATTGTGTCTTATATTCAATAAATACAGTTAACAGACGTTTTTGAAAAATCACTGAAAAGACAGTTTAGGAAGTAATCACATTTGTTGACATAACAAACTAGCTGTAATCATTTCCCTTTCTCTGATTTGCCTTTTAAGATGGTTTGAGGTATCATAATCCACTGAAACTGCGTCTTACATACATTTTACAGGAATTTTTGAGTCAGTCTTAAGTATCCTGAAGTGAAATGACTTTACCACTTCCATTTTCCCTTGATTTTCATGTGTCTCAGCAAAATCTTTATGTAACTACATGGGCCTTTTTATTATCTTAATAATTAAAAGAATGGTTGTGGGATTGGGTTTTTCAACCCACATACTGGAAGTCTGAAGCATGGGCAGAGAATAAACACACCTACTCAGGGTGCACATTCTGGGACACCAGTATAACCACACTGGTTGGTTATTAAAATATTGAGATAATTCCATACAAGGAGGTAATTCCATACAAGAAACTTCTAGTTCCTGATTCCCATACTAACACTCCATGACCTCCCCAGAACCCAGCAACTAAGGGGAGGGGAGGGAAATTGCTCTAGGACCTTCCTCCACTACTATGTCCAGCACCCCTTCTGACTGATGAATGCTGTGCTGTGTCCCTTATTAAATATTTTGACTGTTACTCCTTGTTTTAGTACATTCGGGCGGCTATAACAAAAGTACAATTAACTGAGCAACTAATAAGCAACAAATTTATTTCTCACAGCTCTAGAGGCTGGGAAGTCCAAGATCAAGGTGCCCACAGACTTGGTGTCTCCTGAAGGCTCATTCTCTGGTTTACAGATGGCACCTTCTCTCTGCTTCCTCACATGGTAGAAAGAGCTAGCTGACTCTTTGGGGCCTCTTTACAAGTACACTAATCTCATTTATGAGGGCTCTGATTTCAGGACCTAATCCGATACCAAAGACCCAACCTCTTAATACTATGATATTGGAGATTAAGTTTCAACATACAAATTTTGGAGGGATGCAAACATTCAGACCATAGAACTCTTGTATTCATAATAATGAGAACCAATCATTGCTTTTATATTCTACTGTTTGAGGGGAATGAATGGAATTTGAATTGAATTTGTACCTCTCAGTTTGATATCTAAGTATGTCTAAATTTTGACTGATTGTTATAGATTTTTAAGAACAAAGCAATGTCCTCTGGGTTCAAAAAATGGATGTATTTTAAACCTAGTTATACTTCAGGCACAAAAACACTCAAGCAGGAGAGTTATTTGATTTAAAAAAATAACTATTTTGGAAGTATTCTGAACAATGCCAGAGTTAAATGACATCTTATATTTTTCTTAGTAAGAGACATAAATATTTAAATAATAAATCTGATCAATATTTCTATTAGAACAAAATATATAAACTGAAGACAAATATTTTCTGAATATAATCTCTGGTGATTATCATCTCTTTTCACATAGCACTAATTCTTTAGAGAATTGTCAAAACCATGGATTCAAACAAACGATGGTTTAATAAAAATTAATATTTAAAAACATTTTAAAACAAGGTAACACTTTTCCTAAAAATATAGACTACTACTCATATCTGCAAAATGGTCAATTTAAAAAGTTCTCTAGCTTTGCCCTTTTTTTCTTTAGGTCCATGTTTACATTTATAATTGGACACAAGAATAAAAGTACTTCCAGCTACTTATCAAATTGGTGGACATATTTATCAAATTGGTGGACATATTTACATAGACTTTTAGTTCAAATTGGCATCCACAATATTGTGAAAAACAGAGCAACACAAGGAGAAATTAGTTTTTTTCTATAGAACCCAAAACTCTGTTCTAGTCATAACCTACTCCATAAAAATGAAAATTTAGGCCAAGCACGGTGGCTCACGCCTGTAATCCTAGCACTTTGGGAGGCCGAGGTGGACAGATCACGAGGTCAGGAGTTCTAGACCAGCCTGGCCAAAATGGTAAAACCCTGTCTCTACTAAAAATACAAAAATTATCCAGGCACCTGTACTCCCAGCTACTTGGGAGGTTGAGACAGAAGAATCGCTTGAACTGCAACCCCAGGAGGCAGAGGTTTCAGTGAGCCAAGATCGTGCCACTGCACTCCAGTCTGGGCAACAGAGCAAGACTCCATCTCAAAAAAAAAAAAAAAAATAGAAAAGAAAAGAAAAAGAAATTTAAATAAAGTTATAAATGATAATCAGAATAGGGTTTAATTTTCTAACAATTTTATGTCTGTCCACATAATTAGGGACAGTGAGAATAAGCAACTACAATGCCAAACCATAGTAACATAAATTTAATTCTGACTTATAAACTATAAACATATATGAAGCTCCACCTAACATGTACACACATATATTTCATGTATATATATATGAACTTGACAAAGAATAAGCTAACGTAAAGAGCTGCAAAAACATAAAATAGTTACATTAAAGTGGTAACCGTTTACGGTATTACTGAATTGGGTTGGAATCTTTTTTTCAGCTAGCTTGTTGTTTGCCATTAGATTATTTTCCTCAACAGTGGTTTTCTTTTCTCTTTCTTTTTTTTTTTTTTTTTTTTTGAGACAGAGTCTCGCTGTCTCCCAGGCTGGTGCGATCTCGGCTCACTGCAAGCTCTGCCTCCTGGGTTCATGCCATTCTCCTGCCTCAGCCTCACAAGTAAGTGGGACTACAGGTGCTTGCCAGCACGCCCGGAAAATTTTATGTATTTTTAGTACAGATGGGGTTTCACCGTGTTAGCCAGGATGGTCTCGATCTCCTGACCTTGTGATCCACCCGCCTTGGCCTCCCACAGTGCTGGGATTACAAGTGTGAGCCACTGTGCCCAGCACTCAACAGTGATTTTCAAACTTGTTCAGGTGACCAAATACTTGGAAGCCATAATACCCTTTACATAGCACCGTGAATTACTGATGTGATTAATTCCAGCATAATATTATACAAGCAAGGAACAATTTTACCAGCAGAAAATATAACTTTATTATGGTTCCACATCTAAACATCTAAAAAATACTACTACTATACATAAAATATTTATGAAACCACACTTCATAGCAGGATAATAAATAACAAAATTTGAACCAAGCCAACCATCTAGAAAGACATGATTCAAAGACAAACTGGCGTTTATGACAACTGCTCGTTTAATTTCCTCCTCTTCCCTATAATTTGCTTTTGTCTGATCTTAATACTCACATCTGATTTCTTAAGTCCCTGACCCTGACTTGAAACCTGTTATCTTAACTCGCTTCAGATTACCTGAGCCTGGGCTCCTCCCCGTAGATATGGTCTGAATGGACTCCAGTATCTCTGCAACTGCTGACCTGCCCATTCCTAGGCATAGGGCAAATGGGTCTCAAGGAACTCCAGAAATCCAGCTGAGGTTGGGATGCAAGAAGGCAGAGTTAGCATAGGAAAGAAAAACGGCATCCCTTGTGCCTGAATCTGGCACACAATAAGTGCTCAATAAATGTATTAATTGGAAAAAGCATCTCCAACAAAGGTGAGCTTGGGAATGAGGAGAGCAGCTCAGTTAAGAACAGGATCTGAAGCAAAGGTAGGAGTTAAACGGGCAAGAAGGCTGTAACTGGACAAATGGACAACTGAAGCTACAGCCAGCAGAGATGCCTCAGCCTTGCAGGGCATTATAAGTTTAGACATTTATTCTATATCCTATCTTATTTCACAAAGAATCTAAAAAGCAAAGTAAAAGTAGAGCATCTTACTATCCTTTTCTGAACCAAGTCTGAGAGGAAGTTGTCTAAGAAACTTTTGAACACCAAATTGCATGTTTTCTTTTTGTGGCTGTAATTTGGTAGGTAGCTGAAAAGAGGGGTACTTTTGCCCTGTATGCCTGGGTTTATTTAACAAATATATTTCTAAATATAGAGAATGCTTTTAAATATAGAAAATCATCCACACATATATCCACAAAAGTTAGTGAACAACATATGAGCAGCTGTTTGTTTTTCAGTAATTCGTTTGCTTCTTGTTCACTGGTTTGCTTCTCTGCTATCACTTTGAGGTAGGCAAATAATAATTGTAATTAATGTTTAAAAATTAGGAAATAGGCCAGGCGCGGTGACTCATGCTCATAATTCCAGCACGTTGTGAGGCAGAGGGGGGCGGATCGCTTGAACCCAGGAGTTCAAGACCCACTAAGCATGGTGGTGTGTGCCTGGGTGACAGAGTGAGACCTTGTCTCAAGGAAAAAAAAAAAAAAGAAAGAAAGATTTAAACCTTTAATTTTTCTTAGAATTGGAAAAAGACTGTCATAAAATTTTGAGGTAGAGTATGGCAAAGTAGCTCACAGTTTGAGAAAAATACGTTTGAATTTGGAAATTCCCACTGAAATTTCATTTTAAAAATGGGACTTGAGAATTAACTTTTTGATGTATTGTTGCCCATTTTCAAGACATTTCAGCATTGGTCCAGCTGGGAACTATTCCATGCCCTCTGCTATGGTCTGAACAGTTGTGCCTCTCAAAAATTCATGTTGAAACCCAATTACCAATAATATTGCCAGTGATATTAGGAGGTGGAACCTTTGAGAAATGATTAGATCATGATAGTAGAGCTCTCATGAATGGGATTAGTGTCATTACAAAAGAGGCCCCAGAAAATTGTCTTGTCCCTTTCACCATGTGAAGACACAGCTAGAAGTCACCATCTATGAACCAGTGAATGAACACTGAATCTGCCAGCATCTTGACCTTGGGCTTCCTGGCTCCGGAAGTGAGAAATAAATTTCTGTTGTTTATATGCTACCTAGTGTATCTTGTTATAGCAGCCCAAATGGACTAAGACACCCTCTGCCTTTTGGGTTAACTTATTAATAACAATGTATTAAACACAACTATGTGTTACTCAATACAGTTTTCTTATTTGATCTTAACAGACCTATGTATCATTCATAATGCTTAACATTAATAAGCATTGCTCTTTTATTCTACGAAGTAGAAAAAGAGAGGTGCTGAAAGGTTCAATAACTTCCCACGGTTGTGTGCCTACTAAGTGGCTGAACCAGGAATCCAGCCTGAAATCATCAAGACTCTCCGTTGATCTCTCTTGGCACGGTGCTTAGCTATTAACCAGGGAGATCAACCCTCTGCACTACAAATAGGCCTTTATGCTCTTCCTTCCCTCCCTCCCTTCCTTCCACTATTTCTACTTGAGATTACTCTCAGGTATCCAAAAATAAATTATTTCATTGCCACCTGTTATTAAGAGTAACAGAGACCAAAGTTTATGCTAATCAGTCAATCTTAAAAGAATGGAAAATACATGCCTTAAAGTCCTGCTACCGAATTACAAGTTGATTGTGTGTATATTAAGCAGGCATTACTGTTCGGGCAGTAAATATAGCAATATATTATTCAGATTCACAAAGGAATAAAGTATTTCAAATTTGCTGTGACACTTAAAGTCTCTGCACCCTTATCATTAAGCATCTGAACTTTTAATTAAAAAATAAACAAATACTGTATATTTTTTCTATCAAGTTGTCATTACCAATGGCATTGTAAACCACACCCTATTAGTGTTGCTTTTAGCACTACTTCAACTTTCCTAACTTACTACACCAACAGCTGTCAATTTTTAAGATGATTTATCCCTTTTTCTTTATGATTGTCTTGTTCATGTGGCTGAAATTCCTAAAAGTACAAGAACCAAACTGTATTAAAAATTGAAAAACACAATGAAGTTTTCTAATTGCATTACCCTTTTTTCTGAGATAGAGTCTTGCTCTGTCGCCCAGGCTGGAGTGCAGTGGCGTTATCTCAGCTCACTGCAAACTCCACCTTCTGGGTTCAAGCAATTCTGCCTCAGCCTCCTGAGCAGCTGGGACTACAGGTGTGCACCACCACGCCTGCCTAATTTTTGTATTTTTAGTAGAGATGAGGTTTCACCATGTTGGCCAGGCTGGTCTTGAACTCCTGACCTCGTGTTCCACCCACCTCGGCCTCCCAAAGTGCTGGGATTACAGGCGTGAGCCACCATGCCTGGCCTGCATTACCCCTTTATAGAATATCATCCTGATGCTTTCTAATGCGAATTTTTCAGGTAATTGAAGTGTATCTTTACTTTGGATAGAAAACATCCTTTGACAATTCCTGTCTTATTTGACAGAGTAACAAATTCTTTGATTCAGTCACTGTTATTAACAAATTATTTTACAAAGTTGTAACATAACTATGCCTTTAGGACATTGCTGTACAAGGTTCTCTATCCAAACACCTTATAGCCCCTGCTTACTACCTAAAACCTAGAGTCTTTGGAGTCTTCTGTCAGTGGGCCAGAGTACTTTTCTTGTGGCCTAACATCCTACCCCCGCCACCCTGGCCACCAAACCCTCGCTTTGCTATGTCTGTATCTGCTGTTGAGTTTGGAAATGTGTTAGCTGAAGTTGTTACAATAATGTATTCATCACGTTACTAAAGGTCTTCATGAGATTTTTAGGGCTCTCTCAGGAGGAAAAGACAGTTTCTGCTTGTCGTCTTTGTGGCATCTATGTGGCCTATATTGCTTCTCAGTGATTCTGTGAGCTTAAATAATATTTTAATTATGTTTTTCGTTTTCAGGTCTTCCTACAATTTCCTAACATTGATTGCTTAAAATATTTAAGTAAAAAGTGTCTCTAAATCAAATTTTAATTTCCATAAATGTCTAGAGCAATGGCTACAAATTAACATGCAATTTGAATTGGTGTTCTTTGGCGGTATGTTCAGATAAATGGTGACCAGATCTCAATACGAGGAATTATGAAGGGTTGCCAATGTGTTCTCCAGTGAGAAGCATTTAACTCTCCAGTGTTCATGATAAGAAGGTTGATAGTTCAAATAATTTATTGCTGTTTTATAGTATACATAATTAAATGAAACATGTTAAACTCAAGGGAATTTTTAATAGGTTACTTGCAATTGTTATTGCAGGCAACAACTTGTACATGATTTTATTTCCAAATCCACAAAAAACAAATTTTATACAAATCAGCACTGTAAAAATGTCAATTACAGCCCCAGAGGCTTTGCTGGCAGAATAATTGTCTAAATTCTAGAATATGGGAAACAGGTTTTTTTCTGGATTCTTCTTTTTTTTTTTTTCATTTTCTTTTTTTTTTTACAAAAAAAATTTACAAGTGAAATGTTACTACAAAACTTTTTATAAGGAATTTTTGCAAAACATTTACATTTTACCATCAACTATTTCTGTTTTAAAATCATTATGTAGATTTAATACCCTATGCTGCACATCAATTTATGTGGGATGACAACTTAGTGACATGCATAAAAAAACACCACAAGGCATTAAAATGGAGACTTAAATACAAATATTGTTGCAATAAAACAGTTATAAAATTGAAAAATAGGACCTAAACATCATGCTTATCTAAGTTTGACAAATTAACTTTTTCTCCTAGATTACACATTTTTATTACTGCTCTCATGAGAGTGTGATAAATAATGACTTAACATCAAGTTCTAATGTAATCAGCAACACATACACAAACCTAACCAAAGAAAGTATACTGTAAGAAAAAACTATTCTAACACTGGAGTTTTACCATGATAAATACATAGCTTTGCACTGATAATTACAATAAAGAAAAGTTTTATAACGGTGGTAAAGGGAATGAACAGTGAAATGCCATTAAACAAGACTCTACTGCACATCTGTGCCCTATTACTTATAACAGCTATATCCCACTGAGTCAAATAAAGGACATTGAAATTTACGATTCTTCTAAAGACAGAAAAGTAGACTCAGAATGGTATGCAGAACAGACTGTCAAAATATTTCTAATTTCAGTGGTGAAATGTGCACCTGCTAACACAAATTAACATATTTTATATGCTATAAAGCTATCCAGATTCATTTGATAAATTTATAATAGGCCTCATTGTTGATTAAAAAATAACTTCATTTCTAATGGACATACATAGGTTTGCATTAGAACTGGTTCATGGAATAATGATGCAGAGTGTTCATACTTGGTATTAACAACAACAAAAAGTGTCACTCTGAGGAAACATGATTAAAACATTAAGAAAGTTTCTTTGCGTAAAAAAATTTATAGCACTGATTGTGTAGCATAATGATAGATAAAATATATATTTGATGTTTCAGCTCCTATATAATAAAATTAAAATTAACACTACCAAATGCTCCTCTGTACCAAACAAAACAACAAACCAATTCTGATGTTTTAAAGCCAGATACATCAGTTGTTAAGAGTACATTAAATAAAATATACAAAACAATTTACAAAATCCAACTAAAATTTAAAGACTCTGTTACAAGTCTACAAAAGCTTTAAGAAACTTGAAATTTATAACCACAGTGTAAAAATTTTTTTTCCTTTAATCTCAAAGCTTTTTTATACAAACTGAAAGCACAAAAGACCTTCAGTTTTATATAACGCTACAAAGGGCTGGCCTAAAGTGTACATAGTGTAAACAGTGATCATTACAGTATTTCTCCTTCATCAAAAATACAAGAAACATCACAATTTTGGAAGATAATTCGCATGAGTAGTACTTTTCCTGAAATTATAGAGAATGCACAAGAAAACACGTACCTATATTCAAACAGTCCCCAAAGTAATGATGTTAATAAATTGAGCAGGTAGGTAAAAACTTTAGTTTTCAAATGGTCAATTTCACTGATTATGATTCTGTGTAAATACTTTTTTAAAACATAAAATATCCTTATTAATATTTAAGTTACTGGTATAATCCAGATTTTTTCATATGAAACTTTTGGCCATCTTTCCTAACAACACCATTTCCTAGCCGGGCACGGTGGCTCATGCCTGTAATCCCAGCACTTTGGGAGGCCGAGGTGGACGGATCACCTGAGGTCAGGAGTTTGAAACCAGCCTGGCCAACATGGCGAAACCCTATCTCTACTGAAAATACAAACATTAGCCAGTGGTGGTGGTGGGCGCCTGTAATCCCAGCTACTCAGGAGGTTAAGACAGGAGAATCGCTTGAACCCGGGAGGCAGTGTTTGCAGTGAGCTGAGATCGTGCCACTGCACTCCAGCCTGGGCAAGAGTGCGAGACTCCATCTCAAAAAAAAAAGACCCTTTCCTGTAAGACCCTTGCATAAACCATATATTTTTTTCTTTAGTCACTTACTTCACTGAAAATTATTCTGCCTTTTCAAAAATAAAAGTTTTGCTTCATAATATATCTATTATATATTAGGCTAATTTTTAGGGAAAATTCAGTTATTGATGTAACATAAAAACATTACTGTGTTATAATTTCTAATTACCTTCTAACACAGCACTAGAAATAAAATGGAACTGGCCAATTTTTAGTAGAGGAAAACAAGAATTACAATGTAGTTAAAAGATAATTTTCTGCTGGCCTTGGAAAAAAGTATAATTCTTTCTTTGGCTACCAAGTCAAAGCATAAAGAATTCTGCACATTGTCAACATAACTCATATTTACAAAATACGAAACTACAGAACAATTTACACTCTATGCAAATATTTCCAATATAAACATATTAAATGAAATTTTGTGGTTCAACCTACGGTTAGGAATATAATCAATCCTAACTTCAGAACATTGCATGTTAAGATGCCTCATTTTATTTTTCTGAAGCTATGATGAGTTTTGTTTTAACATTTTTTCCCCAGCATTTTCCTAAGGTGTCAACCTTAAATTTAACCTAAGATTTAACTCTAAGTTCCTCTTGTGTCTCCAAATGGAGAAAGTAATTGGACTTCACTGATTGTCTGCATACACACTACTATAATGTAGTGGTAATAAAGATCTGAGATGTATCTCAGATTACTGTTTTGGAACTTACCTAATTCAGCTGTTGAAGAATTTCTAACATTTAGAAAAGACGGCCAAAACTATTTTCGGTTGATTTTCCAAAAATCAAGCTAAGGAAATATGGTATTATCCTTATCATCAGTTAACTATCTGTTTTCTGTGCTATAGAGAAAAAGAAAACACGTAAATTTATTTATGACTGAATTTATAACAAAGTACTTTCAAAGAAAATAAGTTCAATTAAGGTCCAGCCTGCAAACTACTAAGGTCTTTTTAAACATGTTAACAAATGATATTAAGAGATGGGAAGATTCTGTCTAAAGGTTATGTGATATATTTCCAAACAACTACAACTTATAGTATGGAGGAAATACTTTTCTGTTTCCAGTACATCAGTTTACTTTTTGTATTTTTTAAAATTCAACTCTTCATGTGTTGACCCCAAACCCTGGAATACTTAAAGAAGCCAAGAATGAAAACATAATTTCCTACTCTGTAATCCACTTGACCAGCCCATTTCCAGATTTCAAAGGTGTGTAAACAAGTGCAGCACTAGAGGTCTCTGTTATAAATAACTTTTCAGAATTCTTCCATGTTGGTTGAAACATTGGGAGTTGCTGGATTCGAATCTTGAGAAATGGCTGCAACTGTGACAATTCTTGGGGAGCCAAGCACCTCTGTAACAGATGAGTCCAGTTCTCCCGAGGTAACAATGGCAAGAGCTGTCCCACCACCTTTTTTATTCTGGTGCGTTTTGACATGTTTGGAGAGATGATCACTCCGCATAAACCTTTTAGAACATTCCGGGCATTCAAATCTCTTTTCACCTACATAGAAAAACAGTAAATGAAGTTATACACATTTTACTTAAGTGAAATTATAATTTTTAACAATCTTTCTTTTTGTACAGTTTCACTAGTTGCAAAATATTTTATTTAAAAATGTTATGAAACAAGCAATGCAAAGAGAAAGACCACGTGATTGCAACAAAAAGACCTGAAGTTTAAGTCCTGCTTCTGCTATGAACTGGAAATAAAAGCTGGAGCAAGTAAATAGCCACCGGACCCTCAGTTTCCCATCTACAAAGCAAGAGGGTTTTTAGCAGGCAATGTAAATATCTCTATCAGATGTAACAAATATATATAATGTTCAAGGCTCATGTCCACTGTTCTTCCAAACTGCTAACCTGGGTTTTAGTTTTAATCATGGTGGCATGAAATATCTTAGAACTATTTCAAATAAACTAAGTTAATAATTTAATAGTGTACTGAGTTCTTTACAAGGCAAAAATGGGAGGCAGGCACATGCTACATTTAGAATTTAATAGAGTTTTTAGGTTTCATAAGATAACACTTAGTTTCTGTTGTCCAAAGAAATTCTTAAATATGCTTTCTTCAAAATATAACATAGTTCTACTGGACCAACTTCTTTGTTTTGGAATAAAAGCTAGTTTAATGTTAACTAAAAAGAAAAAAGCCATTTTGTTTTTGTGTATAATAAATGAGGCATATCAAAATTCGGTTAACTGGTTTATCCTGATGTGCTCAATGAATAACTGTTAGCTGTAGATCTTCCCTCTAAAATTGTTACTTAAGGGACTGAAATGTTGTTTTCCCAGTCTGATAAAACTTGGATAATAAGTGATAGGGTTTGGCTCTGTGTCCCCACCCAAATCTCTCTTGAATTATACTTCCATAATTCCCACATGTTGTGGGAGGAACCCAGTGGGAGATAACTGAATCATGGGGGTGGGTTCCCCATACTGTTCTCGCGGCAGTGAATAAGTCTCACAGGATCTGACAGTTTTATCAGGGATTTCTGCTTTTGTGTCTTTTTTGTTTCTTTGCCTGCCACCATCCACATGAGATGTGATTTGCTCCTCTTTGCCTTCTGCCATAATTGTGAGGCCTCCCCAGCCATGTGGAATTGTGTCTTTATCAGCAGCGTGAAAACAGACTAATACAATAAGAAAATTCAATTTGGATAATTTCTTTTCTTGGCCCTGCTTTTGACTCACCAATAAAAAAATCTATAGGCTCAAGTTGGTCCACATCAGATACTCTCTCTTTTTCTTTATATTCTCTTTTTCTTTACGTGTATGCTTTTACTTTTTCATACCCTTTGAAAAAACCGTTAGTCTTCCTTATTATTGTTATAAACAAATATTAAAATTTACAGGACCACTGCACTCAATACAATATTGTATTAAACATCCATGTGAAGTAACACAAAGAAGTTGCACCTCCGTGTCATACCACACACCAAAATACATGCTATAAAGATTTAAAACTATTAAAAAAAAAAAAAAGGGAAAACATTTCTATAACCTAGAGCTTGGCGATACTTTAAAAAGTACAACAGGTTATTTAGAAACTATAAAGGAGAGAACAGACAAATCTGACTACACAAAAATACAATACTTTGTATGACTTAAGATCCCATAAAGTTAAAGGAGAGAAAAAAAAAGATCAACAGAAGCATAAAAACAATGTGATAAAATTTAACACATTTTGATAAGCACTCTTGGCAAACCAGGAATAAAAATTTATTCTTTTACCTGCTAAAAGTCATTGGCACCCTATACCCCTACATATAATTAATGGAGAAACTTCTGAACTATTACTTTATACATCAGAAACAAGATAAGAGTGCTATTATATATATCATTACTATTTTCAACATAATATGAAACATTCTTACCAAGCCTACATATCAGACAGTAAAATGAAATGAGGTACAATCATTGGAAGGAAAAAAAATTGAAATATATTATTATTTACAATTATTATTTACATAAAAAATCTGAGAAAATAAACAATTAGAATAAATTTGTCTAGTGGCAAGATTCATGATCAATCGATAATAAGCAACACCATCCATTAATTACATAAATCAACATGTAATGCAAATGTTGAGACTACAGTGAGCCACTGCACTCTAGCCTGGATGACAGAGCCAGGCCTTGTCTCAAAAAAAAAAAAAAAAAGTGTGTAGACAAGGCCCTGACCCCAGGTCAGACACAAACTCTATGCGAAGCCACACTTGGCAAGTCTGGTCTTGGTATCTTACTCCAGGGTCTAGCTAGGTTCCAACAGGAGGAACCTGGAATTTCTCTGTACAAAGGTGGAGGTAGTGGCCTACTTTAAAAAAAAAAAAATGTATTTGGGCTGGGCACGGTGGCTCATACCTGTAATCCCAGCACTTTGGGAGGCTGAAGTGGGTGGATCGCCTGAGGTCAGGAGCTTGAGACCAGCCTGGCCAACACAGTGAAATCCTGTCTCTACTAAAAATACAAAAAAAAGTAGCTGGGTGTGGTGGTGCACACCTGTAATCCCGGCTACTTGGGAGGCTGAGGCAGGAGAATCACTTGAACCTGGGGGGTGGAGGTGGCAGTAAGCACTGCATGCTAGGAGATAAATTACCTGCTATAACTGCCCCAGGTGTGCCTGCCTACCAGACACCCCATCTTGCAAGACCACCATTAAAAGTCTCGCTTCCATTGCTCGTGTCTCCAAGTCCATTCTTTGGGTTTGGACAGGTGAATATGTATGTCTCACAAACCTGGGGGCCTGTCTGGGATCTCTGTATGTGCATGGAGTGGGACTCCAGCTGAGAGGAGAGAGGCGTCCCACCCGATTTAGGCGGCCCGCTCTGTCCGGGCGTCCTGGGTCCCCACAGAAGCCACAGACAAACCTGAGACTGTTATTCAGGAGGCAGCAGAGGTGACACAGGGAGAAAAGCAGGCACTGCAGTAACCAGGCAACCTTGTGTAGGAGCCAAGGGAGGAAAATTGGACTATAAGTACTGTCTTGGTGGTTGGGCATTTTCAGAGGTTGAGTGAGTGTGACTGAGATGTACCCTAGATTTGAAGCAAGAGCAGAGTCTCAATCCATGGTTCTGTTCTCCCATGAGGAAAATGGACAAAGAATGGTGGGAGAATGGATGAAGTGATTCTCGGGGTGTGCAAGAAACCTCCAGTAGGGGGTGCTGAGAACACAGGGAAAAGCTCAGACACAGACTGACTGAAAATGGGAAACCGAAATTCTAGGCCTAGGGGACAAGGGAAAGAGGGAGCCAAAGAGACTCCCTCTGACATTTACCAGGATAGTCCTATGGCCTAAGTTTGGCTCAGATTAAAAATTGGGTGTGCCAAGCTTTAATTCTCTATGTGAATAATAAAACCCCAATCTCACAAGAAGAGATGGGTTATGCTCTCTGCTGGACCAAGGAATTAGCCCCCATATTCCTGCTTAAAGAAGAAAAAGAGCCTAGTAAAAACCCCTCACCCGGTGAAAAGCCCTGGGACCTCCTGTCATGCATGCCCCTCCATACCTCTCAAAAAATAGGGGACAGGAAAGTCAAGGGGAAGCAAGAGGGTTAGAAGAGGAAAGACCTGGATACCATGGAGGTTAAATCAACTGTTCCTCTAAATCTTTATCCAAATTTAAGAAAAGAACTAGAACACTGTAAGAGGGATATTGAGAACTTCCCTATTCCTTCCACACAGCAGGCACCTAGCATGTTCCCTCTTAGGGGAGTTCCCATGGGACAGGGAGAGACTGGCTTTGTAAATGCTCCTTTTATACTGAAATTAGGAATTTCAAGAAAAAAATGAAACCACTCCCAGAAGATCCCCTCAGTTTAGCAGACCATCTGGACCAATTCCTAGGATCCAGTTTTTATACCTGGGCTGAAATGATGTCCATCAAGAATATCTTGTCCATAGGAAAAGAAAGGGGAATGATTAGGAGAGTGGACATGACCATCTGGGAGAGGCAACACCCTCCCAGGCAAGGAGTCTCACCAGCCGAACAAAAATTTCCAAATGTTAATCCTGAATGGGACAATAATGATCCCAGGGACTACGCCCAAATATAGGACCTTCGGGAACTGATAATTAAAGGGATCAAGGAATCCACTCGTAGGACACATTCAAGATTCAACAAGCAAAAGAGGAAACTCCCTCTGCATTCCTACATAGGCTCAGAGATCAGATGAGAAAATGCTCCAGATTAGATCTAGAGGACCCAGTAAGGCAACGTCTTTTGAAGGTTAACTTTGTAATTAAGAGCTGGCCTGACATTACCAAAAAATTATAAAAGATTGATGGATGGAAAGAGAAACCAACTGAGGATTTACTGAGGCAAACTCAGAAGGTCTTGTAAGGAGAAAGGAAGAGAAGCAGAAACAAAAAGCAAAAATCATGGTTTCCACTGTGGAAGAGGTATTCAGAAAAGGGTTACATCAAGATCCCCCACTTAGGAAACAAGGGAATTACAGACTTCGACACGAAGAAAGAAGGGAAATGCAGGGAAAAGGTCCTAAGACTATGAGTGGATGTTGCAAGTGTGGAAAGACAGCACATTTTAAGAGAGGATATCCTAAATGGAAAAAAGAAAAGGTGATACCCTTCAAGACGGTTGATGAAGACTGGGGGGGGGGAGGGGGGGGGCAGGAGCTCCTTCTGAGTAGGTCCCACCAGGAACCCTCAATAAATGTGAAGGTGGGACCTGAGGGAAGAAGTGACATTTTGATTCATACTGGGGCAGCTCACTCCTCCCTAATTCACCAAGGGGTACTCTGTAAGGAAAAACTGACAGTATCAGGGATAAAAGGGGAGGGATTTCAGGTTCTAATATTTAAGAAAATGTTAATTACATCAGGACCAAAACAAACTGAGGGGTCACTCATATGTTCCTGAAGTAGGAACTAACCTCCTGCGTCGAGACTTGATTGTGAGATTGGGTTTAGGATTAGGAATAGAGGAAGGACAAATAAAAGTAATGATGAGCCTCCTAACAGAGGAGGAAGAAAGAAAAATTAATCCCCTTGTGAGGGTTAGGGAAGGCAACAGAGGGTTAAAAATCACACCCTTACAGATTAAACTAAAACAACCAGAAGTAGTTTGCAGAGAACAATATCCCATTTCTACTGAAGGGAGAAAAGGTCTCCAACTGGTAATAGAGGGATTGATTAATGATGGACAATTAGAACCCTGCATGTTACAATACTCCAATTCTCCCAAAGAGCCTGACGGGTTGTATAGATTGGTGCAAGACCTAAGGGCTATAAATCAAATTGTCCAGACCTACCACCCTGTGGTGCCTAACCCCTACACCCTCTTTAGTAAGATACCCTATGAACGTTAAGTGGTCCAATGTGGTGGATCCAAAAGATGAATTCTGGGCATGTCCCCTAGACTTTAGGAGTAGGGAAACTCTTTGCCTTTGCATGGGAAGATTCTATAACTAGGAGAAAACAACAGTACCCCTGGACTGTGCTGCCACAAGATTTCACGGAAGCCCCAAACGTATTTGGTCAAATCTTAGAAAAAGTCCTGGAATAATTTCAACCTTCCAGGGGAACACAGTTGTTACAATACGTAGATAATCTTTTAATTTCTGGGGAGAGGAAGGCCGAGGTATCAGAAGACACCACAAGCTTAATTTCCTAAGAGAAAGGGGATTGCGAGTCTCTAAGAACAAACTGCAGTGTGTAGAAAAAGAAGTTAAATATTTAGGACATCTGATTAGTGAAGGGACGTGAAGAATAAACCCAGAGAGAATATTGGGAATAGTGGGTCTGCTTTTGCCTAAGACAAAGAGAGAACTCCAAAAATTTTTAGATTTAACTGGCTACTATAGGTTATGATTTGATTCATATGCTCAAAAGACAAAGATTCTATATATCAAGTTACTAGAAGAACCTGATCCCCTGCATTGTCCTCAAAGGAAATTCAGGTGGTGAAAGAGCTAAAGCAGGCCCTCATTCAGCCCCGGTCCTGGCCCTCCCATCTTTAGAGAAACCATTCCATCTGTTGGTAACAGTGGATCATTCTTGGGGTCCTCACTGAAACCTGGAGAGGGAAGAGAGAATCTGTTGCTTTTGTCTCCAAGCTTCTTGATCCTGTCTCTCGGGGGCAGGCCAAATGTGTGCAAGCAGTGCTGCCACAGCCCTGCTGCTAGGAGAGTGGAAAGTTAACATTTGGTGGGGCCCTAATAGTAAGTGCCCTATACCAGGTCAGGAATATATTAAACCAAGAGCCGGGAGATAGTTTGGACAGATTCTCAGATTCTAAAATATGAACCCATATTAGTAAGAAAAAAAATTATTTGCTTGTAACCATAAATATTTGCCTAACTGCAGCCAATTTCCTATGGAAAGGAGAGGAGAACAAAGACATCAGACCAGAACTGCTTAGATATCATAGAATAATAAACTAAAGTAGGACCAAACCTTAGGGAAGCTCCACTACATGATGGGATAAGGCTGTTTGTGGATGAGTTGTGACAAGTGATAGATGGCAATGCTGTCACTGATGGTAATAAACACTCCTTATGTGAGAAAGGTAGATTACCTAATGGCTGGTCAGCCCAAATCTGTAAATCATATGGTCTTAACCAGGCCATAAAGTTCCTTAAAGCCCAAGAAGGCACTATATATACTGATTCTAAATATGCTTATGGGGTAGTATACACTTTTGATAAAATCTGGACAGAGCGAGGTCTAATAAATAGCAGGGGAAAATAACTGGTTCATGGGGGAACTGGTCAAACAGGTTTTAGAAAGCCTCCTGCTTCCAGCAGAGGTAGCCATAGTTCATGTAAATGGTCATCAGAAAGGGAACACTATAGAAGCTACAGGAAACAAGCTTGCAGATGAAGCTGCTAAGCAAGCTTCTCTGGACAAAGAAATTAGACTACATAGCCTGCTCCCAGACATCCCTCAGCTAGTATGAAGGCCCCAGTTTACCAGAGAGAAAGAGGAAGAATTAGACCGGACAGGGGTCACTCAGACTGAAGATGGCAAAAGGGTACTTCCTGAAATAAGTAAACCCCTAAGAAGAAAACTAATATCTATATTACACAAATGGAGTCAGTGGGGACCCCAGGCTTTGTTTGTGTGATACAATACTTAGAAATTATGGGTGTGTAGGGATTTATACTCTTGCTAAACAAGCATGTGGAAATTGTGTAACTTGTCAAAAGATAGACAAAAAGGTGATTAGAAAAGAGGAAGACCTCCCGGAGTAAGACCACTTCAAAGCATTCAAGTAGATTTCACAGAAATGCCCAAAGTAGGAAGACTAAAGTATTTACTAGTGATAGCAGATCACCTTTCAGGCTGGGTAGAAGCCTTTCCCCTTCCAACAGCCACTGCTGGAAATGTGGTCAAAATAATATTAAAACAGATTGTACCTAGCTTTGGACTGGTGGAAAATATTAATTCAGACAATGGGAGTCACTTTACCTCAAGGGTGTTAAGGTGAATTACGGAAGGTTTACAAATTACATGGGATTATCACACCCCTTGGCATCTCCCTTCCTCTGGAAAGGCAGAAAGAATGAATCAAACTCTCACAAAGCATATCATCAAACTCATCTTAAAAACTAAAATACCTTGCACCAAATGCCCCCCAATAGCACTCCTTAGGATTAGAAAAGCCCCAATAAAAGACTTGGAATTGTCCCTCTATGAGTCATTATATGGGCTCCCGTATTTGGGCAGAGCTACAGATCTTCTGGCTATGGAAACCAAGGATCAATTCTTAAAGAAACTATATACTGGCCCTATACTCCACCCTGTCATCCCTTAGGTTAAAAGGACTTCTGACTCAAACTTCACCTCTTGAGTTCATGGTTCACCACTTTCAGCCTGGTGATTTGGTGCAGATTAAGACTTGGAAAGAAGACAAGCTCCACCCAAGCTGGGAAGGTCCCTATCAAGTGCTCCTGACCACTGAGACAATCATGTAAACAGCTGCATGAGGTGGACTCACTATACTCAAGTCAAGGGACTGGTAAAAGAGACCCTGGAAAGGTGGGGAAAATACCAGTGGAAAGTGCATGGGTCACCTGAGGAACCCTTAACTCTGAGAAAAATCTGAAAAGAAAACATGGACTGGCCCCAGTTCTGGAAGAGTCTTGGTTATATGGGTTAGGGGCAGACATCACAGGGAAAGACCCCCTAGGGTGATTTATTCTTAAACTCATCAAAAACTCAACCCTCCATGTGCCTGGTACTACTCCAAGCCCAGGCCTTAGTAAACACTTTAGTCCACCAAATAATGATCCTAAAAGGCTAAAAATAATTGAGGTAAAGGATGTAAAGCAAACCTCAAAAACTGAGGGTATGGGGATGTGAATGCCTGGGTTGAGTGGGTCAAATTTCTGGTACAAGCCCTGAACAAGAGTAATTACTATGCATGTGCTGCGGGAGGACCTCAGGCACAGCTGGTTCCATTTCCCCTAGGATGGAATAATGATACTGACGGAATGCGTTCCATGTTGGCTCTATACCAAGACAATGATGCATGGGGAAATGAGACTTGTAAGAGTCTGTCACTGCTCTTTCTCGCATTGCAGAGAGGGGTCAGAACCCCTCATTCTCTACAGGGAATATCAACTACTCCTCTTGCCTCTCTAGGCAGGGGGCAGAGTTCAATAAGCCCATGGGAGAACTCTCAACTTGTACCCACATCCTAAGCATCACAGGTGAGTCAGGCAGGCAATGGCAATTACTCAGCTCTCCATACACCACAGCTGATGTCTGGTGGTATTATGGGAAAAAAGGAGGATAAGTTGTTACCATCCAATTGGACTGGGACTTGTGCTTAGGCCAGTTGGCCATTCCCTTCATTCCGGTATTTCGTAAGATACCTGAAAATACACACAGCCACCAAAACCAGAGAGATTTGACATATCTTTTGATCCCAATATATATGTTAACTCTATAGGAATTCCCAGGTGGTGCCTAATGAATTTAAGGCCCAAAACCAAATAGCAGCTCCGTTTAAGTCAGCACTCTTCTGGTGGTCAACTATTAAGAATGAGGACTGGATTAACTACATACATCTATTATAATCAACAGAGATTCATCAAGTATACTCGGGACATCCTAAAAGGGGTGGCTAGCCAGTTAAATGCCACCAGCCAAATGGCCTGGGAAAACAGGCTTGCGCTAGACATGATACTAGCAGAAAAAGGGGGCATATGTGTTATGCTGGGTGGGAAATGTCGTACTTTCATTGCCAACAAAACTGCCCCAGATGGGACTATCAGAAAAGCTTTACAAGGACAAACAACTCTGGCCAATGAACTGGCAGAAAATGCTGGAATTGACGACCCATTTATGGGCTGGCTAGAAGACTGGTTTGGAAAATGGAAAGAATGGTAGCTTCAATCCTTACATCTCTCATAATTGTGGCAGGAGTCTTAATAGCAGTGGGATTTTGTATTATCCCTTGTGTGGGGGAACTAGCACAGAGATTAAAACAGCTATTAATAAACACATGCCCATGACATAACCAGCAAAACAATCTGCTACTATTAAAAATGAAATTAAACTCACTCTCCTATGAAGGAGAAAGTAAACGACATCTAGAGCAATTCGAAGACAAAAAGGATTTAGACGAAAATGAGACCGAAGGAAGTAAACAGAAAAGAGGAGGGAATTTGTGAGAAAATGTTTTAAATGATCTATTTTCAAGGCATGATAAATCTAAATACTGGCAACTAGCCTGCGGATGTAACAAACCACACGGCTCATGCACTTAGAAGGTCACAATGAGCAAGCAGAATGTAGAGAACGGGTCAGCCCATAAAAGGGAAGAAAGTTTCATTATTGGGAAATCAAAACTTAAGCGGGGAAGGGAAAGTTATACCCTTATTAGGGGGATAATGAAACTTAGACAATGTCTGGGAAGACTGTAACCCCATAATACTTGACCAATAAATTAACTGCTGTAACTGCCCTGGGTGTGCCTGCCTACCATACACCCGATCTTGCAAGACCACCATTAAGTCTCGCTTTTGCTGTTCTTTGTGTCTCCAAGTGAATTCTTCGGATTCAGACAGGTGAATGTGTTTCTCACATTAAGGAACATGGTAAAAGGGACTATGCAGATTTAGCTAAGGTTATGGAGCTTAATATAAGGATATTATTCTGAATTATCCAGTAGCGCATAATTACATCAACTCTTAAAAGCAAAGAGCTTTCTTTAGCTGGAATCAGGGAGATCAGAAGTGTGAGGGGAAACATGCCCTGCTGTTGCTGGAGGGGGCCACACGGACAGTATGAGAAGGAGTGTGGGCAGCCTCCAAGTGTAAACACTGGCTCCCAACTGCCAGCTGGCAAGGAAACAAGGACCTACATTCTACAACAGAAAGGAACTGAATTTAGCTGACAATTCAAATGACTTTGGAAGCAAGTTTCTCCCCAGGGCCTTCAGTAAGGAATGCAGTCCCACTGATGCCTTGATTTTGGCTCTGTGAGAAACTAAGCAGAGCACCCAGCTGAGCTCCCTTGAACTCCTGACCTAGAGAAACTATGAGGTAATAAATGTGTGTTATTTTAAGCAGCTAAATTTGTGGTAATTTGTTGTGGCAGCAATAGAAAACTAATCTAGTTACGTATGATATAACCTTATAAAAAATGTAAAGCCCAACAAATTATAGCTGACCTAATATATGGCTCAAGGTATGTAAAACATCTTCATTACAAGTATCCAAAGTATGTCAAGAACAAATTTCAAATTTCATTTCTTCATGAAAATCTCAATGTAATTTTTAATAAAGAAATTTTTAATAAACTTGGGTATAGGAAAAAAATGCTTCTTTTGTCTAGAATATCTAAGAGAATATCATGCTTTATCACATTAAGAAAATGTAGCCTTTTAAAAGGATTTAAATATAATGTTCATATTTAGAAACTACATTACACTACTTACTATTATAATATTCTTAACAGTAATTTCCCTTGGAAAAAATTTGCTGAGATTACAAATGGAATGACAGATTGGAATGGATGAGTGGAATAAATCAGATCTTCTAAGCTTTCTGTATCTGAAGCACCTATCAAGAGTCAGCTATCTAGCTGTCAGAGTTCTGCCTAAAATCTGTTTTTCAAGTTGCTACTCTCAAAACTAAGCTACTATAATGTATGAAACATACTTTTTAAATTACTAATGCTATTTGTAAGTTTGTCATTTGATAATATATCTCCATATTTAGAAATTAAAATTAATTTCAAGAGCAAATTAAGGTAATGTATTAGCTTCCTGGGGCTTCTATAAGAAAATACCACAAACTGGGTGGCTTAAAACAACATAAATTTATTTTCTCACAGTTCTGGAGGCCAGAAGTACAAAATTAAGATCTCAGTACAGCCTTGCTCTCTCCAAGGACTCCAGAGAAGAGTCCTTTCTTGCTTCACCCTAGCTTCTGCTGACTGCTGGCAGTCCTTGGCATTCCTTGGTTTGTAGCTGCACTGCTTCAATCCCTGCCTTTGTCTTTGCCTGGGCTTTTCCCCTGTGTCTTCTCCTCTTATAAGGACATCAGCTACTGAGTTTAGGGCCCACCCTAATCCAGTATGGCTTCGTTTTAACTTCATTTCATCTGCAAAGACCCTATTTCCAAATAAGGTCACATTCACACATACTAGGATTAGGATTTAAACAATATTTTAGAAGAAAATTCAACCCACTAAAGGGACATTTTTTAATGTGTGGCATTTAGAGACCCTAAGACCAATCCTTTCTCTTCCTCCGCAAATTCCTATGTAATTTGAAGACAAGGATGAAGTCCTTTATGAAAACCCACTTCCACATAATGAATAGTAAATATATTTTTTATTCCTTATGACTTTCTTAACAGTTTCTTTTCTCTAGTTTACTTTAAGAATCTGGTTTATTATACATATAACATGTAAAATATGTGTTAATTGACTGTGATCGGTAAGGCTTCTAGTTAATAGCAGGCTATTAGTAGTTAAGTTTTAGGGGAGTCAAAAATTACACACAAATTTTCAAATGCATGGGGGTTGACATGCCTCACCTCTGTGTTGTTCGAGGGTTAACTGTAATCATTTTTGAATCTAAGGACTCAAGTTATTCAAACTGAGAGCCATGTAGTTCCTGAAATCCACCAACACCCCTACCTGAGTCCCAGTCTATCAGTCCCTCCTACACTCTCTTTCTTACCTATGCAGCATGGAATATCTAAAGTCTTTTCATGAGTACCTTAAATTCTCCAGTATCATTTACCTGGGGGGGAAAGTAGATAGTTGCCCTTGGTATACACTAGGATTGGTCCCAGGACCCCGTGGATCCCAAAATCATTTGATGCTCAAGTTTCTTATATAAAATGGTGGATACAGCATTTGCATATAACCTACACACATCCTCCCATATACTTTAAATCATCTCTAGATTAATTTTATGACTAATACAATATAAATAGTTGTTATATTATTTAATTTATATTATTTTTCATTGTTTTTATTTTTTTCAAAAATTTTCAATCTCTAGTTGGCTGAATCTGAGGATGTGGAATCCACATATAAGTAGGGCTGGTTGTAATAACGGAGGAAAGATGATAATTTGAGAAGTCGTGCTTTAATTTCCTTGAAGTAGAAAACTGAGAGTAAGGGAGGTTGAAAGGGAGTGACAAGGGATATAAGAAGACTTGAGGTTTAGATAATAATTAAGTTAATGAGAAAACCGACAAGGAAGATTGATAGGCAGTTCTGAGAAACTGGTTGAGATTTGAGACCATGAATTTATAGGGACACCAATTTGCATAATGAGTGATTTTTCATTTTTTCCTGTAGCAATTATCAACTCAAATATAGAAGCTCTTTGGTTATTTCATTATAAATGCTTTATTTAGGCTATTTAATCCACTTTAATAGTTTTAACTATCATCTATAAATAGATGACTACACCAAGATCCAGATTCTGAAACTCAGCTGTGAATTAGACATTTCCTGGATGTGCTACAGACAGCATCATTCAACATGTCACAAAGAGAACTCATCAACACAACACAAGGGTCATTCTAATCCTTATGATGCTTCAGAAAGAAAGCGGAGTCAGAAGCAAAAACAAGAGATGATATCACTGAACATGGTGAAGAACCTCCAAAACTTTGCTCTTCCATAAAAGCAACAAAAACCTGGGGGAAAAAAATGTCAAAAGCAACCATTTCAGATTCTGGCAATTAATCAAGGCTTGCAGCAATCCACGGAAGTGTTTATTCAAGAAAAATGGCTGAATTTCTGTAAGAACAGCAAGATTTGTGGTATTTTAACTTACTAGTCTCATTTTCCACTCCCCAGTGCTGTGGCAGCCTTGAAAAGTAACAGCCAGAATTCTTGGCAACGTCTGGCAGCCACCAGAGGGAGTGGAACACAGTTGAGGCTCTTTCAAAGCCTAATTCCCAATTAATCATTCCCTGAAGACTCCACTTATAAAACTGTCATATTTAATCTGAGTCTGTGAGGTAGCCCTATGTGAAATGCCTTCTCCCAGAAGTAAGGCAGGGCATGTGTTTGTCTAAAACAATTAGAAGCAAGTATTTTAACTTCATGGATGCCCAAAACAGGGGATATTATTTGGGACAAACAACAGACTAACCAAAAGGCTTTAAAGGAAAAGCTAGCTGAGAGCCAAGACATTCAGAAGAGCTTTAAAAACCTCTGACATATACATGGGAATCCAGAAGGTCACACATATGTTTAGGGCTGTGAGCCTGCTCAGAATAGCCTGAGAAGGCCCTAACTAATCTGTGCCTAATCCTGAGGCTCTAGGTAAGCAGAAAGTGAAGGCTAAGGCAGAGATGTCAAATGACTGGCTGAGTGTTGAAGGCAAGCTGCAACATGCACAAAGAACCTTTCAGCACAGGCTGAAAGACTCATTGGTTCCAAGGTGTTTAAAGAAAGAATATTTGAAAAATAGGTAAAAACTTCCCCAATTTGATTAAAAAAAAATTGCATATCCAAGAAGCTCAATGAACTCAAGTAGGTTAAATGCAGAAAGTCACATGGAGTCACATTATAATCAAACTGCTGAAAGACAAAGACAAAGAGAAAATCTAGAAAGCAGCAAGAGTAACTACATTTAGAGCCTTGGAAGACAATTAGCCTCTTGAGCCTTCAGTTTACTTATTTATGAAATGATGGGGTTGCACAAAATAATTTTCAGGAGTCCCTTTGGCTCTAAATCCTATTATCCTTGGCAGAGTTAACAGAAGTGTTTGCCTGATACTGAGGCATGCACATGAGGCTTAACAGAAAACTGTTTTGAATTCTTAAAATATAAAATAGTAAATCTCTCTCCCTTTTTACATTGCAGTCTCTCAAAATGAGTTTGTTTCCACTTTTTGACATTTATGTTTTAATTTATATACAGTAAAATTCATTTTTTTGGTATAGAATTCTATGAGTTTTGACAAATGCATTCAGTCACATAATTGCCACCAAAATAAAAACACAGAAGAGTTACTATCACTTCCAAAAATTCCTTTGTAGTGTCTCTTTGTAGTTGAACTCTCCCTCCTCCTTGCTATGCCCTAGAAAACACAAATCTGTTCTCTGTCCTTATAGTTTTGATTTTTTCAGAATATCATATAAATGATATCATATATTATGCAGTCTTTTGATTCTGAGATCTTTCACTTAGCATAATGCATCTGAGTTTCATCCATGTGGCTGTTTATTAATAATTCATTCCTTTATGTTGGGGAGCACTCCAATATATGGGTATTTTTATCCATTCACCAGTTGAAGGACATTTGGGTTACTTCCAATTTTGAGTAATAAATAAATAAATCTGCTCTACACACACATGCACAATCATAGCTTTTTTGTGTGAACACAGTTCTTAGTTCTCTTGGGTAAATACTCAGGATTAGATTTGCTAGATCATATGGTAATTGTACGTTTATAAGAAAATGCCAAACTGGTTTCCAAAGGCAGTGTGTCATTTTGCATTACCACCAGCAATATTTGAGAATTCCAATTGCTCTGCATCCTCACCAGTACTTGCAGTTACCATGTTCTCATGGTTCTTGCTTTGATTTTAGCCATTCTAATAAGTGTACAGTAATATTTCATTGTGGATTTTCCATTTCCTTGATAATATATGTCAGATATCTTTTCATGTGCTTTTCTGTCACATATATATGTTCTTTGGTGAAGTGTCAAATTCTTTGCTCATTAAAAAAAACAAAACAAAACAAAACAAAAACGTTAAGTTTGTTCACACTGAGTTTAAAACTTAAGGTGTTCAGCATAAAAGTACTTTGTCGGATATGTGATTTTCAAATACTTTCTCCCAGTCTGTATCTTGTGTTTTCATTCTCTTAACAGGATCCACCACAGAGCAAAAGTTTTAAGTTTTCATCAAGTCCCATTTACTGATTTTTCTTTTATGGATTATGCTTTTGGGGTTGTGTTAAAGCACTCGTAGCCTATCTCAAGGTTGCAAAGATTTTGTCCTATATTTTATTCAAAAAGCTTTGTTGTTTTAGGGTTTGGATTTAAGTCTCTGAATCATTTGGAGTTCGTTTTTGTAAAAGACTTGAGAAACATAGGTCAAAGGTTTTGCATATGGCTAACTCTTCCATACCATTTATTGAAAAGACTAGTTTTTCTCTACTGAATTGTTTTTGCATCCTGTGTGTGGAGGGGAATTTCTGGACTCTATATTCTGTCTTACTTATCTATGTGTCCTTCAAAACCACACAGTGTTGATTAGTGTAGCTTTACAGGAATACCTAAAATTATGCAGTGTAAATCAGCCAATTATGCTATTTTTGAAATTGTTTTGGCTATTCCAATTGCTTTGCCTTCATATAATTTTAGAATCAGTTTGTTATCTACAAAAATGCTGCTGGAATTACGAGAAGGATTATACTGAATCTGTAGATATGTTTGGAGAGAAATTACATGGAAACAATATTGGGCCATCCAATCCTTGAACGCAATGGGTATCTCTGCATTAACGTAGTTCTTCATTACATTCTTTCATCAATGTTTTAGTTTTAGCTTACATATCTTGCATATATTTTGTTAGATTTATGGCAAAATGTTTTCACTGTTTTCACCATATTACAAATGGCACTGTTTTTATATACTACTTATATCCAGTTGTTCACTGCTAGTATGTAGAAATACAATTCACTGTTGTACATTTATCTTGTATCTGGCAACCTTGCCAAACTCACTAGTTCAAAAGCTTTTTGGTAGGCACCACAGATTTGTTATACAGACGACCTGGTGTTTGCAGATAAAGATAGTTTTATTTCTTGCATTAGAATCTGTATGTCTTTTATGACATTTTCCTGCTTTCCTGCACTGGGTAGAAATTCCAGTACGACGGTGAATAAGAATGATAAAATCAGATGTCTTTACCTTGTTCCTGATTCTACAGGGAAGCAATAGGTCCTTCATCATTAAGTATAACATTAACTGTAGATTTTAGCAAATGCCCTTTACCTGGTTAATGATGTTTCCTTCAACTCTTAGTTTGCTGAGAATTTTTACAGAAATATATGCAGAATTTTGCCAAATATTGTGTGTTTGCTGTCATGTGGTTTTTTTTCTTCTTTTGTCATTATTAGTGAATTACACTGACTTTTTCAAATATTCAAACAGCTTTTCATTCTTGGAATAAACCATACTACATAACAATGCATTATCCTTTTATATATTGCTGGATTTGCTAATATTTTGTTAAGAATTTTGACAACTATACTTATGATATTGGTCTAAGTTTTCTTTTCTTTGGTATCATGATAATGTGAGCCTCATAGAATAAGCTGAGAAGTGTTCCTTATTTCTGAAAGAGATTGTAGAATTTGGTATTATTTATTCCTTAAATGGTAGAATTTGTCAATGAAACCATATGGGCCCAGAGTTTTCTTTCTCAAAAGTTTAAAATTACAAACCTGATTTCTTTAACAGATATAGGAGCATTCATGGTATCTATTTCTTCTTGAGCCAGTGTTGGTAGCTTGTATCTTTCAAGGAGTTATTCCATTTTATCTAAGTTCTCAAATTTAGGTTGTAGAGTTATGCATAGCATTCTTTTTATTTCTACTCTTTATTATTTCTCAACTTCTTGTTTTGAATTTAATTGGCTCTTCATTTTCTAGTTTCCTAAGGTGGAAGTTTAGATTATTGACAGAAGACCTTTACTTTTTACCAATAAAAGCATTTAATGCTATGAATTTCCTCTAAGCACTGCTTTACCTGCATCCCACAAATTTTATGGTGTATTTTCATTTAATTGGAAATATTTTCTAATTTCCCTTGAAACATTTTCTTGGCCCATGTGTTGTTTTATTTCTATATATTTAGGGATTTCCTAGATATTTTTGTTATTTGATTTCTAGCTTAATGATCTAAGAACATACTTTGTATGATTTTTTTTTTTTCCAGATGGTATCTCACTCTGTCATCCAGGTTGGAGTGCAATGGCGCAATCTTAGCTCACTGTAACTTCCACCTCCAGGGATCAAGCAGTTCTCCTGTCCCAGCCTTCCAATTAGGTAGGACTACAGACGCATGCCACCATGTCTGGCTAATTTTTGTATTTTTAGTAGAGATGGGGTTTTACCATGTTGGCCAGGCTGGTCTCAAACTCCTGACCTCAGGTGATCCACCTGCCTTGGCCTCCCAAAGTGCTGGGATTACAGGCATGAGCCACCATGCCAGTCTGATTTTTATTCTTTTAAATTTGTTAAGGAGTGTTTCATGGTCCAGAATATGGTCTACCTCTGTGAATGTTCCATGTGCTCTTGAATAAAATACATATTCTGCTGGGATATTCTTTAAAGTGGAGTATTATCCAGATACTCTCTTTATCCAGAGTATATAGTTGGATCCTTTTTAAAAATGTCATTTGACAATATCTCCCTTTAGATTAGTATAATTTATACTACTTGCAATTAGTGTAATGATTGATTTGATTAGATTGTAAGTCTATCATTTTATCACCTGTTTTCAAATAGTCTGTTTTTCATGCTTCTGTTTTCCCTTTTCTCCATTTTTTTTTTCCAGATTACAGTCAAGTACCCCTTACCTGAAATGCTTGGGCCTATAAGTGTTTCAGATTTTTGATGTTTTTTTTTTTTTTTTTCAGATATTTGAATATTTGCAGAATACATACTGACTAAGCATCCTAAATTTAAAAACAAAACACTCCAATGACAATTTCTTTTGAGTGTCATGCTGGTGCTGAAAAAGTTTCAGATTTTGGAGCATTGTGAATTAGAGATTCTCAACCTGTATTTGAATGTTGTTTAGTATTCTCATTTAATTTACAAAATTGTTAAAGTCTATAATAACTTATCAGTCCTATATACAGGAGATATTTAGGTGAGTATCTCCTCCCCACCCTCTCTGCAGTGGTTGGTATACAATATACATCTAACTTTTCAAAATATACATAACAACTTCTATATTTTCAGAGTACACAAAGCAGCTTTTCAACTACTGGCTTCCTTACCCTCCCTTTCTGTTATATTGGCCATATGTATTACATCAACATACAATGACAATCTACCAATTTTTATTTTTATTTTTTTTACTGTAAATAGACATATGTTAAAGAATTTCAGCAGAAGAAAAACAGTCTGCTCTATTTACCCAGGTATTTAGCATTTATTTTGGCAAATGGCTGAGAAAACAGAGAAGACTATTTATTTTTATGTTTTGCCCTTCCTTCATTATTTAATTTCAAATTTATCTCTGGTATAATTTATTTTTACCTTGAAGAACTTCCTTGGCATTTCTTTGGGGTAGATCCGATAGCAGCAAATTCTCTTAGTTTTCCTTTGAAAGTTTATTTTGCTCTTGTTACTATACTGTTCTGAGGATATTTTCCTTGGACATAAAATGGTGAGTTGATAGTTCTTTTTTTCCTCTGTCCTCCACAGTTTCTAAGAAGAAATCTGCCATAATTTGAATTTTTGTTCCCCTGTATATAATGTGTCATTCTATTCTGGCTTCTTTAAAGATTTTTTCTTTATCTTTGATTTATAGCAGATTGATTACAATATATGATATGATATGGTTTTCTTTCAGTTTCTGTTAGGGATTCAATGAACTTCTTGAATCTATAATTTATACCTAACATGGGAAGTCCCAGGCATTATTTCTTCACATTTTGTCTTACAGCAGTATTTTTCCTCTCCTTCTGGGAGCCCAATGACACAAATTTTAGACCTTTTATTATTGTCCCACAGATCCATGCAATCCAGTTTTTTTCTGACCCCCCCCAATCTTCCTTTCAGTTCTTCAGACTTTATAACTTCCAGTGGTCTATCTTCAATCTCACTGACTCTTTCCTCTATTATCTCCACTTAGCTACTGAGCATCTGATAAACTTATTTTTAATATTGTATTTTTCTAGTTCTAAAATTTCTATTTAGTTCTTTTTTATAGATTTTATAGCAGATTTCTCTGCTAAAAACATCTGCCTTTCCATTCATTTCAGTCACACTTATCTTTAGTCCAAGGATCATGGTTATAAGAGCCACTTTAAAGGTGTTATCTGATAATTCCAAAATCTAGATCATCTTGACATCTGTTATCTTCTCTCTTAATAAAAAGTCAGCTTTACGTGGCTATTAGTATGTTGAGTAATTTTGGATTGTATCCTGGACATTTTGGACATTATATTGTAGAGATTTTAGGTCCTGTTAAAAATCCTCCGGAGAATGTTTTCGTTTTAGCAGGCACTCAACCTACTTAGGTTCAGACTAAAAGTTCCATCTTGCCCTCTTTGAGCAGCAGTTCCAACATTAATTCACTTTTCAAAGACTTTGTTATGCTTTTTGTCTGTGCTCAGCGCATGCTGGGAATTGGATGGTGGTTTTTAAGATGTTCAGTTCTTGAGGCCTTGGCTGTGGTTCTTTGTGTCTGTGTTGTGCACACAATGCTCAAGGTTGAGTCCAGTGCAAGGCTGAACCCAGGACTTCTTTTGATCCACACATAGAATTAGGGAGCATCTTTTATATCGCTCTCAAAATTTCCCCTATGCCTTTCCCACCTGCAGTTGTCTCTCTTTCTAGTTCTTCCGACTAGAAAAGCCAAGTTACTGGGGGCTCCCATAATGTTCTGCACTTATACCACGACTGGGATCACATTTAGAGTAGAAGTGGCAAGACAGAAAAATGGTGTTGATTTCCCTCAGATTTGTTGAAAAACAGTCTCTATCTTCTACTTCCTCTAGCCAGAGATATGGGTATTTTCTAGAGTTTTTTTGGTGCCTATGCTGCTACTATTTCAGTGTAATCTGCAAAAGGAGCACAAAGGCCCCTTTTCTTGCTTTTCTGGCTAGATACAAGAGGTTTCTCTTAGATTGTTTGCTACCTGTACCTCCTATGCAGTGCCCACAGGGTCAAACCTGGGAGACAAAGGAGGGAAAAAGATCTCAATGAAATGAACACATATGATACACCGTTATTCAAATTCAAGTTTTGAATTCATTTTTCAATTGCCTGCTATAGTTTGCTTTTCACTGTCCTCATTTAGATACTTAAGAAAGCAAATAAGTAAACTTGTCCAGAGTTTTTGGTGTAGTAAATGGAACACACAAGTTGTAGATAACTTGGTCCATTTTGGCCGACAGTAGACTCAAAGGACAACAGGTCTGACTGTTTCACATACTAATTAGAACATTTATATAAGAAAATTCTGGGGATGGGCACTGTGGCTCACACCTATAATCCCAGTACTTTGAGAGGCTGAGGTGGGAGGATCACTTGAGGCTAGGAGTTTAAGACCAGCCTGGCCAACACAGCAAAACCCCATCTTTACCAAAAAATAAATAAATAAATAAAAAAAATAAAAAAAAAAAATTAGCTGGGTGTAGTGGTGTGGGCCTGTAAGTCCCAGCTACTCAGGAGGCTGAGGTGGGAGGATTGCTTGAGCCCAGGAGGTCAAGGCTGAAGTGAGCTATGATCACATCACTGCGTTCTAGCCTGGCTGACAGAGTGATATGGTCTCAGCAGCAACAAAAACAACAAAATTCTGGGAGAAAACATCAATGCAATTGATGGAGTTTTCTGTTTCATCTGTTTTGATCAAATATTCCTTATTTTGTTAAAAAAAAATGGAAGTTTCATTCCCAAATGAATTTTACAGAATCTGTTTCATTTCCACTTAAGTTTATAATTATTGATACAATTATAAATACATTTAACTTTATATAAAATTGTATCCTGGCTAAAACTCTCAGTCATCATACAGAACCTATATTGAGGTGCACAAGATTTTTTAGGGACTCTTCTGAAAAAGATTTTTTCTTAGCTGGTGAAAAAGAATTTGAGGTATGGTTAAAGATGTAACCTCCCTATAACACTAGTTACTAAAAATCATTCCTAGATTGCCTTACTGCTAAGCGGACTATGAATGGCAAACAAAACAGTCCAGTAAGTAGGCAAAGTATCTACAATAAAATATTCACAAAGTACACGATATTAACACATGTAACATAAAGTGTGCATATCTATATGACATCTTATTATAGACATTATCCATTAGTTATACCATTCTAGTATTTCCAAGTTAAGGTAGTTTTTTTTTTTAAGAGACAGGATCTCGTTATATTGCCCAGACTGGAGTGCAGCGGCTATTCATGGGATCACAGGCACTACAACCTCGAACTCCTAGCACAAGCAGTTCTCCCGCCTCAGCCTCCTGAGTAGCTGGGGCTATAGGTGTGCACCACTGCACCTGGATAAATGTAACCCTTTAAAGTTTAAGAGAGCAGCACGATTACATCTGTTTATTTATTCTCCCCACTGAGACACCCATTCAAATAATAGCAAAGGCATAAAAGGGTTAAATCTACAACAACAACAAAAAAAAAAAAAAAGGAAAAGAAGTCCATCAACAAAAGAATGATTGTATCAAATGTCTGCAAACTAGAATAGAAATTATCAAGGAAGAGAATATGTTCTAGAAGAGTTAATGTGTCTTCTGCTGGGTGGGAGACATGGAACATAAAACAGAAAATTAAAGTCCGTACATAGACTATACTATCAAAAAATTGGGGCTGCACAGCATATTATTGTATTTTGGTAATTAGGCAACTTCCAGTGTAACACAGTGTCCCACCCAGTTGTCTAAAATAAAAGCCACTAGCTCGGCAGAGGCAGTGGTTTACACCTATAACCCCAACACTGTGGGAGGCTGAAGAGGATGGATTGCTTGAGCTCAGGAGTTCAAGACCAGCCTGGGCAACACCGAGAAAATATGTCTCTGCAAAAATTATGAAAATCAGCCAGGTGTGGTGGTGTGCACCTGTGGTCCCAACTACTCAGAAGGCTGAGGTGTGAGGATCACCTGAGCCTGGGAGGTGGAGGAGGTTGCAGTGAGCTGTGATGGTGCCAGTGAACTCCAGCCTGGGTGACAGAGAAAGACTCTGTCTCAAAAATACTAGCTCATAAAGTTTTCAAAATCTTTCACTTAAGGTTTCATCAAATCACCACCACCACCACCATCATCATCAACTTGAACAAAAACCAAGAATCACTAGACAATTCAGGAACGCCTACAACACTGGAAAAAGCAAGATACAGACAAATCATCCTGGAAGAAACATAAAGTTCTAGATTAAAAACTCAGATAATTTCAGTAAGTACCTGCATTCATACAGTAAGAACAAGATACAGTAAAACAAAACAAAACAAAACCAAACCCACCAACAATGATGGAATGCTCTACTGGAAATCAAAATGCAATTCAATAGAAATATCTGAAGGTAAAGTTAAGAAATTTCATGGAAAATAAAATGGTAAAGAGACAAAATATGTAAGAGAAAAGTTGTAAGACCAAAAAAAATATCAACCTAGAGATTCCAAAATATGTCTACTAAGAGCCGAGAGAGAGAGAGACAGAGAGACAGAGAGACAGAGAGAGAGAGAGAGAGAGAGAAAGGTGGCCCAGAGTACAACTCATTAGCACAACAAATAAAAACCTATTCTTAAGATACATCATTATGAAATTAGCAGACCACCACAGATTATAAGGTGCCCTTAGAGTTAAAAACAAAACAGGGGCACTTCAAGAAGACACAGGAAATAATGTGAAAGACCTTCCAATGGCCAAAGGTGAAACAATTTGAGCAAGAAAATGATAGTATTGAATTGTAACCCAAAGAACAAAAGAAATACTCATGAGACCATACCAATGTAAATAAATGATTGCATAAATAAATAATTGGAGAAGAAAGTATAAGTGGTACAAAGAACAAGGAAAATTGAAAATGACCTTTAAAACATCACAGTAATAACTGCTGCAGGCAAGATCCACTGAGGCATGCTAAAAGTGAAGCTTTAGTATTTTATTTGTAAAAAAGCCCCCCAAACTCCTCTAAAATAGTAATTATTGTGGTGGTTTTAACATATGTCCACAAATTCTTCGCTACTTCTCCCTTCAGAAGGTGAAGCTTAATTCTGTTCCCCTTGAATGTGGACTGAATTTAGTGACTTGCTTCTAACAAACAATATGGAAAGAGAGAAACCGTAACTTTACAGTGAAGAAATGTGGCACACTCTACATTAACCAATGCATCAGGGTTAACATCACCAATAATGAGATAGTCACATTACATACCTCCTCTTATATGATGTGATGAGAAAGACAGTAATGTGCTATTCTTCTCATGACAATTCACAACCTTAGTCTAATCATTAGAAAACATTAGACAAACCCAAATTGAGAGTCATTCTAAAAATACAGAACCCACTAACGTTCAAATGTGTCCAGGTGATAAAAGACAAGGACTAGGAAAAGTCATGGATTGCAGGAGACTAAGGAAACATGACAAACAAATGCAGCGTGTTATTCCAGACTGAATCCTGGAAAATAAAAGGTATATTGGTGGAAAGTGTAATTAGTAGTATTGTAACAATGTTAATTTCTTAATTTTCATAAGGTACTGTGGTTATACAAGAAGTTTACATTAAGGGAAACTTGGTGAATGATATGAGAACTCTATGCTACCTTTGCAACTCTTCTCTAAGAGTAAAATTATTTCAAAATAAAAATAAAGTTGCAGGGGAGAAATCAGGTCACCTACAGGAAAAAAAAAAATAACAAACCTCTTGTTGATAAAACATATGAAAGAAAACAATAGAGCTGTGACAATGTTTTAAGAGAATATAATTTTCAATCTAGACTACTGTATTAGTCAAACAACCAAATTAAGCAGAAAGACAAAATAAAGAACTCTTCAGACAAATTTACTTCCCCATACTTTTTGTATTTCAGCACTTCAGCACGTTTTCCAGCAATGAAGAGAGTAGACTAAGAAAAATGAAAACATGAGATCTTGAGAACCAATATGAGATCCAAATGAACAGAGAAGAAAAATCTCAAGATAATACCCATGCAACAGGTCTACAGAAAAAACTGTTTTCATTAGAAAGATGGAAGGTTCCAGAAAAAAGGAAAAGGAAAATGTGAATGGAATCCACATTGTTCTTAAAAACTTGAAATAACTAAAGATTATTTCAGGTAAAGTTAAACAATACAAGAAAAAAAAAGACATAGTCTAACTCTATTGGAAACAGAGTGGTGAGTTAAGAGAGAATGTCTGTCTGGCCTGCACACAGTTTTTCAAAGGAATCTTAATGTCTTCAGATGGTGCAAAGTGAAGTAAATCTTCAATTCTAAATGAAAGAACTCAATAGATAGTATCAAATATTGATAGACCAATAAATAACAGCATATAAGTATATGATTTAGATACGTGGCAGTCATCCTAGAAAGAACAAAAAAGCAAAAAATAGTTAAAATAGTTAGGTATGATTTTCTCTGGAAAGCAGGACAGGGGTGGGGCAAACAGCCTCCTTACTACAGTAAGCTCTTCTGTGATTTTTAAATACCATACGCATGTATTGTTTTGAAAACCTTTTAAAATTTTTTAAACAGCAAACAGATCACTATTTTCAGCAGTGAATACAAATAACTCCATTCATTCATAGCCAAGTCAGTAAGTTTCTATTTATAGTAGTGGTTAGACATCAAATAAAGCATAGTTCTTGCTACGAATGGTTAAGGCTTTCAACTTAACATATTAAATGCTTAATCAATACTTATTTCAAAATATGTTTTTCATATTCTTTTAGACAAATTTAACAAACACTTAGGATTTACTGTGTTAAATCTTTAAAAGTAACAATGTTTAGTGATATTAAACTTAATATTTTTTAGTGTCAACCTGTTTTAATTAAACAATTTTATGTATATTTAAGATGTCTGAACCACTGAAAGTAAGCTTAAAGTATATTCGATTATGAATTGTCAATCCAGTAGATGATAACAATGGTGTGAATCTTTTTTTTTTAAAGATATGCCCGAAATCATAACATGTGGTTTTGAAGTATATGTATATGTAAATTATTGAATAAATTTGTTTTGTGTATCTGCAAGTGTGTGGATATGTAAGAGAGAGGGACTTTACCAATTCATCATTTCTCAGACAAAATGATGCAATCATTTTGTAAGGTTCCAAATCAAACAAAGCAGCAAATTTTCTTAGCTTTCCTAATTTATCCCACTGCTAATCTGGGGTGGAAACACTACATCCTTTCATACAGACATAAATAGTAGAGTATTTTTCTAAAACAGATGTCAACAATTGGTATGGGATTAACTTTTAATCAATCATATTTGAAAACGTCAATGGTGTGGTACAGTACTATACAGAAAGAATTCAAATTATCTTTTTTAAAATTAAAATTCATAGCTTTACTATAATGCTAACTTTTTCAGGGATTGCGACGCTATACTAACACAGGGTGAGCATCCCTAATACAAAAATCTAAAATCCAAATTGCTCCAAAATCTGAAACTTTTTGAGTGTTGACATGATTCCACAAGTAGAAAATTCCACACATAAGTACTTAATACAATCTTTGTTTCACACATAAAATTATTAAAAATATTGTATAAGATCACCTTCAGTCTATATGTATAAGGTACATATGAAACACAAATGAATCCCTAAAGTATTGCATTGTGTACACGCAAAATCTGAAAAAATTCGAAACCCAAACATTTCTAGTCCCAAGCATTTCAGATAAGGGGTACTCAATCTGTACTCATTTGTATTACTACTTTATGTGTATATCAAATTAACTTTATATTTACCATTTTTAATAGATTTCATAATTTTTCTTTTCTAATACTACTTTCTAATCTTAAAATGCAGCTAATTTCTATGCCAGTGTTGCTGTTAGAACAGAATGAAATCATATATTCAAAATATCTGACTACAATATAGCAGCTAATTTAGAAATGTCAGTTTTATTCCTCCTTTTGTGCCACATGTATCTTGGTACAGGTTTAAAGTATAATTCAATAATTTATTGAAATTAATTTATTCAATAATGAAATACTGAGTCCCAAATTCTAAATATTCTGAAAAGGGTAGATGTTCTGGGGGAAAAAAGAAAAGAAAGAAAGAAAAAGAGAGAGAGAAAGAAAGACAGAAAGAGAAAGAAAGAAAGAGAGAGAAAGAGAGAGAAAGAAAGAAAGAAAGAGAGAAAGAAAGAAAGAAAATTGCCCAACCAGAAGTCGAGACTTAATATAAAACCACAGTTATTAATATAGTAAGAGCACTGGTGTAGGAACTGGCAGATAGATAAAAACTTCAAAATACAGAAACCAGAAACTGAACCACACTTAAAAGAGACATTATGTAAAAGAGGACAATCAATAGAGACAGAACGGGCTATTTAAGAAATGGTTTTCCATATGGAAGAAAAATAAAATTATATCCTCATTTCATTCCATCAACGAAAAGAATCTTGAGCTGATAAGACTAGCAATAGTCCTTTACTGAAAGGGAAAAGTATAACCTGCAAATCATATAAATAAGGAAAACCTCTGAAAGAAAAACGAGAACCAGAATAATAAACAAAGCCATAAATGACCAATATACATATGAAAGATGCTTAATCTCATGGATAAACATGAAAAATGCAAATTTTAAAAATGAGAAACAATTTTAGATTGACAAAAACTTTCAAGGCCTGACACTACTGGGTACTGGTGAGCACAAAGTGGAAACTATCAATCATTGCTAGTGAAATAGCCACTGTAGAGACTCTTTAGCCATTACCTAGCAAAACCAAACATATACATTCTCTATGATCCAATAATTCCACTTCTCATACATGTTCTCATCATCTAAGTCTGTGATAGCACACACACACAAAAACCCTAGCAATAACCTCAAACAGTATGGGAATGAATACAGTGTGGTAGACTCATGTGATAAAATATTATGTAGCAGTTCAAGGAAATACATATATGCAAATATACATATATGTACAAACTTACAGATATCAAAACAAGTGAAATTTATAATTCTGCAACATTGTAACATTTCATAATACACACAAAACATTTTATATGTAGATCCATTAATCATATACGAAAGAGTATAAAAAGTGTACCTAAAACTTAGACACATTAGACTTATAGTAGCTGTAGTCTTTGAAAGGTGAAAGGGTAAAGATGATATTCACTTTACAAGTGCTTTACTTTATTTAAAACAAAACCCAGAAAATATAATATTAACAACTGTCCATTCTGAGTGAGGGTTGTTAGACAGATGTTTATTATACTATTCTTGACACTTTGGTGAATTTTCTGGACTTGTTTAAAAAAAAAAAAAACTAAATGAAAGTCCCTATTAAGATCATAATTCAACTCTTTTCACCCATTTAAACACTTATGAAAAATAATGTATGATTTCAACATGCTAAGAATACAATATAAACAAATGGAATAAATTCTCAGTCTCATAAATATGCTGATAAAGTTTACAAAAAGTAGAATAAAACGTATCTCAGAAATGAGGTTAAAAAGGTTCATCTTAAACTATCTTCCATATAACTGCTAAAGTAAATGCATTCTCCTCCATTTGCATATTTCCAATGTGATAGCTAAACTATCACTAAAACTAACATGTAAAAACTGAAGAAATAAGTAAAAAGTACAAGTCCTAAAATAAACCAACTAACCTGTATGGGTTCTTCTATGTCTCTGGAGCTCATCACTCCTTGTGAATCTTTTGCCGCAAAACATCCAGTTGCATATAAAAGGTCTTTCTCCAGTATGCCAGCGAAGATGTGCTCGTAAATGAGATGTTTTGCCATAAACTTTACCACATCCTTCAATATGACAGATATGTTGCTTCTTTTTTCCTGGTTCATTACTGCCTCTAGCAAAAAGAAAAACCAAACATTAATTACACTGCCAAATAACAGACTTACAATTACAGGAAAATTAGAAAGAATCAAGGTAATTAAATGGTACTTCTCTGAATAGGTTTGTTGGATCATGATGCCATAACTGTAGCTAAAATCAGAAAATTTTCAATTAAAGAAAAAACAAAACAGGTCTGTGTACCAAACTGCTACGAAAATGTGTTAACCTCACCGAGTTTATGCTCTACTATGGACTCATGTTCCTTTCATAGTGGGCTCTTCCCTTGGGAAAAAAATTTCTCTAAGCCTTTCAAAACACTTGAAACTTCTCTAAAATTTCAAAAGGATGGCTAAATCCAGTTAAAAGTGTAAGATGCAGAGTTTCGTTTCCAGCAGGACAGTGTGAAGAGTTTCATGGATCTGTTTCCCAGAGAAAATTATAAAAAAGTAAAAAATACCATTTAAAGTCTCTGGAAATGGTCCTAAAAGCAAATAAAGAAACATTTATTCAAGAAAATCTCACAGAAATTGGTAAGAACAGCACGAGTCTGTGGTATTTGAACCAAGACTCTCTCCTTCCCTACTTCCTCCCACCTCCACACAGGAACATTAGACACTGGTGCAGCCAAGAATATGATTCCTACTCTTCCCACCTCCCGGTCAGAGAGCTATGGCCCTAGGAGGGGCAAGATGTCTGCATTTCTTATTTTACTCTTGGTTGCCTGTTGCTAAGTTCCAGGCAAGTGTAGCAGAACCCAGTCCTTAGCCCTGGGACATAGGCTCTACCTTGGATGTGGCATGATGAAAATACTGGAGTCTAGGTTGCTGTTGACCTGGCCCATTCATAGTTCATAAAGTCAAAGTTCTAAGCCAGGAGAGGCCAGTTGAGAAGACCTGAGGCTACTGCTGCCCCTGCAACCAGGCACTCAGCTCTTAAAGGAGAGTTGTCACTCAGAGAGAAATGAGCCACTGTCTCAACCTCTACCTCAAGAGCCATAACCCAGAAACACTATAAAACAAAGAGCTCCAAATCTCTTCCCAAAGGAACTGACTTCATTTGCAAGACAATGTGAAGAAGTTCAAGCCTAAGGGTACTCTCAAAAAAAGTAGAGATTGTTCCAAAGGCAGTTAATTGGGAGAAGACTAACAGATTCACTGGAAATAAAGGCTTAACTACAGGCTGGCTAGTTCGCTAGACAGAAGTGAGAAGAGGCTGTGAAGAACCTTCTTAGGGTCAGAATAAATGTCAAACATTGAGATTCTTGGGAAAAGTAAGCAAACCTAACAAACTAACAAGCTAGACTGACCAAGAAAATAAGACTCAAATTATTAGAATCAGAAATCAAAGAGGAGATATCACCACCAACCTTACAGAAACAAAAAGGATTACAAAAGAATACCATGAACAATTCTATGCCAATTACTTGGGTAACTCAGATGAGATGGACAAATTCCTAGAAAAATATGGACCAAAATACTAAAACTGACTCAGGAACAAATAATCAATCAGAATAAACCCACAACAAGCAACCAGACTGAATTAGTAATTAAAGCTACCCATATGAAAAGCCCAAGAACAGACAGCTTCACTGGTAAATTCCACAAAACATTTGAAGAATTAATACCAGTTTGGAGGGAATACTTTCCAATTCATTCTATGAGGCCGGTATTATTATCAAAATCAGATAAAAACATTACAAAAAAAGAAAACCACAGACGTATCTCTTATGAATATGGATGCAAAAAGCCTCAAAAAAAATACAAGCACACTGTCAACATTGTACCAGAGGTTCCAGACAGAGAAATTAAGTAAGAAAAAGAAACAGAACTCCTGCAGCGTAGAAAGGAAAAAGTAAAAGTTATCTCTGTTCACAGATTCCATGACCTCAAACGTAGAAATTAGACTCCACTAAAAAAAAAAAAAAAAAACAAAAAAAAAAACCTGTTATAACTAATCAGAAAGTTCAGCAAAAGTTGCAGGATACAAGATTAATACACTTAAAAAATATATTTCTACACAGTTGTAATGAACAACCAAGGAAACAATTCAACTTATAACAGTATCAGAAATAAAATTGAAATTTAACAAAAGTACAAAATGTATACTCTGAAAACTATAAACCATTGATGAAAGAAGTTAAAGATTAAATAACCAGAAATACTTCCTATGTGCATGGACCAAAAGATGAAATATTGTTAAGCAGGCAACAGTCCCCAAAGTGATCTACAGATTCAATGCAATTCCCATCAGAATACTATCTGGCTTCTTTGTAGAAATTGACAAACTGATTCTAAAATTCACATGGAATTGCAAGTGTCCCTAAAGAGTCAATACAATTTCGAAAAATAACAAAGTTGCAGGACTCACATTTCTCGATTTCAAAAGTTATTACAAATCCAAAGTACTCAAGACACTGTGGTACTGATATAAAGACAGATATACAGATCAATGGAATAGAATTGAAAGTCCTGAAATAAATCCATGTTCTATGGTCAACTAATTTTTGACATGGGTGCCAAGAACATTCAATGGAGAAAGGAGAGTCTTTTCAACAAATGGTGTTTGATGAACCCTTACCTAACACCATATAAAAATTAACCCCAAATTCATCAAAGACCTAAATGTAAGAGTAAAAACTATAAAATTATCTTAAAAAAAAAAAACAAAAAAACCTAGGAATCTTAATGACTTTGGATTTGGCAATGAATTCTGACACAATACCACAAGCAGAAGCAATAAAGGAAAATAGAAAACTCTAGACTTCAAAATCAAAACTTTGGTGCAAAGGCAGTATCAAGAAAGTATAAAGACAATTCACACAATGAGAGACAATATTTTTCTTTTTTTTTTTTTTTTAGACGGAGTTTTGCTCTTTCACCCAGGCTGGAGTGCAGTGGCGCGATCTCGGCTCACCGCAACCTCTGCCTCCTGGGTTCAAGCAATTCTCCTCCCTCAGCCTCCCGAGTTGCTGGGATTACAGGCACACGCCACCATGCTTGGCTAATTTTGTATTTTTAGTAGAGATGGGGTTTCTCCATGCCGGTCAGGCTGGTCTCCAACTCCCTCCTGACCTCAGGTGATCCACCTGCCTTGGCATCCCAAAGTGCTGGGATTACAGGCGTGAGCCACCATGCCCAGCCGGGAGACAATATTCTCAAATCATATATCTGATAAGGAACTTGTATCTAGAATATATAGAGAGACAATTCCATAATGAAAAATAATATAATTTAAAATGGGCAAAAGATCCAAATAAATATTTCTCCAAAGATACAAACATGGCCAATAAGAACAAGAAAATATGCTTAATATCACTAGTAATCGGGAAAAACAAAACTGCCGTGAGGTATCACTTCAAACCCAGTAGGATAGCTTTAATCATAAAGTCAGATAATGACAAGTACTGGCAATGATCTAGAGACTGGAACCCTCATACCCTACTGATGGAAATGTTAAATGGTACAGCCATTTTGGAAAATAATCTGTAAGTTCCTCAAATGGTTAAACATAGAGATACAATATGACCCAGAAATTCCATTTCTAGGTAATTTCATAAAAATACAAGAGAAATGAAAACATATGTCCACATAAACACTTGTACACAAATGTTTACTGCAGTATTATTCATCATGGTCAGTGGGTGGATAAAACCAAATGTCCTTCAAGTGACAGGATAAACAAAATATTGCATATCCATACAGAGAAATATTATTTGTCCCTAAAAAGGAATGAAGTACTGATCATGCTGTAATTCGGCTGAACCTTGAAAACATTATGCTAAAAGAAACCAGTCACAAAAGTCACGATTCCATTTATATGAATTGTCCAGAATAGACAAATCTATAAAGACAGAAATTAGTTGTTTAGGATGGAAGGGTTGGGAGGATAAGGGGGTGATGCTTAAAAGATACAGAATTTATTCTGGGGATGATGAAAACATTCTAAAATTAATTGTAGTCATGTCTACACAGCTCTGAATATATTAAAAACCACTGAATTCTACACTTTAAATGGGTGAACTATAGGGTGTAAGAGCGAGTTTTATATCAATAAAGTTATGTAAAAATTTTATGAAAAAAAAATGGGCTGGGCACAGTGGCTCACACCTGTAATCCCAGCACTTGGGGGGCTGAGCTGGGCGGATCACCTGAGGTCAGGAGTTTGAGACCATCCTGGCCGACATGGTGAAACCCTGTCTCTACTAAAAATACAAAAATTAGCCGGGTGTGGTGGCGGGCGCCTATAATTAATCCCAGCTACTCGGAAGGCTGAGGCAGGAGAATCGCTTGAACCCGGGAAGTAGAGGTTGCAGTGAGCCGAGATCACACCGTTGCACTCCAGCCTGGGCAGCAGAGTGAAACTCCATCTGGGGGGGGGGGGGGGGGGGGGGGGATAGAAAAAAGAAAGAAAAAATGTATTTTTAAAGTGTAAGGAACAAGGCAGAGGACCACTCAAATTTCATTCCTAAAATAGCCTAACTTAATTCCCTTTCTAATATTATATATCAACTTCTAGGCTATGAAGGTAATGAGGTTCTTGTGACCATCATTCCCAGCCAATTACTTGGTTTTAACTCCTGTTTTACGCCTTCCAAATGGACACAGTTGAAAAACAGAGCATTTACCTTCCTTCTCCTTCCCTACAATTAGGACAGGAACAGGCAACTCTTCGAAGCCTCTTGCCAGGTTGTACCTCTTGATCAGAAGTTTGCTGGCCTTGCTGCAAATGCACTTGTGTGAGTTGGTCAGGACTAACAGCACCTATCGTGGCATTAGCAATTCCTCCAACTGCTACAGTTACAGGAGCTATAGTAGCTTGCTGGACTTTTACTCCATCTTGTCCTTGCTGCTGACCTAAAAAGGAAGAAAAAAAAAAAGAAGCATTGTAATGTTTTCTACATCTAAAGAAAGGATTTAAAAAAATTCCATGTGCATAAATTTTTTCTAACAATCTGTAAAGTACAAAAACTAAGGGGTTAATGGCTTATACTATGTCAATCCTTCTAAAATATAGTATTCTTACTTTAGTGGCTCAGGTTGCCTATGTATCTAGATGACGGAACTATATACATAAATCATTTAACCCACTTTGGGACTTAATTTCTCTCTCCATCTATAAAATGAAGATAATAATACTTGCTACTTACCTACTCACTAAAATACTATGAGGATACATGAGTCTAAAAGCATTTTGAGATCCTAAGATAAAAGACGTTATATAAACACAAAGCTTTATTACCATTTCCACAGTAAGCAACATATCTCATCACAACAAGAAAACACAGGAGTGAAAAATCACTAAACAAAGGATTAAGTTTTATGGACATCTTGCATTCCTAAATAGTTTAAACATCTCTTTATTGATTTGACTTTTTTAATTGTATACACAAAGTGGTTTTTAAAATGCAAAACCACCCAAGATTACTACATACTGTCACTGTAATCATAAAAAGACATTTAAGATACTATTACTTTATTCACTCATGTTATATAGCTTACACTTCATTGCTCAGATTAGTATATATACCAGCGTGGCTTCTTCACTTTGGGAAAACTATAATAAATAATGCACAATAAAACAACAAAAAAATGTATTTGCATGGCTTAACATTATCCTGAAATACAATGCTCTTTTTTTTTTTTTTTTTTTGAGAAGGAGTCTTGCTCTGTCACCCAGGCTGGAGTGCAGTAGCACGATCTCAGCTCACTGCAACCTCCACCTCCTGGATTCAAGCAATTCTCCTGCTTCAGCCTCCCTAGTAGCTGGGATGACAGGTGTATGCCAACATGCCCAGCTAGTTTTTTTTGTATTTTTAGTAGAGACAGGGTTTTGCAATGTTTGCCAGGCTAGTCTCAAACTCCTCACCTCAGGTGATTCACCTGCTTCGGCCTCCCAAAGTGCTGGTATTACAGGTGTGAGCCACTGCACCCAGCCTATGATGCCTTATAATTACCTTTTCTTTCACACAGTTCTACATTCTCTCCATCAGATGTGGAAATAACAAGTATGTGAATGGACTGAAAAGAAAATGCCAATTTATGAAAGAATGTTTCCACCTCAGAAAATTGATATAAGTATTAAGTAACTTAATTTATAAATCCTCTACCACAGTGCTGGCACAGAATTGCTCATTACATAGTAGCTACTGTTACTAATTCATCTCTGCTGAGTTCAGGGGCAATACAAGAATAAAATAAGTCACTTTGGGAGGTCGAGACGGAGGATCACAAGGTCAGGAGATCGAGACCATCCTGGTTAACACGGTGAAACCCCGTCTCTACTAAAAATACAAAAAAATTAGTTGGGCATGGTGGCGGGCACCTGTAGTCCCAGCTACTCGCTATTCACAAGGCTGAGGCAGGAGAATGGCGTGAACCCGGGAGGCAGAGCTTACAGTGAGCCGAGATCATGCAGCCTGGGCAACAGAGCGAGACTCCATCCCAAAAAAAAAAGAATAAAATATGCTAGCAGAAATAAACATGCCAGTCCTGCATATAAAATGGTTTCTTTCAGGCCGGGCATGGTGGCTCATGCCTGTAATCCCAGCATTTTCGGAGGCTGAGGTGGGTGAATCACGAGGTCAAGAGATGGAGACCATCCTAGCTAACACAGTGAAACCCCATCTCTACTAAAAAGTCCAGTGATTGCACCACTGCACTTCAACAAAAAATTAGCCAGGTGTGGTTGCACACGCCTGTAGTCCCAGCTACTTGGGAGGCTGAGACGGGGGAATCGCTTGAACCGGGGAGGCAGAGGTTTCAGTGAGTCGAAATTGTGCCACTGCACTCCAGCCTGGGAGACAAGAGCGAGACTCTGTCTCATAAAAAAAAAAAAAAAAAAGGCAGGGGTGGGGGTGGTTATTTCAAAGCTGCATATGTAGTATCTTAAAAGTACGGGGCAACCAACAAGAAGCAATAAAAATTACCAAGTAAGAAAATAGTACACATTTTCTAAACAAAATTAAACCTCTGACTCTCCCAGCCAAAGTCAATCTCACCGTCCTCTGCATATCCACAGCACCCTTAATTCCTTTTGGTAGCACCCATAACTAAGATACACATTAAAAAATACATTTTGTCACTGTTTCAGTAAGGATACAAACCCTCTACTAAAGTTTACATTTTTGTACACCTTTGAATTAGCATGGTGTGGTAAGTAAAGCAATGCAAGTGAAGTCAGAGTTGTAAATTTATGACTGTGCACTCAGGGATCCTCAGTTTCCTCAACTCTAAAACAGTAACACTGACTTCCGTAAAATTTCTGCTCCCTGTCTACTTTAAAGAGCTGTTTCTGAGGATCAAGTTGATTTTCCAGGGGTAAAGGCTACATAAATTATAAAGCAATACATAAACAAAAGGTATAATTATTTTGTTTCAGTGTTTTTGAACACGTATTTAGGAAAACCAGATGCCTTAAGGATGACCGTGGCTACAGAATCTATTCAAACTACTTGTGTACCAAGAAGCACAGTGATACACACACTTTCTGTTTACTCAAAAAAAAAAAAAAAAAAATGCATTTCTAGAAATGAGAGTACTGTCTGAACAAGCACTCTACAAAATCTACAGCATGGTCCCTATGGAGCTGCAGGTATTTTAAGTTGGCAAATACCCTTTACATCCCCTGAAGACACAGGTATTTTCGGCCACAATTTTTTGACTACTTTTCTCATAACATTTATATAACAGTCATTACTTTAAAGGTCGCAATAATATTTAAGATGATCTTTATTTTGGTAAAGAACTGCTAGATGAGTTTCAAGTCAAAGCTAAGTTGGGGGGTGAGGGGTGGGGAAGAACTGCTAGAGATTCCTGATTCCTCTGGTCCCTTGACCATGTCCTTGACATACTCCTCATGCCTCCATATTGTGAGCCTTTCTTTGTTCAATGCCTGAACAACTTGGAAAGTTATTTCAATGAATAATAGAGGCAAATTATATTTGAGTTTGTATATTGAAGCCTGTTAATTGACTTCATCTAGATGTTTCACAGACAGCTAAGTTCAACAACTACTTTATTTCCACTGCCATCAGTAAGCCACCAAACTCCAGAGCAAGACCTCTGAGGTCCCACTTAAGTTTAATTCTATTGCCTTCTCAGACCTCATCTCTATTAGTCTCTCCCTTGCTCACTCTGCACTTGATATACTGGCCTCTCTTCCGGCCCTCAAACAAATCAAGCTCATTTCCTTCTTAGGGACTTTGCACATACTCTCCAGTCTAAGTGGGGATGCCTTTGCATGCAGATCTTTACATAGTTGATTCTTTTGTAATATTCTGGTCTGAGTTCAAATCTCTCCTCTTTAGAAATGCCATTCCTGACCTTCCCATCTAAAAGTGGTTCCCCTCAGTATATCACTGTATCACCACCTAGTTTTGTCTTGTCTTACTTTGTCCTTTTATAATTTGGTCTTCAACTCACTTCATGAAGGTAAAGTGCCATGAAAGTAGGGATCTTGCCTATTGTGTTCCCTGCTGTATCACTAGTATAACAGTGCCTAATAACTCAATAACAATGCCACTCAATAACATATGTTTAATAAATCAAAGTTTAAAAATAAAAAATGATTTCACCTTCCAGTCTTGCTTCTGCTACTGTCCCTGTTTCAGTAAATGCTACTCCCACTCTCCTTATTATCCACACTGAAAACCTTAAAATGTCATCTTTTAGGCTACTTCTTTACTCATTACATCCAGTGATGACCGAATTATGGAGACACTGCTGCATAATAATAGCTCTTACACTAATCTGTTCCCAAGCAAGACTATCATCTTGATCCAAGCCCTTGTTAATCTGTGCCTCTACCAACCTAAATGAAGCTTTCCCTCCTTTCTCATCCTTCAAACTGCTGCCAGAAAAATAAAAAAGTCGTGTTCTGATCGTCTCACTTTCATGCTCAGTAACGTTTAATCATTCTTCCACTGACCAAAGTCTGGCATTCAAAGCACCATACCACGAGGACTTACTTAGCTCCTGCTTCACAGTCTTTCTCCTAATGACCAAATCTATTGTGCATTTTCTCAGTGACCATTACAGGACTGCTCTGCTGCATTTGACACCACACGCCACTCCATCCTTATCCAACATTTACTCTGTGAGCTAACTTCCCACATTTCAGAAACCCCTTCTTCTCTGTTAGCTCCTTTTTGTTTGTTGGGTTTTTTTTTAAGAGATAGGGGTCTTACTCTGCTGCTCAGACTAGTCTTGAACTCCTGGGCTCAAGCAATTCTCCTGCCTTGGACTTCCAAGTAGCTGAGATTACAGGCGTGCACCACCATGTATGGCCTTAGCAATGTTTTAAAATCAGCACTTAAATCTAAATTTATGTCACATTCTTAAAAGATGTATCAGCCAGGTGCGGTGGCTCACACCTGTAATCCCCGCACTTTGGGAGGCAGAGGCAGGAGGATGGCTTGAGCCCAGGAGTTCAAGACCAACCGAGGCAATATAGTGAGACCCCATCTCTTAAAAAAATTAAAAAATTAGTCGGGCATGGTGGCATGTGCCTGTAGTCCCAGCTACTCATGAGACTGAGGTGCTGAGGTGAGAGGATCGCTTGAGCCCTGGGGATCAAGACTTCAGTGAGCCATGATTGCACCACTGCACTTCAACTTTAGCCTAGGTGACAGAGCAAGACCCTCTCAAAAACAAACAAACAAACAAACACCCTCTACTCTTCCTAGGCTACTCTCCAGGGTTCTGATTTTTCATTCTAACTCTCTTCTTGGGGGACCTCATCTACTTTCGTAACTTTTACTGCTATGCATAAGCTGATTATCTCGCAGATCTGTGCCTTCTACTCAGAAGTGTCATACTCCTACTGTCAACTGCCAGTGAACACTTCCACCTCAGATTCCTCACAAGCAATCTAAGAACCAGACAGCTTAGCCCACTTTCCTAATATAGCTCTTTTTCACCATTCAAATAGAAAACTTGGAAGCCATTCTTGATTCCTCTCTATCTTCTTCATCTCTGACAACAAGAGCAACTATTGTTTTTTATCTACTATGTGGTAAGGCACTTTACTGGATGCTTTCCATACATTGTTTCACTTACTCCTCATATCCCTATGGGCTGAATATTACTGTCCCAACTTTTTATTTTTAAGAAATGGAGTCTTGCTCTCTTGCCCAGGCTAGAGTACAGTGGCACAATCATGGCTTACTGTAGCCTCTAACTCTTGGACTCTAGCAATCCTCCTCCCTCTGCCTCCTGAGTAGTTGGGACTACAGATGCATGCCACCACACCTAGTTAATTTTAAAAATTCTTTTAGAGATTATATCTCACTATGTTGCCCATGCTAGAATCAAACTCCTGACCTCAAGCGACCCTCCTGCCTCAGCCTCCCAAATAGCCGGGACTACAGGCACAAGCCATGGCACCCAGCTTACTGTCCCAATTAAGATGAGAAAACTAAGGTTCTGAGGGGTATGTGAAACACCCAGGATCCTAAAATGGAAAAGTGACAGAGCTGGGATTTGAACCCAGGCTTAGCCAACTCAAAAAGCTATTCTCTTTCCACCATACACATTATCTACGTTGATCATAAGTCCCTGTTGAGTCTACCTCTTCAAAATATCTCAAATGTCTTCATCATACCCACTGCTTGCACATTAGTGCAAGCCCTTATCACCATTATGTCAGTTTTGCCCCTAATTATATTCATATTGCAGACCTAGCTCCCCAAAAAGCCAATGGGCCCTCCATACATTCACAATAAGGTCAGTATTTCTTAGCAGAGTACATAAAGTTCTTCATGATCTAACTCTTGCTTAGTTTTATAACTTCATCTCTGGGCACTCCTGCTCCATGCCCACTCTCACCACCACCTACAGTGAACTCCTATCTTCTCTAATGTTCTGTGTCTCCGAACATTTGAGAAATACAGCTGGAATCCAACATATTCTCCCACCCCAAATCTCCATCTCCCTTGGTCTGACAAAAGCCTATTCATCTTTCAGATTTTAGCCTTTAATCCTTCTCTTACCAATGAAACTGCTTTGTAAAATAATTTTTTTAATAACTCAAAATTTCTTGGTATTGTAACTATACATTATGGTGAAACAGACTGAGGATGGCCATTCTTTTATTTTTCTTCCATATTACCAGAGGTAAAACATTACAAGGCTGCTTGGAGTAGCCAAGCCATCTTTCTTACTCCTTTATTGGTTCTGCTTTTTTTTTTTTTTTTTTTAATTTTTTCAAACATAGAAACTGGGCCAAGGTAATGGAGGGGGACAGTTTGTTGGTAGGTAGTAAGATATTTTTTATTTTTTTGAGATGGAGTCTCGCTCTGTTGCCCAGGCTGGAGTGCAGTGGCCAGATCTCAGCTCACTGCAAGCTCCGTCTCCCAGGTTCACGCCATTCTCCTGCCTCAGCCTCCTGAGTAGCTGGGACTACAGGCGCCTGCCACCTCGCCTGGCTAGTTTTTTGTATTTTTTAGTAGAGACGGGGTTTCACCGTGTTAGCCAGGATGGTCTCGATCTCCTGACCTCGTGATCCACCCGTCTCGGCCTCCCAAAGTGCTGGGATTACAGGCTTGAGCCACCGCGCCCGGCTGGTAGTAAGATATTAGAATCACTAACTATTCAACAAGATCTAGCTTGTTGGGCATTTCTTGCTCATTTTCTTTTAGTACCAGTAGTCTTTTGCCTCAGTAGAGAAGTAAAAGTTGAGACGATTTGAATTTAAGCTAACAGGAAGAAAGGAAAGTCAGGTTTAGCTAGTAAAGGAAAAAGGCATATTCCATAAAGAATAACCTAGTTCCCTGGATTGTGAGGCAGGGGCCTATGCCTAAGCCAACAAATTCTGACTTGAATTTTGGTATACGTAGCTCCCTAAGAGACCTCAAGAATTGGCTGAATTAGAATTTAAGTATTTCTGGTCTTGCCAGTAAGATGCCATCTCATTCCATCATAATATTTGTCATAAATTATTTCCAACAAAAGCTGCTCAAAAAACAGGCCATCTGTGTGGTTTTTATGTCATTTGTCCTTTGGCTACCAAAGTTCCTGGCACACTGAAAGTACTTAATGAATGTTTCTTAAATAAAGCGAATGATAATCTAAAATCCATACAAACATAGCAGCTTTCTTATGAAACTCGGCCAGCAGTATATCACAGGACTGCTAGATGACAGCTAGTTTACAATACATATGCACACAGGTGACAAGACAGTAAGAAACCAAATCAAGTGGGTATCTGCTACAATTCCTCCCTGACTCACTGATATGGCAGTCAGATCATTTAGGAGCAGATCCCAGAGCATAACTCTCAACCTTGGTACTGAAACTATGTACTACTCTCTCAAGTATCAGATTTATCCGATGACATTTGCTATCTACATTCAGCAAGGTTTTTTTGAAAAGAGTATTACAAAAATGTTAACTTTAAAAAAGTATAGGCCGGGCGTGGTGGCTCATGACTGTAATCCCAGCACTTTGGGAGGCTGAGGTGGGCGGATCACAAGGTCAGGGGTTTGAGACCAACTAGTCCTAGCCTGGCCAATATGATGAAATCCTGTCTCTACTAAAAATACAAAAAAATTAGCCGGGCATGGTGGCAGGCACCTGTAGTCCCAACTACTCAGGAGGCTGAGACAGGAGAGTCGCTTGAACCTGGGAGGCAGAGGTTGCAGTGAGCCAAGATCTCACCACTGCACTCCAGCCTGGGCAACAAAGCGAGACTCTGTCTTAAAAAAAAAAGGCCGGGCACGGTGGCTCAAGCCTGTAATCGCAGCACTTTGGGAGGCCGAGACGCGCGGATCACGAGGTCAGGAGATCCAGACCATCCTGGCTAACACGGTGAAACCCCGTCTCTAATAAAAAATACAAAAAAAACAAAAAACTAGCCGGGGGAGGTGGCAGGCGCCTGTAGTCCCAGCTACTCGGGAGGCTGAGGCAGGAGAATGGCATAAACCCGGGAGGCGGAGCTTGCAGTGAGCTTGCAGTGTGCACCCAGCCTGGGCGACAAAGTGAGACTCCGTCTAAAAAAAAAAAAAAAAATCATAACTAAACTTGCCATTTAGGGAATAGGCTAAGATTTCTCCCTTTCTCCCTATTTTGATGAAAGTAAATAGTTTAGTATTATAAACACATATGCTTTAAGTTTCTTTTTCTTCTGATTTTAAGAACAAAGCATGCTCATCATAGAAAACTATGAATAAGGAAATTAAGTAATCCAGAAAGTAATTACCCATAGATTACCACTATTATCATTTTGATGTGATGATCTAAGTTCTGTTTTAATCTTTGTTCAGTGCATTCTGATGCTGATACAACTTTACTACATAAAAATTCTGTATTAGCCTCTTTTACTTATTTAATAAGTACTTCTAAGTATTAATATTACGAATTATTTTAATATAGTGGTTGTGCAATATTTCATCGTATACCATAATTTACAAAGCCGTTACTGTACTATTAGATATTTATTTCCAAATACGTGTTATAAGTAACAAAGTAATGAGCAACTTGAACTAAAATATTGTTTATTATTTCCAAGGGATAGTCCTAGAAGTGAGATTACTAAATCAAAGGACATGAAACATTTGTAAGACTATCTAGATTATAAAATTACAGGAGTATATATAAAGAGCTGCATTCATTTACATTTCCACCAGAAGTATGGGGGAGAATGCTGTTTCATCTCATGGAGCAAGAGAAACTCAGTAAAAATTATAAAATCATTTAATAAAAAAATCGGATTATCTCACTGTAGTTTCTAATAGAAGTGATTACTGCTCTCACCTCTAATATTGTATATTTCCTTAAGGTGCAAGCCAATGTAGTAAGGCAAGAAATAACAAATCTATATAAGCAATAAAGACTGAAAAGGAAGTAACGAAACTGTCATGATTTACAAAAGATATAATTGCGTTATTTAGAAAACTATAGAAAAATCAACAAATTATTATAATATGACACCCGGCCATCAGCAAGATGACCAAATACAAGATCAACATAAAAAAGCAACAGTTCCCAGCCATATAAGCAACAAGCACTTGAAAAAGAAAAAAAGCAAAACAAAACAATTTCTTTCATAATAGCAACAATAACCACAAATACCTGAGAAATCAGTCTAATTAGAAATATGCAAGATCTTGAGGCAGATTTAATAAAGGATATAAAACAAGACCTCAATAGAGAGAAACATATGTTCTTGGATAGGAAGAATCATTAAACTAAATGTGTCAATTCTTCCAAAATTATTCTATGAAGTGAATACAATCACAAATTTAATTCGAAACTTTTCCATGAAACTCTGCTAATCTGACATGTGAAAAATCAAGTAAGAAAACTCTGAAAAAGCAGAATAGTAGAATAAAGATATGTTATGCAGCTACAGTAATTAAAATAAGGAGCTGTCAGCTTAGGAATAGGGACAGAAATGAACACACAGTTTAAAACAGATGTGTGTGTGTACGCAAAATAATCCAACTGTGCCTTATTTCTTCTTTTGGAAAAGACGATTTGCAAGGTTTTTTCTTATAGTAAATAGTAAGTAACATTACTCTGTAAGTAAGATAGATCTGCAAATTTGAAAAACAAAACAAAACTACTTATCTGCCTATAAATAAACTCACCTACCAATAAACTGAAAATGACTATTTAATAATAGTCATACAGCAGGTTCAAAGTACATGTGTTTCTTAATAACGTTTTGTGCATATAACCTAGGGAACAAGGTTTTCTAAGAGAACTGATCAGGAAAAACAAAAACTGCTGACTTCTATGATACAAAACTTGCCATGGGGGCCAGTGGCATTTTTTCTGTTCTGAATAATACTAAAATGATTCTTAACTGAGCCTACTTAGATTGACTTCCTTTACAGATTAAACTTGGAATCTGCCTAAGCAAATGTCTAAGGTCCTCTCAAAGAATATGTCTCCTAACATTGCAAATAACTTTCAATAAACACACTCTAAAATAGGATTTGGTTTACATAATGATCTGACTTAAAATAAGCAAGGAGGCTGTATATTCCTAAACATAAAAAGATAACCAAATATGCTTAGGGCTGGAGAGGATAGAGAGGAGAAATGGGGAATGACTGCTAATAAGGGTTTCTTTATGAGGTCATGTGAATGTTCTAAAACTAGATTGTGGTGAAAGCTGCAAAACTCTACCAATATACCAAAAGCCATTGAATATACACTTAAAGTTGTTGTATAATATGGTATGTGTATATATAAATAAAGTTGTTTTTTTAAAAGTAACTAGATTTAAAAAGAAATTTTTTTTTAAATTCTACTTTTGTTGGCTATGAGTACCTTTAAGCCAGTGGTTCCCAAAAGGAGGTAATTTTGCCTTCCAGGAGATACTTAGCAATGTCTGGAGACATTTTTGGTCGTCACAAAGTGTGATATTACTAGTATATAGTGAGTAGAGGCCTGGGATGCTGCTAAACATCTTACAAGGCACAAAACATATCCCAAAAACAAAGAATTGCCTGGCCTAAAATGTCAATAATGCTGAGGTTAAGAAATTCACTGAAACTCAGCATTGGAATAACTCAACTAACATTTATGCCTATCATTCATATCATTATAAACAGCTGTAACAAAATATATGAAAAATTAAAATATGGTACATTTGTGTGATCCCTATAAAAACTACATGAGTCTCCACAAAAACAGAAACTATATGACTCTGAATTAAAGCCTTTGAAAAGAGAGCTATACAAATTTGGGAATAGGCTGTGACAGTTTTGACAGACATATGACTAGAGAGATTCCATGGTACAGTGGTGGTAAAAAAAAAATCCTTGACTGGAAAATTATGCTTATTAATTATAAAATACTTCTTTGCCTTATGCAAGAGCTTCAATGACCTGTTTTCCTACAGATGAACTACAAATGAAAATACTAAGAAACAACTGAGTACCTTCTGTATCTCTTAAATGAAGGTGAACCATATTAGCCAATGACTTCCAGGACTATTTACATACTATGGGTCACGTACAATCTGTGAACCAATCCTGAGTTACTGAACAGGCACAACAGTTTAGTAGAGCCAGTTTAAATAGAACTTTCACGTCAAGCAGACCTGTTTCTGAGTTCTGATTCTCACTGCAGTTTCTTCCTTTGAGGACCTGGGAGCTGTAGGAGTTGACTGAAACAGTGTATATAGCACACATCTTAGCATAATGTCTGGAATGTGATAAATACTCAAGAGAAATGTTGACTACAGTAAAACAAACTGCAAACATATTAAGTACAAATACTTAACAGCCATTCACATTTCCTTAACTCCTAGCACTTTGGATGTGAACTTAGTATACAAGTGAGATTTATTTATTCAGCAAACATCTACTGAGTACCTGCTATGTGCTTAATGCTGCTGGAGAAATGATAAATAAGATCTGACCAGAAGCCCTCACCTGTAGGGAAGACACACTCAAATAAATAACTATAATATGTACAATAACAAAAATGTGCATAAAATGCTTACTTAATAGAGAGGACAGTGATTTACTGTCAAAAAAAAAAAAAAAAACAATGAAGGCTTCACAGAGGAGATGAAACCACTGATGGGTGGAAAGAAAAAAGGCAAATGGGGAAGGCAGTGGGAAGGCTATATTTAAAGGCATAACCCTGAGACAGCATACCACTGGAGTAAAGTTCAAGGAAGTGAGGGGGCTAAAGATGGGGTTGGAAGGATAGATCAGGAAGGGCCTTAATTTTTTTTTTTTTTTAAGAGACAGGGTCTCACTTTGTTGCCCAGGCTGCAGTGCAGTAGTGCAATCATAGCTCACTGTAATCTCAAACCCCTAGGCTCAAGAAATCATCCTACATCAGCCCTCTCAAGTAGGACAACAGACAAGTGCCACCATACCCAGCTAAATTTTTTATTGGGACAGGATCTTGCTATGTTGTCCAGGCTGTCAATTTCTTAAAGAAGGGACTTTCTGGGATAGGAGAGAGGGAATCCTTGTTAAGGTATTATGCCCATCCTTCCCATCCCCAATCCAGAATAGCTGCCACACAATAATTATTTGCATTTACTCAATTTACTAAATGGTTAGAATTGAACTAAACTACTTTACACTTATACTTTGTCCAATGCTCTCTTCTAAGACTTGGAGAGGTTATGTACATTTCCCAGATTACGCAGCTGCTATTAAGTTGTAAAGACAAGATGTGGACCTAGGTCAGCCTGAATCCAGAGCCCTACACTCTTTCCCAGTTGCCTATATTCTCTCTTTGTGCACTAAGGATATTATTTGGACTTTGGAGGCAACAGGGAGTTAGTGGTAAACATAGTAACACCTGTCTATCAATCCTAATGCCTGAAGGTATTGCTCTTAACTTCCCTGAGCTAGGAAGGAAAGGCAACTCTAGTCATCTGGTGTTAGAGAGAAAAGCTTAGGAAAACAAAGACATACACTCCTCTTTAATATCTAGTTATTTCTATTTATTCTAATCTTGCTCCAGATAACTGTCAACTATTCTCAACTCTGTTTATGTTGAAGAAATCCTTCCTAGCCGACAAACCCTAGAAAGATCTGAATACTTTTCTTAAATAGAATTTGCAATATTTAAAACAACAACAAAAAACTTTCTAATTTTCCCTCATTCTATGTTGAATCACATTTGCCTAAGTTGATGGTGAAAAATAAATCAAAAAAGGAAAATCTGGCTAATTCTTTTTTTTTTTTTTTTTTTTTTTTTTTTTTGAGACGGAGTCTCGCTCTGCCGCCCAGGCTGGAGTGCAGCGGAGCGATCTCGGCTCACTGCAAGCTCCGCCTCCCGGGTTCACGCCATTCCCCTGCCTCAGCCTCCGAGTAGCTGGGACTACAGGCGCCCGCCACCACGCCCGGCTAATTTTTTGTATTTTTAGTAGAGACGGGGTTGCACGATTTTAGCCAGGATGGTCTCGATCTCCTGACCTCGTGATCCGCCTGTCTCGGCCTCCCAAAGTGCTGGGATTACAGGCGTGAGCCACCGCGCCCGGCCTTAAATCTGGCTAATTCTATGTGAAATTTTAAATAATCTTTAAAAGTTTTAAAGCTACTTTCAGTCCTTTAGATGTATAATGAGTCACCACAGTAGTAATGCATTTATAGCCTCTATCACCAACTTTTATTCTACACTGGGCTCTATTACCTCTTCAGTTTTTCTAATTTACATTACCTGAGCCATCACTGTTGCTTGGTAACCTTTCATTCATCCTATAGTTGGCAATGTACATAGCCCTTCACTGGCTGTTCCAGTTTTTTTCCCTCTGTCCTCAAATCCTCATTTCCCTTCCTTGCACCTTACAATCTGTAGATGATTTTGCCTTCTAATTTACTGAGAAGTCACTCAGAAGTATCTTTATTCTCCCTTCTATTATCAGCATCAGCATCTGACTAGTTCTCCAAATGTTGACTCATCTTTTTAAAATCTCATTTTAGAAGCACTTTCACCTGGGTGACAGACCCCATCTCAAAAAAAAAAAAAAGTTATATATCAGTGCTGTCCAATATGACAGCCTCTTGCCACATGTGGTTATTACCACTTTAAATGTAGTTAATCCAACTGAGGAAATAAATTTTTAATTTTAATTAATTTTAGGTTTATAAGCCACATGAGACCAGGGGCTTTCATACTGAACAACACAGTTCTTAGGTCTCATCAAATGATTCAAACACAAAACCTGCTGAACTTTTCTCAATACTCTCAAGTCAACATTCAATACCATCTGAGATTCCTCTTACCTGCTGACATATTACCCTGTTCTCTATTTCTCTGATGGTTCTCACTTTTCTTAACTTTCTGCTTTTGGCCCCCAAAGACTAGGTGTAACCCTAAGTTCAGTTCTCATAATTCTCCAATCAAATGCAACATTGTCTGCCTCAATTTCATACGCTGCCATAATATCAACCATCATCTCCACGCAAAAGACTTTCAAATCTAGACTGTTGATTCTGATCTCTTCTCAGCCCCAATCTCCAGATACAAACCAGACACTTTCAATATACTATTAGCTCAGACTTATTAACAAATATCAAAATTCAGGTTCATCACTTTCATTTTCTAAAAGTCATTTCTTTGAATGGCACAAGCACTTTCATGGTCATCCAGATTCAAAATCTACAGAATTACCCTTAAAATGTTTTTCCTCTCTCCTTTCATACATCAAATCTTGTCTTTTTTATTTTTATTTAAGACTCTTGAGAACCACATACTTTACAGTGAAGTTCGGATTTCCCATCACTGATATCTAAGTCAATACTATGGTCCCGAAACTAGCTTCCCCATTTCTCCTATGTCTGTTAAAAAATAAAACTAATTTGCTTGGGCAACATGGCAAAACCCCATCTCTACAAAATACAAAAATTAGCTGGGCATGGTGGCAGCACACCTGCAGTCTCAGCTACTTGGGAGGCTGAGGTGGGAGGACTGCTTGAGCCTGGGAGGTGGAGGTTGCAGCAAGCCAAGATCACCCCACTGCACTGCCTGGGTAACAGAGTGAGACACTGTCTTTAAAAAACAAACAAACAAAAAAAACTAAAACACTACTTTATAAATGAAACTTCCTGTCCCCTACCCCTCAAAAATACACACATTCACATATCCTTTTCACCTGTCCTTGGTCTGACATTGCCATTCTACAATCAAACTTCTACCAACCTTGAGAACTTCATTTTCTAACATTCTCCTCAAAGTCTCCACTACAACTTTAAAGGTCTATCCATTCTTTCTGAAATACACAAAGCATATTCCAACTTCCTATCTTTTGTACAATGCCTTCCTTCTTTATTCCTGTTAGGGCTCTCCTTTTCTCAAAGAATCAGTTCAAGCCTCCCAGGCTTCATGGAGCCTTTTATTTCTGCCCTGGCTCTCAGAGGATTCATCTTACTCTTAATTTTAATATTACCATCTTTTACTATTCATCTCTCTTTTAGCATATACCACTTGTATTACACTTCTATGCATTATCTTTTATTTTAATGAATATTCTGTCTCCTCAATTGGAACATAAGCTTTTAGAAGGCAAAGACTTCTACCTTTATGCTCTCAGAACTTAGCCCTGTGATTACACCTAGTAGGAATTTAAGGAATAAATCACAAAGAAATGGATATGCAGTTGAGAAGTGGTAAGAGGACAAAGTTAGTAAACAGGACCACTAACAATTAAACGGATAAAATAGGAAATAATGGTAAAAAGCAATCTGCCATGACAGCAGAAAATATGAGCAAAGGCAATCACAGAATCATGTATTAGTGTACTAACCATCTAAAAACAGTATAATCCTATTACAGTGATCATCAAACCATTCTTGGGACTTTTCTGTTTTATAGGCGGTTCATCCAAACAAGTAATGCTCAAAATATATTACTTGGGTAAAACACACAGTTTATGGTTAATATCTTTCCCCTCTACCTAGTATTTATTTTAATGGAATCTGATATACCAAGGCAAGCTGGCAGCTTGTGTAGGTGGGTATAAGAATTCCCAAAACATGGTGGCTCATGCCTGTTATCCCAGCACTTTGGGAGGCTGAGGCAGGTGGATCACGAGGTCAGGAGATCGAGACCAGCCTGGCTAACACGGTGAAATCCTGTCTCTACTAAAAATACACAAAGTTAGCCAGGTGTGGTGGTACATGCCTGTAGTCCCAGCTACTCAGGAGGCTGAGGCAGGAGAATCGCTTGAATGCGGGAGGCAGAGGTTGCAGTGAGCTGAGATTGCACCACTGCACTCCAGCCTGGTGACAGAGTGAGACTCTGTGTCAAAAAAAAAAAGAATTCCTAGAACATTACAATGATAACTTCAATTCTATAGAAGTTTAAATCAGTCCAGCTCTGAAAATACAGAACTAATGCTCAGTGCTAAGAGGGTACAGTATGCCCTGTCAGTTCTTAGGGTCATAGCTTAAAATAGTTGCATAGTTTAGGGCCAAGAGAGGTTGGTCCAACACTGTTAAGTGTCATGGATCAGTCTAACTCCATAGATGGCTATTTTAAGCTGCATCTCTAAACAGCAAATTGAACAACCAGGAAATACTAGATTTCTACATTCAAGTGTAAATGAACTAGCTACAAATTTTTCTCTAAAAGTGTGTGTGTGTGTGTGTTGGGGGGGTGCCATCTAAGAACCATCCTGCATGTTCTACCAAGCAATCCAGATCTATCTTCAGTAGTACGGAATTCAGCTTTTCACCTCCAATTAAGGTGAAAAAAGTATGAGCACTTATTGGGGGAAAAGGAGGATTTTAAAAAATTATTGTATTAACTTTCTTGGACACAAATGACTTTTGGCATTTCTGTGGTGAAGGGAGAAGAAATGAGAACACAGGCAAAGAAAATGTTTCATTCACTTATGTGATGAATTCACAATATGATTTTTTAAAACTCATTTACAGAAATAAACTGGCTGGACGCAGTGGCTCACGGCTGTACCCCCAGCACTTTGGGAGGCTGAGGCAGGTGGATCACCTGAGGTCAGGAGTTCAAGACCAGCCTGGCCAACATAGTGAAACTCTGCCTTTACAAAAATTCAAAAATCAGCCAGGCATGATGGTGGGTGCCTGTAATCCCAGCTACTCGGGAGGCTGGGGTGGAAGAATCGCTTGAACCCAGGAGGCAAAGGTTGCAGTAAGCCAAGATTGTGCCATTGTACTCCAGCCTGGGCGACAGAATAAGACTCCACTCCCCCCGCCCCCACCAAAAAAAAGACATAAACCTTGACAGAAAAACTGCACTTGATGGAAAAGACTTATTTAAATAATTTAAAGACATGGTCAGACAAGAAATGAACTTCACTGTAAAGCTATAATCAAAGCCAAATCCTTTTAACAAATGATCGCTGCATTTCTTCTTTGAAAGTTATAAGAACTCTTAAGAATAATTTAGCCTTTTAATTTCATCACAATAAACCCCCAAAAGACCATGAATTTATAATACCTATATTATTATTTCTAAAATTAGTGATGTATTATATTAATTGCTCATAGCTAAGATAGTTCCAGATTATTTCTACGTATGTGCAACTGCACTCCAGCTTGGCCAACAGAGCAAGACCCCAACTCCTAAACACAAACACACACATGCATACACACACACACACCCCTAATAAAAAAAATAAGCAGCAGTGGGTCATGGTCATACCGCTTACCCCTTTGTCACACTGGGGGATTTAATTATTATTTTGTATTGCTATGTTGTTGGTTCCTTTGAAAAACTCAATGTGCTTCATCATCTTAGCAGACAATGATCTGTTAATGATCAAAAATACTCTTGGCCTGCTTACTCTAGATGATTCTGAAAAGGAAAGGAACATGCAATTGTTCTTATTTCTAGATACAGTAAAAACTATAAATGTATAAAAAATGGAACCAAATAATTAAATACAAAGCAAGTTTTTTTCCAACAGAGCTTCATCTACTCAGTCAAGTATTCATTAAGCACCAAACACATGCAAGGCACAATCTATACACTGGAGGAAGCAAAGATGATAGCACTACTGAAGTGTCAGAGGTAGTATAACGAACCATTACTTAGCTACCATTTATACTGTGTTTTCCATTACAAAAGCTGAAAGTTGTAGCAATAAGAGCATCTCAGGGCCTCATGCAGACCAAGTATAAGAGTTGGCAAGAAAAAGGAAATCTGACAGGGAATGGATGATTTAAAAAAAAAAACTCCCTGAGTTTCCAAACCAGATTATTCTTTATCATTCTCCTATGATAAAAGGTTGTACTATAAAGTTGCTAAATGCTTTACTCAATATAGTAATAAAAAAAACAAAAACAAACTTGTTTTATTTAGGAAGTTACAGGCTCCCTGGGGAGCAGATACATACTTTGGCGCCATGTGACTCGGATATGTTTCCCAGTGGTAAGATACCTCTACGTCTTGCCTTCTTATACTGGAGGCATTCAACCCCTGTACAAGGTTTTCCTCTTCTTTCACTCTCCTGCTTACTAACCAACCCCCAGAATGATTCCTCTTGGCCACAGTGGCTCTGCTTCCCCTCCACTGGGCATCATGATCTCTCAGCTCACCCTGACAGATAGCTTGCGGGGATAGGAAGGACCCTGGGATCCACACGAGGCAGACCTGAGACATTTTATTTGAAAAAGCAGAGGAAATTCCAGACGTATCACTGACAGGAGGCTTGTGAGAATGGTAAGGCTAAAGCCTAAGACTGTGTGCCATCTGGGATTTCCTCTGTTTTTTCAACTAAAATCGGCTCTTTCCCAAAAACTCACACCAACTTTTCTCCTGTTTTCCCTGTGGGTATTCTGAAATGGCCTTGCACACCCGCCAGACCGCCTGCCTCAGGGGCAAGTCTGCCTCTTCCTTTTCACTTCACATGCCACCTGACTTCTTAAACACACACTCCGTTATTCATGTGTCCGCAGCTCTTGCTGTGTGTGTAGCAGCAGACAGGGGCTCCCTTATGGATATTCCAAGATTTATACTTGTTTTTACCCTACCAGCTCAGATGACCTCCAACCCTTTCTGTCTGTTGGTACACTGCTAAGACTAACACTAATTGGAACCCCGGCTCTGCCAGCTTCTTATGATTTACCATATATCTTTTGTTCCTGTTAATGCCCCAGGGCCAAGTGTTCCAGTGGCTTTTGAAGCAGTTTGCCTGCCTGCACAGGGCCTCACTCTGAGGCCCTTTAAGGACCTTACCCGCTTGCGTTTTTGGAGTTAGCAACTCTTTGGGATGAGAAGAATATTCTTTTGCCATTTGTGAGTTCTTACCCCAAGCCCAAGTCCTCCAGAGGTTCCTCCTTTAGGTCAAGAGGACCAATAAATGTTGCCCTCTCGAATCCAAGGGCTGCTGTTTTTGCAAGCATATGAAGGCTTTCCATGAGTATTCCTCTCGCTTCTTCCCACTTCCTCCTGTAGCCTCCATTTCAGCAATTACTTCCATGACCTTCCCAATATGCATCAAGATCTTCAGGGTCATATTTGAAGAGAGGGAAGTCTAGCCCCTTGTGGGAGTTAGCTGGAAAAGCAGGCTTCTCATCTACTTAAAGAACATGGAAAATGCGAATCTGAGAAAAGAGAGCATCATTTTGTTGCTAAAATGCTCTGAGCGAGAGTCACTCTAAGGTTATGAAGACAAGGATATAGGCTGGTCCAAGACTGCAGGCAAAAGAGTCCCGTAAGACAGAGATGAAGGTTGGTTCCAGGCTAACAAATTACCATTAGAACAGGGATGAAGGCACAATGATGGGTACACAGTAAGACAGGTTCATTCTGGAACCCCAAGGATGAACTGGGGGGCCCTGTTCATATTGTTGTCTCCAATGTTCACAAGTGGATAATTCTGACAAGATGTGACAAAGGTTAAGGGTACATGGTAAGACCAGTTCATTATGGAACCCTAAGGATGAATGGGGGATGTCCTATTCAGGATATAGGAAAGTAAGAGGGGACACCTTCTTTTTCTTTTTCCTTCTCTGATCTCGCTTCACAGATGGGTAATCATGTTTCCATACCCCAGGACATGCCCCATGGATGTATCCTCAAAAAACTGGGAAAAGTTTGATCCTTCAAACCTTAAAACAAAAAACTAGCTTTCCTTTGTAATATACTGTTTGACCTAAAAATAAACTGGACAAAAATTACAAAAGCCTACTCCTTCAGGTAACTGCAAGTGGTGTGGGAAGCCAGGCTACTGGAAGGCAAACTTCCCTAATGGGATAAACATGGAAAAATCCCTGCAGCCCCTCTGCCACAAGCTCGGCCACTGGAAACAGGACATCCCTGAGGGTTGAAGCATGCCCCCACCCCCAAGACAAAATCTCAACTCCTGATGGTCTTGAGCTGAAGGGGCTCTCTGCTTTGGCTGGCTTCCAAATCAGGTATTGTTGCCATCAACAGTACAAAGCCAAGGGAAACTCTAGACGTGGCAAGTAAAAATTATAAATTTCCCTTTTGGGTTCAAAAGCTGCCTACTCTGTGCTAACGTCCTGCTCTGATCAACTCTCCTCCAAATCCTGTCAGGTAATGGGGGCATATGGCACCCCTTCCCTAAAAAGAAAAGATTCGACCCTTTTGGAGCAAAAACATACTTTCAAAGATGGTTGCTCAACCTGTGAATTCATCTGTCTAACAGCCCCATTTCTCTTCAGAAAACTACCTAAATCTTTAACCAATAACTTCAACCTGGAAAGTCCTACCTCAGAGGTTTAGAGAGAGCCCACAAGTATTGGGAAAAGCCTTAGTAAAAATCTAACCAAGCGATCTTCTGAGGGGGGATAACTTCTACAGTATATAGATAACCTCATCTGCTCCCTCTTTGCAGGACTCACATGGCAACAAATCATAACTTCCTAATAGAAGGAAAATGACTTCTGTCTAATTCAAAGGTTATAAAGGTAAAGAGATATTTTTGGTAAGGAAGGTTATGAAGAAAAGATATTTTATATGAGAAAGGATCTTATATGGTAAATTATTGTCCTAAAGTAAAATGGCTGTATAAAAAGAGAGATGTTTAAGCCAAGTGAGAGAGTCCAAGTATGTTGCAGATGGTCTGCATAAGTTGTAAAAAAAAAAAAAAAAAAAAAAAGTTAGTAAAAGGGAATTTATAAAGAAATGTTATATAACTTTAAAGGTTATTAAGCCCACTAAATGCTTCCTAAACTGCTACTATGACTCTTAACTGGACAACTTGCCTGCTTTAAAGCTAGGTAAGGCCTGAAGACATACAGAGTTAGCCATGTACCCTAGTTATGTTGGAAAGAGTCAGACTTTATCTACACTTCTGTCTGGTGTCCTAGGCTCCACACCTAGTATATAATTAGAATATCTTACTTACCAGGTTTTCATCCAAAGTAAAAAGCTGCTAAGAGTTAGCAGTGAAACATGTACTTGAGACTACTGAAAAAAATATTTTTACATGCAAAACATGTAAGGAAAGTAAAATGCACTTTTGGTAAAATATCATAAGAAGGCATGGGAATATAGATTTTTTTGGCCTAGTTTAGGGTTAAAGAATTGTTTTAAGTTAGATAGGATAAAGCTAAAGGTTTGAGCAAGTTGTGGAAGATTTGTAAAAGATTAATCTTGTAAAAGAAATCCTGTGTGAACATGTTAGATAACATTAAAGGGGTATTATTCAGACTATCCATAAATTAAACATTGGAACAAAAGCATAACACAGTTTTCTTAGAGAATTATTCCGGTCTTTAACAAAAAAAATTGTAAAGGGTTATAAAAGGTTTATGAGAATCTTACCTTATGGGCAAACTGATTAAGATTGAATAGATTTGTCTACAGGGTTTTATTAAAAACTGGGTTTGACATCAATAGTACACCAATGCAAAAGTGAAATCCAGCTTTCTTTGGGCTGTATTTGTATAAGTGTGTTATTGGTATGGGTTCCAGAATTATGTGAAACTCCTATAATTCTGATATGACTAGGCATACATTATCAGTAATAATTATAATTGTTGTGTTACAAGGGCTAACAAATTTCCTTGTGAACTGTGTCTGGCTGTGGCTGCCCTAACACTTTCTATCATCCACAGATAATTGTTATCTTGTTCTAATCCTCTTTAAAAGGTGGAAATTATCCATAGGCTTAAATGCAGGTTTCTGATAACTGGAGATTGTGACATAGGACAAAGAAAAAACCTTTCAGGACTCTCATGAAAGCTGAAATGTTCATGAATATAAAGCAGAACAGGAGTTAACTGCATGGACTGAACTAATAGAAAACTAAAATAATCCTTTTATGACATTTTGCTTAAAACATTGCTAATTCTTTGTTTTTCAATGCCAAGAAAACTTCTAAGCTATTTACAGCTTTTAACAATCAAGTAGGCTGGGTGCAGTGGCTCAGGTCGGTAATCCCGACTTTAGGAGACCCAGGCGGGCGGATCACAAGGTCAGGAGGTCAAGACCAGCCTGGCCAATATGGTGAAACCCCGTCTCTACTAAAAATATAAAAATATAAAAATTAGCCAGTGTGGTGGCAGGCGCCTGTAGTCCCAGCTACTCAGAAGGCTGAGGCAGGAGAATGGCGTGAACCCGGGAGGCGGAGCTTGCAGTGAGCTGAGATCCGGCCACTGCACTCCAGCCTGGGCGACAGAGCCAGACTCAGTCTCAAAAAAAAAATAAAAAAAAAAAAAAAAATATTGAGTAAAGTATACTCCTATAGACAAAATTTGGAGCATACTTCTCTCAGATTTCTGCAGAATTTGGAAACCATTTGTGAGTATTCTTAACTAATGGCAATATAGTTACTTGCGTAAGTGCAATAAAAATCTGGTGTTTTTTTTTTTTTTGCAACAGGACACAATTGGATAAACTGGTTATTTTACCAAGGCTTTGACTGGAATGGCATGCTTTCCTTTAAGAATCAAAATTGACTCATAAAGCCAAGAAAAGCCCCTTGGAAAAACTGAACTCATACCTTGTCAACACAGTCCTGTATAGGATACCTGACCTGTGGTAAGTAAAGAATGTCACTTTTGAGAGGCCCAGGAGCCCCAAGCAAGACAAGGGGAATTTGTCCAATTCATACAGGTATTTGATGGCACCAACTGATAGCTGGGCTTAAGGTTTTAAAAAGCCTTATCTGAGATTCCTTATGGAATGAAGTTCCATCAAAGCCAATTTAAAAAGGAGCCTATATGGCAAATAATTATTCTTGCTGTGCTTTATGCAACTCATCAGGCCAAGTATAATAGGACTAAAGCTTATTTTGCAAACAAATCAATCCTGTCATAATTTGTTTTTAATAAAAATGAGGACTGGAAAGAAAAATCATGTTTCAAGAACTATGGTACTACTGTTATTTTAGTCTCATCAGTTCTTATTAATTTTCTGCAATTTAGAATAGATCTGCTCATTCCTGTGAACCAACCAGTGATCTCTGGCTACAGCTCAGAAGAAACAAAAGGGATGGGTAATATAAAAATCTGGGTCAATATTCTAATTCTGGGCACATATTAGAATTGGTTAGCAACCCCACGCACCCAGGTCTCAAAACGGCATGACTACAGCTAGCATGACTAGAGCCACCTGCCTGGCATGTCAGGAGTCTCAGAATTCTCAGAATTCTTTAATCTGTCCTCATCCCCTTATTTTATCTTAACATCTCTACTTGTCCTTTTTGGCCCATCTTCTAAATCTAATAACCGGATTTGTCTCCTCTCACCTTCAGGCCATCCAGCTCCAGATGATCCTCAGTAAAGAATACCATCCTCTCAATATTCAAGAGTCACCCTTCTATAGAGGACTCCTAGACTGCCCATCAGCGGGACATGACAGAAGCAAAACCCTGCCCCTGTCTCCCTTGGACCTGGCTGAATTCAGCTTTCATCAACTCACAGAGCCACCCTGCCCTGACAGCCAGCAAGAGGCCAAGACCCACAGAACCACCACCATCACCCCTGTCAGCATGGAGCAGCTACCGAAGACTGACCATCCATTCTCCCCAAAGAATTGGGATCTTGGACTCTTAAGGGAGGAAATGTTACAGTAGGTAGTCAGACGTGAGCAGGACAGAGAGCACCCCCTCATCCCGCAACCAAGAATATCAGGTGGTCAAGCAGTTGTTAAACTGTCGCTCTAAAATAGTAATTGGTCACAGCCAGCACCAAGGAAAGGCAGTCTCCCAATAGCTAGAAACACTTGAAGCTGGCAATCAGCAGCTTCCTGATAAGATCTCAGGATTTGGGCGAGTGAGCTCAAGCATGCACACTAAGACGCAAAATGGCAGAGTTTAACTGGTATATGAACACTGGACTGGCTAAGGGAAAAAACAGCTCAAGTGAGCATGCATAAAACTTCAGCAAACACACTGTACATGCAGCCCCTCCCAAATGCTGGCAGGCCACTGCACATATGGACAGCCCAACCCAAGGGAAGAATCAGGCAAGAAGTAACACAACCCCAGAAGCATGCCAACATATAAGACCCCAAGTCAAAGGTCAAGACTCATGTCGCCTGCTTGGCTCATTTCCATGTACTTTACTTCCTTTCATTCCTGTCCTAAAACTTTCTAATAAACTTTCACTCCTGCTCTAAAATGTGCCTCAGTCTCTCCCTCTGCCTTATGCCCCTTGGTTAAATTATTTCTTCCGAGGAGGCAAGAATTGAGGTTGCTGCAGACCTGTACAGATTCACAACCACTAACAAAATGACATGCAATTCCAGAATAAGCTACTATGTAGTATATGAAAGATTTTCACAGGCAGAGAGTTAATAACCTTCCTCAGTAAGTTATACCCTGTTTAAGCACTTGCATTATTAATAATGTATTTCTTTAACCTAAATTTCTTCTTCTGTCATAATTACATCACAATTTGTTCAATTTTCTGAGGAAATGGAGAACTATCACAAGTGTCTGTATGGAGGACCATTTTTAAGCCACTTCTCAGGCTTCATCTCTCTGTTCCTTAAAATGTGGAACACCAAACCGGATCCAATACTTACATGAAGGCCCAATGAAAGAGAATACAATAGAAACCTATTTCACCCCAAAGCACGTATATTTACCTCAATATTACTACGCCCACCAAAAAAGCCCCTTAAAATTTAAAAACAAAAAAAATTACCTTAAAAAATCCACCAAATTTCCTAAATCATTTTTGTTTCACTATAAATTATTCATATCTCTAGTCAGCAATTTTTCATGTTGGCTCTGTTCACAAAATGCTATTTGACCCAGTCAAATTTACCATAAAAGCAGAAATCCTGGAAAATCTTTACAACGAAGTACCTAGCTTAAAGGCTGCTACAAGTTTCCAAGCTTACAAATCTAATACCAAAAGCCAAATAAAACAAAGTAAGAAAAAAACATAAAAACAAGTTGAGATACAAATGGGTAGATTTGGGACATAAAATAAGTATCTGAGATCTATTAGTAAAAATAGTTTTATAAAATAAAATAACTATATTAAATTTTAAATTTTAGTTTTGTTAGATGCAGAAACTGTATCAATTGGAACAATTACTTAGCAACCAAACCACTGCCACTTGGGATAGGAGAAAACAAAATTAACTTTAATACCTTACTCCCTTGAGAAAGGCAAGAAGAAAGACTTGGCTATAATTTTCTTCGCAATAAAAAATGCCTACATTTGAATGTCTACTTAAGCCTGAAGGAATCATACCTAGGTTATCCTGGTTTTGCCAATAACTAAAGGTGTGATTTGGGTAAATCATATATCCACACTGGGCCTTAGTTTTTCCATTTATAAACAAAGAGAGCGGAACCAAAGATGATCTGTAAAGGGAGCTTATAGATGAGAATTTGTCATCTTCCAAATCAAGTTTAAAGTTTTTTTATACACATGCATTATACATATGTGTGCATATATACACATACATATACTTAAACATATGTACATATACGCACATATCTATTTCAATACCATTCTGAATCTCTCCAAGTTACTTCCAAAAAAGGCTTTAAATCTAACAATATTTAATACTTTCTTAACAACAAGATTCTTTGGCACAAGGATTGAAAAAAAAAAAAATCAGTAGCTCAAAGTTTTAAAAGGTAGTATATTAATAGAAAATTGGTTGCCACTGAAAAGACAGTATGTTACAGTTCCCAAGAGGAGACAGCACAACCTGCCATAGGATGTGGGGCATATGGGTCAGTCAGGAGACAAAAGCAGGCGGAGAAACTGTGGGCAAGGTCCTTTACTGTGGTTTCCACCAGAAGGAACAGGCAAGGCAGGGTAAACAGGCTTAGGACTGGCTAGTTTGAATAACTTTAGAAGACTGTGGGGCATAGAGGCTGTCCCTAGGTGTTTGGTACCTAGCCCTGGGGGGTGATTAGAGCAGGTGGTCTAAAGTATGAGAACCTAATATAGGAGGTGGGTAGGATGCAGGCTCTGGATTGGTTGGTGTGTGTTTTGAAAAGCGCATTTGCAGAATTGTTTACTGTCTTTAGGAATTGGTTAACCCCAGAAGAGGTAGCCCTTCCAAAGTCAGCAGACCTCAGATGTCAAAGCATCATAATACATAAAATAAAAGGTTAATATACTCAATCAAGCCAAGTAATAAAGGAGTCTTATTTCCACTGGCTATTTACTGAACATGCACTATATATCAGCATTGTTGTATGTTCCAGGTGTAAAAATGACCATGTAATAGAATATAAGACTATAAAATGTTAAACATACACATATAGTAATTTAGAAGAAAAGAGCAAAGGTAAACATAATGATGTAATAACACTTTACACCCATTCAGTACTCTCGCACTTAAAATACATTGTCGCACATATTACTCCATTTAATCCTCAGAAAAACCCTGTCTAGTAGGCAGATTATCTTCATTATATAGGTGTTTATTACTGAGGCTTGTGAAAGCTAAAGGAGATTCCCACATCACAGATGGTAACTAAAAGAACAGGGAATTGAACCCATGTCTCATTCTTGTCCTTTTCTATTTTCACCAACACCACAATGTCACCTTCATTTTAAGTTAAATCTATATAATTATCATGTAGAAACAAACAGCTATTCCTAACCACTGAGGATTGACTGCTCAATGTTCTTTAATAAGAATGGGCTAATATTACATTAAAAAACATGTAGGATTCTTAATAATTAATGAAACACAAATTCTTTACTAAGAGTACTTGCCAGTGGTACTGGAAAGCACAATTTTCTTTTTTAAAAAATTTCTGTATAGTAGTAGTGAGCTAGACCTCAACTGAACTTTCTAAGACATTACTTCCAAACCAGCTCTTTTATTTCTCAGTAATCATGGGGAATTAAATATTTGTTAAAGTGTTTCAATAAATTTAGATTAACCTACAAAATGAAATCTAAGCAAATACTGTATTTTAAATTCCTATATTTTATTGTTAATTTAAAAAATTCTTCATGGGGGGTCATTCTGTACATGCATCCTTTGACTTTCATGCAATTCTATTATTTAGAGAAGTACTTTTTTCCAGGCCAGGCACAGTGGTTCATGCCTGTAATCCCAGCACTTTGGGAGGCCGAAGAGGGAAGATCATTTGAAGTCAGGAATTCAAGACCAGCCTAGCCAAGATGGTGAAACCCATCTCTACTAAAAATACAAAAATTAGCCAGATGTGGTAGCACATGCCTGCAGTCCCAGCTACTTGGGAGGCTGAGACACGAGAATCGCTTGAACCTGGGAGGTGGAGGTTGCAGTAAGCTGAGATCACGCCACTGCATTCCAGTCTGGATCACACAGTGAGACTCTGGCTCAAAAAAAGTACTTTCTAAGATAGCAGCTAGAATCCAACATTAAACTCTATGTGTGCCAGTAGTTGTGAGGCTGAAAATGGTATTCTCCCTGCCTTAACACTCCAGCAGAAAATTCAACAGGTCCAGCAAACAGTTTCCACTGTTCTAATGAGACCTCTTGGACTATAAATCAGCTATGATATTCTTCAACTTCTAGAATATTAGAAAGTTGTCTCCTTTGAAACCGAAATACAAAGATCCATCTAACTCTTCTACTTCTAAATTTCTAGATTTTACACTACTGTTCCTGGGGCACACTGACCAGAAGTCCAAGTCATAAGGTGCTAAGGTGATAAAATGGTTAGGTAGGTTAGGATGGTTACCAAAAGTGAGATGGCAAGAAGGCAGCAAGGACTATGGTAAAATCTTTGGTATAAAGTACTAGGTTTTGGAAAGGTTAGGAGGTAATATTAAACAGGAGAGCTCTATATTACAGGGTTATACTGCTTGTAAGCTAGAGATGCTCAGGCCTAAGCAATCACACTCTGTGGCTTTAAAGGGCAGCTGGTTTCTAACTAGGCATCTTCAAGGTCTGTATCCACTGGCAAGGGCATTTTGAATAGTCAGATGAGGTCCCAGATGGCAATCTACATGCCCAAGGGTTTAGGGGCCTGGCCCCCATCTTTGCTGTTGCTGAAGGCTGGACACGTGGCTCGTCACAAGGGCGCTAGTGAATGAACCATATTCTAAAACATTCTGTGAATCCTAAAAATGACTAAAACCTAGAGACTAAACTTCTTTAACGGAGAATAGCATTAGACTCAATATTAGACTTGGCTTCAAGAATCTGTCAAAACATTTTTTGGAACCCAGGCTTGGGGGAAAAAAAAAGAATTTGTCAAAACAAACAAACCCTTATACGAACATGCTCCATTCACAGTTTAAAAAGAAATCAATTTGATTTTAAAACTAGCAATATTAGTAAATAGTATTTTCCCATTGGCTCACTGAAATAAAATTAAGCTAAATTTAGTATCTACATATTTGTGCCTTATAGAATTCTAACACTAAATGAAAGTACCTACCGAATTCTAACACTAAATGAAAGTACCTATAGAATTCTAACAATAAATCAAAGTACCTCAACTATTTAATTTTACCAAACACACTACACACACATACATTCACTGTACAAAAGAAAAAAAATCAAGACCTCCATTCCCAAAGGTTACAAAATTGTTTAATGGCAGAGGCAAACTGCTACCTAGCACAGAGCTCTTTTTTTTAAAGTATGTCATAGTTACACTCTGCTCATCACAAACCACTTATGGAATAAAACATGTTTGCCTTCCAGTTTGAAAATTATACATAGTTACCACTACCAGTTCAGACAGCTGCCAAATAATCATTTTTAAAGTGCTGAAGACTGTGTAAGCACTTTGATTTCAACAATCAAGTTTTCTTTGTGGCTTAGGGTAAGGATAGGAGTATGAAGAGGTAGGCTAATTTTTAGAAATATCTCCAAATGGGCTGGTATTCTTCATTATAGGGAAGGTGTGGGAGAACAAGAAAGGTGATGAATAGGTATAGAATATTAAGTTTTTCCTGAATGTGAAACATATACACTAAGTGTGCACACACAACACACACATATATGTACCTACATATGTGTGTGCGCATACACACACACACACACAAAGACACACGAAATGAACTCAATCATATGTTTTGGAAATATGGACTAAATTAACTATTTTTGTATACTGTGAATGCACTCTGATGTATCAAACTCTTGCAAAATGTAAATTGGTCTTCAATTATCTTTGGTAGCTTGTTACTAAAAAAAGAGAAAATCCTTTTAAAACTTTTCAGGGAAACCATGATTTCCTTGGCCTCAAGGATTTGTGATGAACCAGCAGAAACAGTTTTGAAGCCACACAAACTCTGGGTTCTTTTCTCAATACTCCCCATGTATCAATCCTGTAACCTTAGGCAAATTATTTAAACTTTCTAAGCCTTGATTTTCTCATCTACTAAAAACAGCAATAATCTAAGATCAAGATAAAACACAACTCACCCAGAACGAAGTATAGTCTCCATGAATAAAGAACATGTCTGTTTTGTTTCCCCAGCACCCAGAACAATATGCGATGTATGCAATGGCAGATACTAAATATTATTTATCCAGCAGAAAACAATAAACTTGCAGGACCAACCCTGTCAACTAAGCTAATGCTACATAAAAATTACATGCAGGATTAGCTAAAGAACATAAATTCTACACATATACTAATTCTTAGGGTCTCTGGGTTTTCTTAATGTTACTTCCTTCAGAAAATGGGCATAAATTCCTACCTAATGACATGTCACATCCTCATCAAGAAGCAAGTCATGAAATGTAAGCCTTACAAAGTATATTCTTATTGGAGTTTTACAACAATTAATCAAAATGAGATATAAGAGTCCCTCTTTTGGCCCTTTTCTTCAAAAAATAAAAGAAAGGAAAAAAAGAATGGAGACTCTTATTTGGCTTATATTCTTAGAATCTGTGTTTTGCTTTTAATTTATTCAAAATTAGTTTGTGATACACAAATATTTAGTCAGGAAGATGTTATTACTAGCCTCACATTCCCAATCAACACAGTCCATCAAAGTAATAAAAACTTTCTTTTTCTAATTCCCTTTGTCGCATGTGTACCCCAAACCCCCAAAAGAACACAAAGAGTGAAGCAGTCAGCTAAAGATCTAGGAATCCGTTCCTTATTGAGTATATCACAGTAATTACAATAAGATACTTAAAGTAGTGGTGGTTAGCTGTAAAGGGAGATTACAGTCCTATTCACCTGGACTTGTTTTATAAAGAATTTGTACTTACTAGCACCCTAACTTACTGGCTATATGATCTTGGCCAAGTAAATTAACCTCTGACAGCCTTCATTTCCTGTTCTATAATTTGAGGTCACCACCAACACTTTCTTCATAGGATTGTGAAAAATAAACAAGTTAATACATACAAAGTGCTTAAACAGTGGCATATAAGAGACAATAAACTGAGTCCATAAATGATCACAGAAAACAAACACTACAGTATACAGAGTACATAGTTTAGGGCAGTAAGTGGCAATAGTACAAGTATGTTTAGTCTCTGGTTCCATCATTCACTATGTCGCCATGAGCAAATTATTTAACCTCTATAGGCCTCAGTTTTTATACCTGAAAGGAGAGATGTCAGCAATACTTACCTTACAGTGTATTGTGAAGATTAAATGAGTTAATAGATCAAGTGCTGCATACGTTATCTGGTATACTATAAACATGCCGAAAATGTCAGTCAAAATATAAAACAAACATAAGGTTCAAAGAAGTATCCTTTTACTTCTTGTTTCATTCATTAAAGAAAACTGCGTAATTTCTCTCCCCGCCGGAATATTATGGATGCAGGAGTTCAGTCCCATATTATTCAATCACCTAAGGAACACATCAAGCCGCACAATATAGACGCTAAGTATTTACTTGCTGACTGAATTCATGGATGCGATCTGCCAGTAGGGAGTACAGGTAATAGATGAAAGTCTATCAAGGGGATATTACAACCATTTACCTGCCCTATAATTAAAATCAGTAAAGGCAGTGACATCCTACCAATAAGAACAACAGGTGAGAGAAATTCTGAAAATAAAAATATAATATGCTTTAACTTTAAAAACCTACACTAACAAAATCAGAAATAATCAAAGTTTGCTTCAACAAGCATGTTATCATAGTTTGTAGTATTTATGACAAATATCGTCAAATGTTTGTCTCAACCTGGTTCATATGTAGATTTAAATATTTGGAAAAACCTGCAGAATTCACAAACCCCTTTAAGCCTTTCTTTCTCTTATATAAATCCAGTTAGTACTTGTCATCATATTCACCTAGTCTTTTCCTCTTCCCTCTTCTCCTTCAACTCTCTGGCATAGATATCCTCAACTAGACTGGAAAAAGGATTTTCCACCCCTTCCCCAGCCCCACACCAGGCACAGATACCCACTTACCACAGCACAGATCACTATCTCGTTCCTATACTCCTGTGTAAAAGCAGCTCCGCTTCTGTGAACAAAAAGCTATGGTGACTTGACTCATTATTTACAGAACTGTACTAAACCCCTTCTGACCGGCCACATTATGAGGCATCTACATAATAATATCAGAGGGACAGAATCAACCTGGAAATTTTACACACCTTCAATTTCTTCTCAAAGTTCCCCTAACTGGTAAGATTCTCACCTTCAACTGTCTACAAAAACATATGAAGCAATCAGATTTAAATTCCCTTTATTTCACTTTACTCATCACTTTTCCTTTTATGATCACAAACTCTCCCACTCCTTTAATATATATCTTGAGTCTACTCCAAGGATCTGTCTATCCCATTCTCCTATGAAATCAGCTCTCCACCTGTGTCCTTTCTTCTGGTTCAGTATCAGAATGTCAGATACTTAGCAATGCTCATCAAGGTGTGAGAAAAAATAAAATTATAAATTCAAACACATATTTACACATATGACACACACTCTACTTACATGAAGCTTACAATTCAACTTTTATATGAATACTCCTTGAGCTAAGTCTGAACTTTGTAATATTTACAAAATACTAATTGAGCTGGGCGTGGTGGCTCACACCTGTAATCCCAGCACTTTGGGAGGCTGAGGTGGGTGGATCACCTGAGGTCAGGAGTTAGAGAACAGCCTGGCCAACCTGGTGAAACCCCGTCTCTACTAAAAATAGAAAAATTAGCTGGGCATGATGGCAGGCGCCTATAATCCCAGCTACTCAGGAGGCTGAGGCAGGAGAATCACTTGAATCTGGGAGACAGAGGCTGCAGTGAGCCAAGATCGTGCCATTGCACTCTACCCTGGGCGACAGAGTGAGACTCCGTCTCAAAAACAAAACAAAACAAAAAACTAACTGAATTTCAAATTGCATGTCAAATCCAACATAACCTGAAGTGGCCCTTCTCTTCCTTCTGACATGATAAACTTTTTAGTCATCCTTTAAGTCTCAGCTCAGTTATCACCCTTTCCATGAAAACATTCCCAGAACCCTACAAGCAGAACTAGTTCTTCCTTCCTCTGGGTTTCTGTAACATTTCATTCATAGCTTTTATAAACCAAACACCACAAAGTAATTTAGTTAGCTCTATATATATATATTATACAGATATATAGATAATATCTATCATATACCATTGAGTCTAAGATGCAAGTGATCATAAGAAAGAAAAAAGTTCTGCTAATTAAACTACAACATGCCTTTGATTATAAGGTGTGTTTTAATTTCAAAGATTTAAAATGGGCCCGGGCTTGGTGGCTTATGCCTGTAATCGCAGCACTTAGGAAGGCCCAGGTGGGTGGATCACCTGAGGTCAGGAGTTCAAGACCAGCCTGGCCAACATGGCGAAATGCCCTCTCTACTAAAAATACAAAAATAGGCTGGGCATGGTGGCGGATGCCCATAATCCCAGCTACTCGGGAGGCTGGGAGGGAGGAGAATTATTGGAATCCAGGTGCCAGAGGCTGCAGTGAGCCGAGATCGTGGCACTGTACTCCAGCCTGGGTGACAGAACAAGACTCCATCTTAAAATATATATATATATATGTATATAAACATATAAGTAAAATGAAATAAAAATAAAATGTAAAAAGCATGTCCTAGAAGCAGAGAAATACACTGTGTCTCCCACAACAGATAATGTATCGTATGAGAGCAGAAAACATGTCTCACTTCATCTTTAGTTTCTCAATGCCCATTACCATGCTTGATACACAGTAGGCGAAAAGAACAAACAAACCTTACGTTTTTACCCAGTCCCGTACCATTTCTTTCACGTCACCAGTGTGGGTCCTAGAGAAGTTTAATAAGCTGTTTTTTATATTTAGTAACCATTTACTTTGCCGCCACAGCCTTTCTAGGGACCACTGTGAATTCATAACTAAATTACTCCAACAACATCCTTTTATCTGAGCTCCTGATTTCTAACTTTCTACACTTTTATCTACAAAGAAACACTCTAGTAAGTATCATCTGCATTGCAAATATTTTTACTCGATACCTCCAATCCACTAGATTCAAGTTTTTTCAAATTTATTTTTTATTATTATTTTGGTAGAATCTCTTCTTCAAACAAAAAGTTAGGAAATGGTTCAACAAACACGCTTCTGCAGCTGATGCAGGAGTGGCAGGCTGTTTGGTTGGCAAACCCTGAGATGCTCTGCGAGACCACTAAGCCTCTAGGAAGCACACAGAAGAGAACCCATCATTCTGTGTTAGTTATAAGCTTCCACATGATAGCTTTACGCTTTTCCAATCTTTGGTCCCCATCAAGCTCATTCTATCTCCACCAGAAAAAGCCTTTCTTGTTTACTTCCCACTAACCTCACTGACTTCTGATCTCTCACACTTGTTTTCCATGCCTCAAAACCCAGTACTTAAGTATAAACTCTCATATGTAGTTGCAGCTGCCATATAATGGTTTCATGTATGTAAGTCTTTCTCCTGAACATAAGCATCATTTTAAGACAGGTTTAGTTAGTATCTTCAGAACCTAACAAGGGTTAATCAGACAGCAGACATTTAGTTTTTACTATACTAAAATATACCACCTGGTTTTTTTTTGTTGTTGTTATTTTGAGACAGGGTCTCGTTCTGTTGCCCAGGCTGAAGCGCAGTGGCACGATAGCTCACTAAAACCTTCGACTTCCAGGCTCAAGCAATTCTCCCCCCTCGGTCTCCCAGAGTAGCTGGGACTACAGGCATGCAACACTATGCCCAGCTAATTTTTATATTTTTAGTAGAGATTGGTTTCACGACGTTTCCCAGGCTGGTCTCAAACTCCTGAGCTCAAGTGATCTGCCTGCCTCAGCCTCCCAAAGTGCTGGGATTACAGGTGTGAACCACCATGCCTGGCCACACCACTTCTTTTCCACCTGTAAATACACCTCTCTCCATATACCTCACCTCACCCTTGCTTGCACTTTACAAAAGCTTTCTGACATTCCTCTTATACAAATTTCTCATTTACCTCTGACATATAACTCAAGCTAACATCCATACCTAAAATATCTCATTCTCCCACTTTACTACTTCACATTCTTCCAGTGGGTGTCACTATGTAGAGATGTCACCGGGTTACCACCTCCTGCATACAGTTTTCTTTACATTATTCAAAGACTTTTCTTACATATCTTATCTAATCTTTGAGACTCTATGAGGTAAAGAAGGCAGGAACTAATATCACTATTTTGCAAATAAAAAAAAAGGAATGGAACTACAATTATGATGTTTGCCCAGAGTGGTACAACTAATTGGTGGAGGCGGGGAGCACCCAAGTGAAAATGTGAGTTTCAATTCTTAGTGTTGTGCTCTATGAAGCCTCTAGGTTCTTGTGAGGCTTCATGTCCTCACATGAAGCCTCATGTGGTCTGCACTAATAATAAATCTACTGTAAGAACCATACCTCTGATTAAGCACAGGTATTTCCTACCTCCTTAACTTTATTATCATCCCTCAGGAAAAGAGAAGCTTCATATATTTGAATTATCACTTTTCCTATTCGAAAGATTCTTGAGTCTTGAACATTTTACATGCACACAGACATATTTTTAAGACACAAGGTCTCACTCTCTCATCCAGACTGGAGTGCAGTGACGATCACAGGTTACTATAACCTTGAACAGAACTCTTGAGTTCAAGCAATCCTCCCGCCTCAGTCACTTGAGTGGCTGGGACTACAAACATGGGCCACCACACCTAGCTGATTTTTTACTTTTTCCTTTTTTCGTAGAGGTACACTCTATGTTGCCCAGGCTGGTCTCAAGCTCCTGGGCTCACGTGATCCTCCTCCCTCAGCCTTCCAAAGTGCTGAGATTACAGGATGAGGCACTGCACTTAGCCTCAAACATTTTCAAAAAACACCTTTGTACCAGATATTCTGAGCCAAAAAAAAAAGGGGGGGACAACTGCAGCAGGACTGTTCATGGAAAAAAAAAAAAGAAAGAAAGAATAGAAAGGAGGGTGTGAGGGGAGTAGAGAACGTGAAATTACTTAATGGGTACAATGTACATTACTGCAGTATAAAAGCCCTGCCTTCACCACTATACAACATATCAGTGTAACAAAACTGTACTTGTACCTCACAAATTTATACAAATAAAAGATCAGCATAAATACCTAAAAAATAAATAAATAAAAAGGCATGCTGGATTTTACTTACTCCATAGGGAAAATTGACAAATTTAAAGCTGTGAGTGCTTCCCAGAATTTGGGCTCTTTTAGGATCCTAGATTTTCCAACTGTTTTCTAATTCCACTCAAGAAAAAGTAATCACATTGTTCACACTAAAGTGATAGTATCAGAAACACAACTATGGTTAAAGAGCTGGAGCAGCCCCCCTTATCAGAGTGGGGAATATGTTCCAAGACCCCCACTGGATCCCTGAAACCATGGATCGAACCCTATACATATTGTTTTTTCATACATACATACACACACACCTGTGATAAAGTTTAATTTATACATTACACAAAGTATGAAATAACAACTTCTCTTTGGCATATATTTGGCTTATCTTAGATATATCCAAATTGCCAGCATTACTACTTTTGCACTTTGAGGCCATAAATATGTAAAGTAAAAATACTCGAACACACTGAGATATCACAGCAGTTGAGAAGGCTACTAAGTGACTCGTTAGCAGATACAGAGGGTATAACTGGACAAAGAGAAGATTCCCATTTGCCCTGGACAGACTGAGATTTCACCACACTACTCAGAAAGGCATGCAATTTAAAACTTGTAAATTGTTTTCTTCTAGAATATTCCGTTTAATATTTTTGGACCATGGTTGACCACAGGTAACAGAAACCACGGATAAGAGGAGGCTACTATACCGAGATAAAATATCCAAACTACAAATTCAGTGTCAGAACTAAAGTATATGTTTAAAATACTAATGTATTGGTATTCACCAAATAAAGGAGCAAATGACATAGAAAAATAGCACCTAAGCACATAGTAAATTTAAGAATGAACAGAAATATATTAATTTATGAATTAAAGTGCTACATTTATTGCTTAATAGAATTCACCCTAATTATACAGCCTCTATAAGAAAAATGGTAAATATCACCCTAAATCTCCCTCACAAAAATCCCTAAATACTTAATCATGTAAGTTTAAGACTTACAGAGAACTCTGACCATGTGCTGGATGGGAGTACCCAGAACAAAATAAAATATATACTCTAATTTCACGGATCTTAAATTTTAGAATTAGAGTAAGACTCAGAGTTTATAGTTTAATCAAGTTTTCTATATGGTACAAGAAATTCTTTTGCAGTCTACAGAATCTTTGACAGATGAACATCCAATCTTCAATGAATTATCACTACTTAATGAAACAAACCATTCCACTGTTGTGTAACTCTAGTCTGTCTTTGTGTGTGCATATACATGTTTTTTCAGGGCCAAACAAAATTATAGAACTATGCCAGAAAAAAAAAAAAAAAAAAAGCCCTTCATACATCTAAAGACAGCTGTCACAATTTCTTGTTTTCTTTTAAAGATAAAACTCTGTTCTTTGATTATTGCTAGTATGAAATGTTTTCCACATTCTTCATTCTGGGAATCCTTCTTCATACATTTGTGAGTCTGTCAATGTCCCATTTAAAATGTGCCACCCGGTACTGCGCACAATATTGCAGAAGCGTCTGACAAGCACAAGGTACAGAAGAAGCTTTATTCTACTCTCAGTTCATTTTAAGCCAATAAATTCCAAATCATTTTCACAAGTCCTCCTGTGAAGCCAGGTTTTTTTACCTTGTAGGTATGTAATTCACTTCATCTTAAGTAGAGGATCTTACCTGTTAATTATATCTTACTAATTCTGGCCCACCATTTCAGCCTGTTAAGATCACTCTGAATCTCAGTTCTATCATATTAGCACCATCTACCAGCTCTGTCTCATATTTGAATTCAGTAAATTCAGCCATCCTTCAACCTGGTATCTGAAAAAAAAATGCCACACTACATCAAAATTAGAACCCCATGCCATAGTGTGAGACCTCTTACGGAGGTGAATAATCAATTACCACTTTTCATACAATTGTGCAACCAGCTGTGAGCCTTCAAAGAGGCCACAAGTATCAATACTAAAATCAAGATAAATTATGTTAACATTATTTCCTTTGGATACTCTTATGGAAACCCTAAAGAAAGAAGATATGAACCTAGTTTCTTAGTGAACCCATACTGGCTCCCAGTGATTCCTCAGTTCTTTTTTAAAATGCTCAAGAGCCAACTACTCAATAATTCACTCAAGGACTTTGCTAAGGATAGTTATCAAGCTCATTTGTCTGAAGTTAAGAATGTTTTTAAAAATTGAGGTGTTATTCATGTGAAATTTTCTGGTACTTTTTAACCACGCAGCATAAATTTTAAGTTATTGATATTAGCCTGAAACTGAATCTGAAAGTTCCTTCTGACCCTAGGATAACATCCATTTTTATTGTCTTGACTTCCAAAAAGCAAACCCAGAAATGCAGTAGAAAGACAACTGGAGGAGAAGTCAAGATTCTAGCCCTCACTTTGCCATCAAATATAAGAGGGTCATTTAACCTTTCTGGGCTTCAATTTCTTCATTTCTAAAATAGGGCTAAGGAAAGAGGGTGGGAGAAAGAGGCTCATTTATTTTTAAGTTACCTTAGTAACTACAATTTCATTAAGCCCTCATCGCACCACGTACTTAAATAAGCAATTTGTGGTTCAACAGGTTTCCTTTGCCACAATTTCCTTATTCACTAGGTAGCAAAATGACAAGCATTATGAACATCCAATCTTAACTCAACATCCAATCTTAACTCAAACCCACATCAGAAAAGTACAGAAGAGCACATATATGTATATAGTCTGATATTAGGCCAGGTTCCCCCATTACTGTCAATCCTTACTGTGTCACCCCCAAGTACTTAATGTAGCAATGCAGAACCTTCAACCCATATTTCTGCTTTCACTTCAAACAGTAAAAACACAAAATGCCTTTATAAATAGACTTTACCAGCAGTATCAAAAGGTTACAACTGCTGAGCCATAATCGCCAAGATTCTTTCCACCTACAATTCTATCATTTTGTAAGTCTTGTTATTTCAGCAAGATCTATGCGTAGCACCATTCCCTATCTTCTCTCTTGATTAAGCAAATTTAGAGCTGTGAGTGCTTTCATGCCTGCCCCAATATTCTCAACCTGCTTTCATGCCTGCCCCAATATTCCCTATTATTCATTATATATTCCCTGATTCAGAATTTGAAAAGCAGGTGATTAAAACTCTATTTTCAGTCAGACACGGTGCCTCACGTCTGTAATGCCAGCACTCTGAGAGGCTGAAGTGGGGAGATCACCTGAGGTCAGGAGTTCGAGACCAGCCTGGCCAACATGGCAAAACCCCATCTCTACTAAAATTAGCCAGGTGTGGTAACACGTGCCTGTAGTCCCTGCTACTTGGACAGCTGAGGCCGGAGAATTGCTTGAACCCAGGAGGTGGAGGTTGCAGTGAATAGATATCGTGCCACTGCACTCCAGCCTGGGCGACAGAATGAGACTCCATCTCAAATACAAACAAACAAAAAACTCTATTTTCCTTTGCTACTCTATCCTGAAATACTTCTAAAAAAAAATGCCCTTTTAAAAAATTAACGTGGCTCTACATTGAGTACTTTTCATCTTCTATGAAAAAATCATTTAATAGGTAAAGCCAGCTTGGTAGTTCAGAATCTAAGTCATTTGTATTGAGTATAAGATTTAAGTTTCTAATAATGAATTCCAATCTATAACAAACAGTATTAGAAAATCTTAAAGAAGTAAGATTACTTGAGTAAATCTGACTCCTCTGGAAAAAGAGGAGCCAAACACAGGAGTACATGAGTATGTATATATACAGATGCCCATTAGGGAAATCCAAATTAATAAAACATACATGGCAAAGGAAAACCGTATTTGTATTAAACGTCAAGCCAATTTTCCACCTTTAGTAGCTCTGGAAAAAAAGATCAGTGTAAGAAGTTAATTCTACTGGATTAAATTCACTTTTAAAATTAAATATAAATTTTAATTATTTTCTTTGTTACCTATTTTTACCAATAATGAAGCACTGGTCCTCCCATTTCTGGTTTCATACTATATCCCCAGGTTTCATATTTTAATTCCCTGGAGAAGTAAAGAAATTAGGTAAGAGAGTCAAGTTCTTGAAGGGTCAGCAGTATCTTATCATTAAGTCTGAACTTCCTCTGTGGGAGAACCAGCATACAACTGCTAAGTTCCACTAAAATTGACAAAGAAATATTAATTCATCAATCAAAAGGCTTACAGTATGAGCTCTGTTACTACATATGATGATTACTGCCAAAAATAAGTCACATTGTGGGCCACTCCAAGTTAATTACAGATTTAGATATCAATTGTTCCTACAAGCTCTAAATTCTTTAAGGAAATGTAACACCTGAAATTCACTTTATTTAGGGCTCTTTGACTACTAGAAAACACTGTGAAAACAGGTAGTTCACTCTCCTCACTTAGTTAAAATAAAGGAGCTTAAGCCAGAGGTACAATTGGTTGTCTTTGAGCTTAAAATAAGGTTTCTGCTTTTCCTTTGAAGTCAAACTCAGCATGTTCTCACTTATAAGTGGGAGCTAAAAAAAAAATGATTACACAAGGACATACAGGTGGAACAACAGACACTGGGGACTACAAAAGGTGGGGGGTGGGGTGAGGGTGGAAAAAATACCTATTGGGTACAAGGTTCACTATTTCGGTGATGGGTACACTAAAATCCCAGACTTCACCACTATGCAATATATCCATGTAACGTAACTGCACTTATACCCCCAAATCTATTTTTTTTAAAGTAAAAGTAAAAAAATTTTAAGTCAAATTCAGAATCCCAATAACGAAACAAAAAGAATGCAGAGCATACACATATCTAGTTTCTACTACAATTCTAACTAATGCTCAGCATGAAGGTCAGGATTTACAGCTGAGACCAAAGCACAGAAACACATTATACTGAACACATTAATGGGAAGAGGATCCCCCTAGGTTGTCACTAACATTCTCATTTCATAAAACTAAGTATGAAGCTCCCCAGCTTCAAGTACTGGTTTTTTCATTAGATTTACCTTGTATGATTTTACTTTTTTTCTGTCCATATCATCCAGACTTCCCCTAACCTCCTGAAGAGTAAAATGAGAATGGTGGATGGTGGAGAGTTTTAGCTCATTGTCCTTGAGCTAGCAATTACATCTGTCAAAGCCACTAATTTTTTCAAGAGTTATCATAAAAATTTAGAGCAAAATTTTCCCCACAGATTAAACAATACCATTCTCCTGGGGAACACAATGAACCGACCAAGAAAGTACTTACAGATGAATGGGGACACCAAGTAAAAGATCTGAACTTTCAGGGCTCATTTATAAAAGGGCGATATGGGTACGCATTGCTCCTTCTCCCCTTTGTCAAGACAGTAAAGTTCCTGGTGTCCCACTCTTAGTGTCTTTTTTCTTTTTTTTTTTTTTGAGACGGAGTTTTGTTCTTGTTGCCCAGGCTGGAGTGCAACGGCGCGATCTAGGCTCACTGCAACCTCCGCCTCCTAGGTTCAAGTGATTCTCCTGTCTCAGCCTCCCGAGTAGCTGGGACTACAGGCATGTGCCACCACGCTCGGCTAATTTTGTATTTTTAGTAGAGACAGGGTTTCTCCATGTTGGTCAGGCTGGTCTCGAACTCCCGACCTCAGGTGATCCGCCTGCCTTGGCGTCCCAAAGTGCCAGGATTAAAGGCGTGAGTAATCACACCCGGCCCACTCTTAGTGTCTTAAAAATGCAAAGTCAAAAGAAATCAATGAAAACAAAGTTGTTTCATTCGTTTCATTAAAACCATTCCAAGGCATTGCTCCCAATTACAAACTGCTATTTTCTTCATCATCTTTTATACCTTCGTTCAAAGAGCATTTGTCAAGCACCTACTATGCTAGGCAATGGGATAAAATCTGCAAACAACTAGGCCTAGATTAACTGTATTGACTTGTAGACATCAAGCAAGGTACATTTCTGGTCTTTGTCAGACTGCTGTCTTTTTAAAATGATCGAGCATATTTATTAGAACATAAACAACATCGACAAAATTTTAAATCTTTGGTTTCAGGGGGAAAAAATCCAACTAGATAGAGTTCAAATTTTCTCCTATACTTAAACAGAACCACCCATATCATGTAAATCCTTTAAGTGAAAAAATTATCCCTGAAAATGAAGGAATAACCACACCTATTGGCAGTGTTCAGCATACAGTAGCCGTCTCAATATACACTTGTAAAATAAAAACTAAAAAGTTGTAGTTGCCACCAAAATCCATTCTCTGAGGCACAAATGAACTAGCTCAACACCCCCACCTACTTCCATATTCTGTCTTCTGGTTCACTGCTGATGACCAGACACTTGATTCTCAAACTTCCGTGAGTTTGTCTGTTTGAGACAGGGTCTCACTGTCACTCAGGTGGGAGTGCAGTGAGGCAATCAGCTCACTGCAGCCTGGATCCCCAGGACACAAGCAATCCTCCTACTTCAGCCTCCCAAGAAACTGAGACCACAGGTGTGCCACCACACCCAGCTAATTTTTGTTTAATTTTTTGTAGAGACGGGGTCTCCTTATGTTGCCCAGGCTGGTCTTGGACTAGTGGGCTCAAGCAATCCTCCCACTCTGGCCTCCCAAAGTGCTGGGATTACAGGGATGAGCCACCACAGACAGCCACTTCAATGAGTTTTAGAATCACCTGGAAAGTTTTGTTTGAAAGGCAAATCCCTTGACCCCCCACAATTCAAAACTTATACTACCAAAAACTGGATCCTGTGTTTATTATAATGCACCATTCAAGTTAATCTAAGTTTGGGTGGCCAAAACATTTGTTTACCCTCACAATGGCTAAGGGAAAACCTCTGGATTGCAAAAGATAACAACCAGAGAGCAGAAAAATTGATTACTTCTAACCTAAATTATAAGTTACTCAATTCTCTTAATCACAACTCACTAACTAATGTTTAATAAGCAAGATGAAATGGAAGTGAAGTAACTTCTGCTTTGACAATGCAAACTGTCATTCAACCCACCAAAAACAAAAAGTTTTCTGAAATACTATAATTATTGTCAAAGTTTTTAGCAAAGAAATAGAAACAAAGCAAGTTAAGGATTGTAATCCACAGAAACACTTATGTAATTATGCTGTAATAGTTTTAGGAGAAAAACTACCACAATCAAAACACTAAGTAGATGACTGTGCTTGCCAATATAGGGGCCACTAGCCACATGTGGCTACTTAAATTAAATAAAATTTAAAATTCAGTTCCTCAGTTGCCCCAGACACATTTAACCGCTTAACAGCCACATGTAGCCTGTGGCTAACATTTTAGATAGGGCACATAAACATTTCCAACATCACAGAAAGTTCTGCTGGATAGCGCTGGCCTAGAATCAGTGGTATCTGGATAAAAAATATGATCTCAGTTCTCCTGAATCAGATGGCTTTATCTGGCAATTTACAATTTTACATATATATGTCCACTTTAGGTATTAACCATAAAAGAAGACCCTAGTGTAATTTTTCTGCAACTTGTTTCAAGAAAGATCATTCAAAAGTGATAAACTTACTTATCTCAGATTATCAAAATAGAAATATTTGACTAACAAGTTCTGGAAGTATCAAAGGCACTAAACCATAACGAGGTTTTCATCAAATCAGAAATCAATGAAAAGGGTTTAATTACTAGAAAACAAAAGTTATTAGGTACAATAAGACTGGTCCAAAAAAGATTAAAACTACTTCCCAAGTACTTTAGAAGTATCTATTTATATGCATAACAAATAACAACTGCTTTTACAATTGGTTTAAAAATAACTTTACCACAATTCAAATTAGTGACATTTTACTGTCAACATTTTTCATTGCTTTCCACCAATCTTATATTAAACATCTACAAATCACACAATGACCATAAGATGTAATTAAATATAATTCTATAAATGAAGGATTATTCGTTCAAATCCTGATATTAGCATAAAAGTAGACATAAAAGTTAACCAAACAATTTACAACTTAAAATTATCTCTCAACTGTATCAGTATCTAGTTTAAAACAGTCCAGTGTAATAAAACACAAAAGCATGGGTGACAAGATGCTGAAGCTTGAGAAATAACTTGCACGAAAAAAAAGTTAGCCTTATCACACCACAGAATTAAAAGTTCAACAGACTCACAATTATATATGCCAACTCAGTTTAAAATTACTTTCCCTCAAAGAGATAAATATCATTTTGACTAGGCTTCTTTCTGAAGAGTTCAAATGTATTCAAATCCAGACCACTAAATTACAGAAGGCAATTATGTTTCTAATCAGAAAGCTTTGAACCATAAAATAATACTTTTAAAAAACTAACAAATTTAACACATTATAAAATCTACAAAAGTGAACATGTCACACTGATTACTATAGAGCTATGTTTGTTAGTATAATATTCCTGTTTCTGGTTCCTTATGATTCTGTGTTTACTTCAGAGGTTTAAGTCAAACCTAAGAATTAGCAAAGAAAAGCAGTAATTGTTATGAAAAACTATTTAAAAGGTACTTTAAAAGATGTCATAACTTACCTGCAACACTAGTGATTGTAACGGGAACTCCCTGCACTTGAACACCTGCAGCACCCAGGTTGGCAACGCTCACTGTCTGAAGGTTAGGCACTGATGCAAGCTGGGCAGTATTCAAAGTTATTGGGGCACCAGCAACAGCCACCGGAGCAATCTGAGCAAGAGTTGTGCCACCGCTTGAAGACACTGGGGTGATGGTTAATTGTTGGGATAACCCAGCATTCTGAACTTGCAAATTTGAAAGACTCTGAATATTCTGAACCTGTACAGTTTGCCAACTGATTTGCCCTGAAGGTGTTAAAGTTGGAGCCCTGATAAGCACCTGAGTCGGATTTACTGCTTGAAGTTGAACATTCTGTAAAGGCTGCTGCTGGATGGTCTGAATTGTCTGCCCTGACTGGAGTTGAAATGACTGTGGTGGAATAGCCTGAATGATCTGTTGCTGAGGCTGTTGGATCTGGATCTGTTGTAAGATAGGTTGGCCTACAATTTGCACCTGCTGAAGAGAATTTGATTGATCCTGTGCATTCTGCATTCCATTAGGCTGAAGCTGACTGGAGCTCTGGGCTTCAGACTCAGTAGCAGCAGGTGTTTGAGATTCTTCAATGGTGCGTTCAGAACTACTGGCTGATGTGCTTGCATACTGGCCCGTATCTGCTGAGCTCACTAATGTGTCACTGCTTGTCAAAGATGTTGAAGCAGTGGTTGTGCAGGTAGTGGAGGAGGAGGGAGATTCCGGCATAGTACTGGCAGAAGTAGTGGTGTTGGTGGGTGTGGAAACTAATTGATTCCCATTGGAAGTCCCACTATCAGCAGTAGTAGCAGGCTGGCCAACCTGCCCAGTCCCTCCTCCGGCGGCCACGTTGTTTATCACTGGCAAAGCTAGAGTCACTCCTCCAATGTTAATTGGTAGGGTTGTTACAACTTGAGCCTGAGTACCAGGAAGAGTCTGTAACTGCAGTGGTATTGAAACACCAGGTCTAATTTGGACTGGAACTGTCTGATTTGCCAGGTTTTGAGCAAGAATATTCCCAGAAGCTGTCCTGTTAGCAGCTGTAAGTATAGCTTGATTATTACCTGCAGAAATGAGCTGAATTTGACCCTGCAAATCCTGTAGAGATGAACTACTAGTTGGATTGATTTGAATTTGTTGACCTTCCACCGTCTGAAGTTGTGGAATTACTTGGTACTGTACACTACCACTTGGATTTTGTACTTGTATGACTTGAAATTGACCAGGGGTGGAAGAATTACCTGATTTAGTTTTTGTAGGAGATGCACTCCCGTTATTACTGCTGGAAGAACTAGACGAACTAGAAGCTGGTTGAGAAACGTTATTCTCTTTTGAAGCAGGAGGAGTGGAGGCAACAAGTTGCCAAGCGTTTCCAGCAAGTTGCGTTGTTACCAGTTCTAGCTGTTGTGGTTGATTCTGAAGTTGCACCAATCCTTGACTTGGATCTATAATAATTTGTTGTTGTCCAGTTGCTTGATTTTCACCAGGAGTCCCTATTTTGCTGCAAGTAGCTGCCAGTAAAGCCAGAGGAGAGGGCTGAGAGTCCTACCCAAAATGGGATGGTAAAGGAGAGGGGGGGGGAAAAAAAGTGGGCGGATTTAGTGGAGGCCAGTAGTTGCCAGGGGGTTACTTATTTTGACAGCTCTACATAACAGAATTTAGGAAGCAGCAGAAATCAAAAAGAAATACAAACGAAAGTAGATAAGAACTATATGAATAAGGAAGCAAGTCCTATAATATAAGTTTAAATAAAAGGAAATTTCTTTAAAACTTTGTAAAGTGTTATGTTCCTAAACTCAAAATGCCCTTAGGAACACACACACCCTTTTCTTATAGTCTGAATTCCTGATGTAATTTTAAACAGCATTATACCCTTAAAGAGGTGAAATCTTGATGAATTTACAATTTAAGTTCCACACTCTCAGAAAGATGCTTTGAGTGGATAAACATTTTTATTGTTACTTCTGGGCATTTAAAGGGCATAACTCTCTCTCTCTCCTAATGTGTCGTGATGAATTTTTTTTATTTGCTTGCTTTTACCTGGGAGCCTGAGGTTTTGGGTTTTTTATTGTTATTCTCTGGCTCAGAGGTTTTCCCTCCTTCTGTAGCCATCGCCGCTGCCGCTGCCGCCTCCTCCTCCTCCTCCTTCTTCTGATCTGCAACAAACCCCCCCACCACACACACACACGACAACAGGTTATTAGGATTATTATTATTCGTCTTCTTCCTCTCCTCTTCTCCCCCCTCCCCCCGAACATTAATCTCCATAAACCCGCGATCCACGCACACCGGCAGGGGGTGGGGGAGAAGGAGGGAAGGGAGGAGGGGGATATCACAAAACGTGGTTTGAAACCCGACCCATCGGCTCCAGAGCAACACCCAGAAGGAGGTTGTTCTCTCTCAGACATTAAGACAAAACACAACCCTCTTTCCCTCCCCGATTCCCTCCCGCCCTCTCCTCCTCCCCTTAAAGCATCTCAGCGGCCCCGGGGGAGGGGGAAGAACCGAGCAGGGTCTGGGGAGGGAGGGAGAGAGGGAGGCGGCGAAGGAGACTGAGGGGGGTGGAGAATACGTACCGCTCATCCCGCATTAACAGGACAAACCCTCAGACGGAGACACTGGGATAGAGGTGGGTGGGGGTGGGGGCGAGGCGGGAGGAGAGGCCGGTCCCGCCCGCCCGCGGTGGCTCGGAGGAGGCTGTAGCTGGCACAGGCTCTGCCTCTTTTTCCGCGAATGGCCGCCGCTGGGCTGTGGCGTAGCAGCTCCTCTCTCCGCCCGAGCCCGGCTGACTCGCCCTTGATTGACAGCGGCGGCGCGCGGCGCGGGCGGCGGCGCGGGTCGGGGGCGGGGCCAGGGCGGTGCGAGCCTGGCCGACTCCCCACCCCCCTCGGCCTCTCTCCGCCGGAGCCTCCGACTCTCCACCCCTTCCCCCAGCGGATTGGCCGCCGACCTGCCGGGGGCCGGGGCGCTGGGGCCGCCTCCTCTCCACCCCCTTTCTCGGGGTTATTCTTTTAGCAGCTCTTCTCCTCCTCCCCGGCTGCTTCGGGGCTCTTTCTCTCCGCGTTCTAGCTCAGGAGCGCTGTCGGTAGGCCCTCCATACAGCCAAACTTGTTGTCTCAGGATATCCCGCCCCCTACTCATTTCCCAGCGCCCTCCACTCAAAAACCCGCTCCAGCAATCCCTCCAGTTGCCACTGAAGAAAAAAGTAGGGCCTTTGCCCCAGGCAAGCGAGAGGGGCGGACGTGGGCGCGCGCAGCCCACCGACAGATCGGCCTGCCGGGTGAACTGGCCGCTGCCCCCGCGTAGGGAGCATGGCTTTCCTGAGGCGCATCCGGACCCGGGCGCCCTTTTTCCCTGGCTCGGTCTCCATTGGCTGAGCCCACGGTGACGCGCGCTGAGTGGTAGGAGAAAGGGGGTGGGGTACTGCCGCGAAGGCTCTCGGTACTCGTAGTTTCCGGCGGCCGCGGTGACTTCTTCGAGGCACCGCCTCTCTCCCGCCCCCGACCGAGGCCTGGCTGCCGAGCGGAAAGCTGCCCGAGGGGGCGGTGGCGACAGGGCGTGGCCGGGGCCGAGTGGGAGTTGAACTGAGCGAGGAGGAGGGGGAATGGGTGTTGTTTGCCTGGGCCTATCCGCCGCGCGGGGCTGCCCAAAGCACCTCTGCCGCCGCCTCCTCGGCTCCAAGCCGCTCCCCGCGGGGCGAGCTCACACCCGGAGCGCTCGGCGATTGAGCGGGCGGCGGCGTGGGGAGGCGGGGTTTGCTGTCCTCGGGGTTTGAATGAACCCGGCTTCTTGAAGCAGCGCCCTTGCCTTGCCTTTCTTTGCTCACCTTCCCCTCAGGCCCCCCGCTTTGAGTCCGAGGCCTGTTTTCTCACAAAGAAGGATGTTCCATTTTTATTGTCTCTCTGGCTGGCAGCTGGTGCAGAGCAGTGACCCGCCTTCTAGGGTTGCATCGCGTTTTGCCTAAAAGCCTAAGTGGTTGGCAGAGTTCTAAGCCTTAGCTGACAAGAGAGTCGCCCGGCAGAGAAAAGCCCAGCTCCATAAGGGTCAGCCCCACTTACGGTTTAGCATGAGCATAAGGGCAAGTGGAATTTACATCTGGCTGCACAAAGCATTTTATTGTCAAATGCACTTGAGCATTTGTCCTGCCTCAGCTTTCCTACAAAGTTCTGAAGTCAGAATGATGCCATGGAACGTAATCAGCGCCTGATTAACTGTACCAAAGGTGGAAGTGACCCCACATGTAAATACTGGCCTTGGGAACAAGGCATGCTTACCCACGCTCAAAGCCATTCTCTCTCTTTTTACCTGGGCTCCACACTCAGCCTTGGGCATTTTTGTCTCCTGCCTGAGGCCTGACATGTTGCAAGGGTGAGGAAGTCCCAGATGCTGAACTTGACTGGCATTTCCTCTGCTTGTTAAAGTAATTGCAAAATCAGCTAGTGACAAAGCCATGCAGCAAAACAAAGCAATTCGAATAAAGAATTACATGGTATTGTCTACCCCATCTTATAAAATGAGCCAGAGATCCCTGAACAACATGTTTTTTCCCCATCGTGTACAATATAGAAAGCTCAAAAGTGCTTCTTGCAGTTACGTATATACTGTCTCCTCAGGTCCCCTCCTCCCCCCAGTTCACCATGATAAATGAAGACATTTTGCAGTCTTATGAATTGGGGCTTTCATTGTCGTTTTCGTTTAGAAAACTTGCTTCAGAGAGGCAATGTCACTGACTCTGAACCATATGCTTTGGAAGGGTGAGGCAGGCGGATCAGGAGGTCAGGAGTTCGAGACCAGTCTGGCCAACATAGTGAAACCCCGCCTCTACTAAAAATACAAAAAATTAGCCAGGTGTGATGGTGTGTGTCTGTAAGCCCAGCTACTCAGGAGGCTGAGGCAGGAGAATCGCGTGAACCTGGGAGGTGGAGGTTGCAGTGAGCTGAGATCTAGCCATCGCACTCCAACCCCAGGCAACAGTGTGAGACTCCGTCTCAAAAAATATATAGGATAATAATAATAATAGTAATAATAATAATGCTTACCATCAGTATGAATCCACAAAGTCCTAAATATTCTCCACCCTATAGGTAAGTGGCAATACTAGTATCCATGAAACGTTAAGTCCTGCTTTTTATGGTGGACCAAAGTCTTCTAGTTCCTGGCTGTTATGGACTGAATGTTTATGTTCTCTGCCCCTTTCCCCATCCATGTGTTGAAATTCTACGTGGGGCGCGGCTCACGCCTGTAATCCTAGCTCTTTGGGAGGCCGAGGCGAGCGGATCACTTGAACCCAGCAGTTCCAGACCAGTTTAGGCAACATGGTGAAACCCAGGCTCTACAAAAATTAGCTGGCATGGTGGTGCCGTCCCGTAATCCCAGCTTCTTGTGAGGCTGAGGCAGGAGGATCGCTTGAGCCTAGGAGGCGGAGGTTGCAATGGGCCAAGATGGCGCCACTGCACTCCAGCCTGGGCAACAGGCTGTCTTAAAAAGAAGAAGGGAGGGAGGGAGGGAAGGATGAAGGACGGAAAGGAAGGAAAAATTCTACCCTTTAGTGTGATGGTATTAGAAATTAGAAGGTAGGGTCTTTGGGAGATAATTAGGATTAAATATGGAGCCCTCATGAATGAGGTTAGTGACTTTAGAAGAATCAGGAAAGAGCTTGCTTCTCCTCCCTCTGCTCTCTTCCATTTGAAGATAACAACCAAAAGTCCTCAGTGTGATACCCGGTGGAAACCTAGTTTTGCTAGGGAGGTAATATTGACAAAGACTCTCTCCTTTGACCAAACTTTAATCAGGTTCGTCTGAGTCCTCTTTCTGACTAGGTCCTGACCTGGAACTGTCCTTAGTTTAGTGGCTTTGTCCATTTAGTCCAGTTTTAGCAAGAATCTTGCTGCATCTGTTGGGTAAAAACGCCTCACCCTTAGTATTTAACCATACTTGATATCCAATAAAATTCCTTATCCCCTGTTCTCGATATCTTAGCACCCTGGCCTGCCTTTAGCAATAATCCCATTAAATTGGTTTAGCCAGAATCCTCCTTTATTCTGGAAATTTCCCCTTAGTAATTTTCCATCCACTGACTCCATCCTGCTCCTTGGCTTCAGATCTCTAGTTGTCTTTGTATTCATAGTTGAGTCCAATCTCTCTCTCCCACTGCAAGACCCCATTGGATAGTCTCTCCTTGACTAAAGTCTTTATTGCTGTCTTTAACAAGTATCCTGAATTATTTTTTTCTTCAACAATGTAAACATAAATTCAACAAAATACTCAGCCTCAGGCCTGCGAGGGTGGTCTCTTCCCTGAGGAAGAAGTGGTCTAAAAACATTCCTTCCTACGCTCATTATTGCCTAGAAAACAGTGACTTTCAAACTTTTAAAAAACTATGACCCACAGAAATACATATATTTTACATCATGGCTGGCCCAGTGTGTACTTTTTAAAAATATATGACCCTAGGCCAGGCGCGGTGGCTCACGTCTGTAAGCCCGGCACTTTGGGAGCCCAAGGTGGGCTGAATTGCTTGAGGTCAGGAGTTCAAGACCAGCCTGGGTGAATCATTTAAGGTCAGGAGTTCAAGACCAGCCTAGACAACATGGTGAAATCCCGTCTCTACTAAAAATACAAAAATTAGCCAGCCATGGTGGCGAGTGCCTTGGGAGGCTGAGGCAGGAGAATCACTCGAACCTGGGAGTTAGGGGCTGCAGTGAGCTGGGGGCTATAGTAAGCTGAGATCATGCCACTGCACTCCAGCCTGGGTGACAGAACAAGACTCTGTCTCAAAGAAAAAAAAAAGGAATAAGTATATTTTACATTATGGCCCAGTATGTACACACACAGAGGAAATCAGCATTTGTATGTGAAATATTTGACGACACTGAGCACTGACCATTCAGCTCAAACACTTCCATAAAGCTGAAATAGTGTCCTAGAGGTAGAAGTCCTCTGCCACAAATTATCCTTGTAGTTATGGAGTTGAGAGACCCAGAGGGTGGGGGAACAATGAGGGGACTTGGCAAGGAGGGGACACTGGTTGACACCTGAATGAATGTGACAGAAGGAGCTCCAGAGGTTACTTAGTACTTCAGAAGAAGAAACTTAGGCCCAAACATGGCATAAATGAGAAAAGGGGACTGTATTTGAGTGTCTCTTTTAGGAATTTCCTTTTTTTTTTTTGGAGATGAAGTCTCGTTCTTGTGCCCCAGGCTGCAATGCAATGGTTCCATCTTGGCTCACTGCAACCTCCGCCTCCTAGGTTCAAGCGATTCTCCTGCCTCAGTCTCCCAAGTAGCTGGGATTATAGGTGCCTGCCACCATGCCTGGCTACTTTTTGTATTTTTAGTAGAGAGGGGGTTTCACCATGTTGGCCAGGCTGGTCTCGATCTCCTGACCTCAGGGGATCCACCAGCCTTGGCTTCCTGAAGTGCTGGGATTACAGGTGTGAGCCACTGCCCCCAGACAGGAAGCTACTTTTTAAATAACTGTTAAGCTGCTTCATTTTTTTTTTTTCTTTTTTTCTCCTAGCACCCTCTGAAAGTTACACAAATCATTTTGTATTTGGGAAGCAGATAGCAAAGATTTGGAGAGACCATAAGCCAGGGAATAGTCAAAGCTTAACATCCACTTTTGCTCAAAAATGTATTAACTGAGAGTATAGCCAACCAGAAATTAGACATAGGACTTAGTGAACATATTTCACTTTGAACAAATAGCCTCATTAGTACATCTGGACCATGCATAGTTGTTACCATAGTAAAACCCTGGTAGAATATAAAATCGCATTAAAAATAAATTCCTTAGCCAACAATAATTGTTTTCAGGAAGCAGAGAAAGTTTTACAAAGTTTAAGTGTAATGTAGTTTGGATATTCATATACATATACATATACATATACATATACATATACATATACATATACATATATAACTGACACCGGCAAGTGAATCAAGATAAACCTGCAGAGTGCTGTGTTTAGCAGATAAGTAGATGGCCTTGCTATTCCTCACATGTATGCATTTAGCTCTCTCATAGTCTGCCCATGTACAACTTCAGAGAAGATTTAATTCAGAATTTTTAAATGTGTAAAGTTTATTATTTCAGCCCAGTTACATGTATAGTTAATTCACATTAGAACACAATTAATAGCTATTGGCAGTTATTGGAACATAGCATGTACAACTGTTCAATATTTTATATCAATCTATATGTGCAAAGGAGTATTATATGGCGTATTATTGTTGCCATAAAATAAAAGATATTTGGTCAATGTGGAAGTTAAGACATAGATGAATTAATTTTCCTAAGGTTATATATGAACTGGTGATTGCCAAGTGCAGTGGCTCATTTCTGTAATCCCAACAGTTTGGCAGTCTGAGGTGGGAGGATCACTTGAGCTCAGGAGTTCAAGACCAGCCTGGGTAATATAGTAACACTATGTCTCTAGAAAAACTAAAAAAGAAAAAAAAAAAAAGTAACTGGGTGTGTTGGCATGTACATGTTGTTACAACTACTAAGGAGACTGAGGTGGGAGGATCGCTGGGGCCTGGGAGGTTGAGGCTGCAGTGAGCCATGATGATACCACTGCACTCCAGTCTGGGTGACAGAGCAAGACCCTGTCTCAAAAATAAATAAAAAATAAAGTCGATGATTAAAAATCATGAAAATATAGAACAAAAATGCCTAGTGTATTTGCAATTGTAACTTTCTAAAACATGCCAATTCCAGATACTCAATTTATTATTTTTTTGTTAATAATCTTTCATTGGATAAAACTACTCAGATTTATATTCTAGTCTGCTGCTTATTAAAAGTGCAGCCTTTGGGCAAGTGACTTCAATCCTTCTGAGCCTCATTCCTTCATCTATAAAACAGTGAAGATGATAGTATTACCATCTCATGAGGTTGTTTCAGGAATTGAATGAGATTAAAAGATTCTAGAATAGTCTCTGGCAAACTCTCATTAAATGTTGGCTGTCATTTTTATCATTATTATTAAAGTTATTACTAAATTATGCTAGTTTCCACAAGCCGTACACAGAGGTGTATGAGTGAAAAGCCTCTCTATTCTATCTACCTCTATTCCAAACACTGAATTCATCAATGTTAACTGATAGTATATCCTTTCTCACTTTTCTCTAGTTTACACAAATCATATGTGTTTATGAGATTTTTAACATAAAATTGCACACACACACACACACACACAACATATATATGCAAACTTGGATTTTTTACCTTAATATATTATGGCCATCTCACCAGGTTAAAAAATATATAAATTGAAAATACTATTTTAATACAACATACTGCTCTATGATATGAACATGTTTTATTCAATAAAAATACCTGGATTAATAGCCACTATTTTCACCTACCATAAATTGTAATAAACCATAAATTGTAATAACCTTAGTTATACCAGTACTTGCAAAATATTCTTTTATGTTGGCACTTTTATTTTACTAGAGAGGTTTCCAACAGTGGAATTGCTGTCACAAAGTGGATATGTAAAATTTTCATATATACTGTAAGGTTACTGCATGAAAAAGTTTTTTATTTCATGTAGTCACCCAGTAAGTGTGAAAGTGCTCATTTTCCTGTAGTTTTACCAGCATAGATTATTCCCAACCCCTCAAATTACTGCAGCTCTGATGGGTGAAGAACGTATTGACCTGACTGCTTGAGGCGTTGAGCATCTTGGCATTTGCTTACTGGCCATGTACAATTCCCACTGCAGCAAACTGCCTGTTCATATTCTTGCCTCTTTTATTTTTTTTAGTATTATTTGTATTTCTCTTACCCATTTTTAGGAGCTAACTGTATTTTGTAAGATTAAGCCTTTGCTTGTCATTAGTATTGCTAATATATTTTTCCAATATTTATTTATTTATTTATTTATTTAGAGATGGAGTCTGGCTCCATTGCCCAGGTTGGAGTGCAGTGGCGCAATCTTGGCTCACTGCGGTCTCCGCCTCCCGGGTTCCAGTGATCCTCCTGCCTCAGCCTCCTGAGTAGCTGGGATTACAGGCACCCACCACCATGCCCAGCTAATTTTTATATTTTTAGTAGAGATGGGGTTTCGCCATATCGGCCAGGCTGGTCTCAAACTCAGCCTTCCAAAGTGCTGGGATTACAGGCGTGAGCCACCGCGCCCAGCCCCAATTTATTAACTTTTGTCTTTTGCCACATATTTGGTATAATGTATTTTGAGCCCTGTTTTAGACAGGTTATTCTTAACGTAAACGAATGCTTTTCACAGTTTATTAAAATGTGTTTATATCCCAGCACTTTGGGAGGCCAAGGTGGGTGGATCACAAGGTCAGGTGTTTGAGACCAGCCTGACCAACATGGTGAAACCCCTTCTCTACTAAAACTACAAAAATTAGCTGGGTATGGTGGCGCACGCCTGTAACCCCAGCTACTCAGGAGGCTGAGGCAGGAGAATCGCTTGAAACCAGGGGGTGGAGGTTGCAGTGAGCCAAGATCACGCCACTGCACTCCAGCCTGGGTGACAGAGTGAGACTCCGTCTCAAAAACAGAAACAAAACAAAACAAAAGTTTGTATAGTGTATATACAGGGATATGTTACCTTTTGTACTATTTAGGCAGAATCCACTATAATAGGAGTGGGTAATTATTTTCTGCTTCCTCTACCTCCTACCCCTCCACCATAAGCCCGCCCATGCCCCTGGCATATGCACATAAATCCTAAATGCCTAGAATAATGCCTGGCCCATGGTAGGCATTTGATACATGCTTATTGAATCAATGAATTTTAGTTTTATTAGAACTACACAAATGAAATGGAGTTACCCCATCACAGCAAAATTACAGCAATTTTTCTTTTTATCAGATTTGGAAAAAAAAAAAAGGAATGGCCTGAATTAAAACATAAACTATGAAATTCAGTAAGAAGGGAGCTAGAGGAATGTATCCCAAAGGAAGCACTCCCAATATTATTAACAGATATTCTCCCTAGCAGCTGCAAGCATTAATTTTTAATGGTAGTTATGGATTCTCTTAACTATCCAAGGGCCGCCAGTAATAATGCCATTCAGGTTCTATTTCCTGTTTTATTTGCACTGATGACATTTTTCTTTTCAAAAGAACTTGAGTCATAGATAATAAAATAGTAAAATACAAATTGAAATAGAAAATCAGTTCCAATGAAAAAGAAAAAACAAACATGACCAATAGTGTCAATGTATATGTTTTATCTGAGCTTTAATTTTGACCCTGAGCTTCCTAGCAGCCACAGCAAATAGAGAAACATGATTGGTTTTGTAATTTCATATCAGAAAGAAAAGAATTGCCAGTTTCTCAGAGATAGCAAAGCATTTCCTTGCTCCAAAAACTGATAGCTATTTCATAAAAGTCACTTGAATGTTAGGGCTATGAATTTGCCATTTCAGGCGTTTAAAATGCTTGGAAGGGGGCACATGTTCTCCTGAGGGCTGTGTCACAGGTAAAAAAAAAAAAATTTTTTTAAAAAAGGCTTGGAAGAATATAATTGTATTAAATTTAGGAAAGTAGTTTGAACTAATTAATAAATTACCTACATGAAATTATTTTTAAAATGTTTGTGTTTATTTTGAGATTAATAGAGCATTAATCAAATATTGGGTGAAAATTATTATTTTATTCAAATACTTATAGACTTAAAAATTGACCAATAAGATGTGAAAATTGGACTTGAAGACCTGAGGAACAAAACTGTGACTTTAATAAATTGAATGTTAATTTAAAACCCAAGGGTCTGTAAGTTTGTTATTCCAAACTGTTCAAAAGTCTCCCTTGGATCAGTCATACCCCAATCTCAGCACCATGCAATATACCCATGTAACCAACCTGCACATGTAACCCCCTGAATCTAGAATCAAAGTTGAAAGTATTTAAAAACAAAAAAGAAGACAAAAGTTGCCCTTGGACATTTATAGAATTTATACCAATACCCCTAAAATAACTAAATGAATCCACTGGAAACTAGATACTTAAGAATTTCTGCCATTGCCAGAGATTTTACTCTTTAGATTTTAGTTTAATTCTTCTAATAACAAAAACAGTTGTGTACTAGGGCTACTCTGTTTTTTAATAACACAGATTCTTAGTTTAAGTACAGTAGTCAAACAAGGCTCAGGGGAACAATTATCAAGTTCATCTATGAGTGAATTCAAAGTTTAAAAATGAAATGTAAAGAAGATGGGAAGTATTCATTTTAAACTACTCAGGATTGTTTTCTGGTTTGTCAAGCCACTACCCTTTAAGCCTACTCATATTTTTGTGGGGCCATGAAAATACAAGTTTTTTTAGAGTATCATTAATAGAGTTCATGCAGCTTGGCTGACAGCCGTTCCAGAGTGAGTGAGGTCAAGTAGGGTGAAACTTAGCTGGCTTCGAAATCAGGCAAGCAAGGGCTACCATCTCAGTTCTCAAGTGAGTCACTTAACCTCTCAGAGTTTCCTCATTAGTATGTAAAAATCTTCACAATAATTTTTACCATATAGAGTTATTAAGAAGGTTAAATAAGGTAATCTCGGTGGCAGGTACTTAATAATTAATTTGGATTTCTTTCCTTCTGGTTTACAGTGTTTATATCATCTTTCATGAAAATTAAATTTGCTGTTCCCCTACATACTACACATATGTAGTGAGCAAATAATAGCTTCAGAGGTCATCAGCCTTTTTGGGCTTCAGGGTCTATATGCATTTTAGTTTTTTGAAAGCAATTTACTATAAAGCTTGCAGAAAGCAGTTCACTTAAAATTTAAGGTAGGAGGGTGGGGAAGTCTCCTCTTATCTCCAAAACAATCTGAACTCTGAAGTTTTCTAACTTCTAGACCTAAAACATTTGAGTTTGTCTAACAAAAGGAAAAGGCATTAGGGAGATGAGAAGGGCTCTTTAAGGTAATGTAGAAGAAAAGTGGGAGAAGAAGGGCTGGGATGCAGGGGAGGGACTGTGGCAAGGAGAGCAGCAAGGCTGAAAACTGAAGGCATACATGGTTTGGCTTCCCTCCAAAGGGGCATATCACCTGAGTGTGGCTTGTGCACTCAAGGAACATGACACAGGAGTTGGGGTGCTTCTCCATCTCTACACACCAAGGAAGGTAATGAGTTTCTAGACAAAAACAGATGGAATATTGAGAATAAAACAAAAACAGAAGGCAAAAGGTTGAGATAAATCTATGTAGAAAAGGATATAAATGGCAAATGTGACCAAAAAAGAAAAAAAAATGTATAATTACGCTGTTCAATGAGCTCTGCCCGCAGAGTTTTTTTTCCAAAGATGGTAAGTGGTTTGAGAACATTTGGGTTAAAGTATGATTATGAAAAGGGTAATGCCTGTCACGCATTATAGACACAGTGGTGTTTTGTGCGAGGACAGTTGTAGGTGTGCTGTCTTCCCAGATAATGTGTCTGGAATATGCCAAGAAGCCTTCTTGTTAAGTCCTGCCAAATCTTTGGCCAACTCCTGACAGATCACGTGGATGTGAACAACATAACCAAAAGAAAAGTAGGAAGCATTTCTCAGGACTTTGAAGGCTGGGGTGGAAATACAATCAGGGTACCATGTAATTTGGCAAGTTGCAACAGTTAGTCAAATATAATATCAGTAATACATTTCCATAGTGATGAATGCAAAGTCTTCAACAAATTAGTATAGCAGTTGGGTTATTTTGTTCTTTGTCAGTCAAGCCAAATCCAGAATGTTTTTTAAGAAGGACATCAACAACTTGAAGAAAAGATGGGCCAGGGTGGCAAGAGACGAGAATGGTTCTAAGGATGGTGGATGGGTTTAGAAAAGGTACTATAACAGTCTTCAAATATTTCAGGCCTATTCATGAAGAGGGATTAGGTTTACTTTAGGTACAGCAGATCCTCAAATAATGCTGTTTCGTTCAGCATTGTTTTATTATAACACTGATGAGAAAAAGAAATGAATTCTCAGCAAGGCCACGCTATGTGGAGTTTACATGTGCTCTCCATGACCATATGGGTTTTCTGCAGTCCTCTGGTTTTCCTCCCACATCCCAAAATTCTGCCCGTTAGGTGAATTGTCATATCTACATAGTCTCGGTGTGAGTGAGTGTGGGTGTGTATGAGTGCACTCTGCCATAGGAAGGCATCCTGTCCAGGGTTAGTTCCCACCTTGGCTCTGAGCTTTGGGGAGAAGCTCCAACCACCTTTGACCCTGCACTGAAATAAGCAGGTAAACATTATATTGTTTTATTAATCTTTCTTAAATGTATATATAGCTCACATTTATTTCAGTGTTCAATATTAGAAGTGTCTGGTCTTGCTCTGACCCCAGGCTGGAGTGCAGTGGCGTGATCATGGCATTGTAGGCTGGAACTCCAGGGTTCAGGTGATCCTCCAGCCCCAGCCCCCCAAAGTGCTGGGATGATAAGTGTGAGCCACCATGCCTCGCCTGTTTGGGGTCTTTAAGTTTGGCAATGTTTTTGTGACCAGAGGTATGCCATAGAAACTTAACACTTGTTTATATGAATTAGCCTATGGTAAAACTGGTTTGTTGTTTCTCTTAAAGTCACAGTTTCCAAGAACCTATTGATGATGTTAAGTAAGGACTTACTGTAGTTTCAGAGGGCTGAACTAAGATCAATAAATGGATGCTGGCAGGAGGTAGATTTTGGCACAATATAAAAAGAACTTCTGGGTTGGAGAGATGTTGGTAAAAGGATAAATAATTTAAATGAATAAGTCCTAAAGAATTAGAATGATCTGAAATGAAACAAACTCCCTTGGGGTGGTGAGCTCGTCTGAATCAGAGGCGTTCAAGCACAGCCTCAACTATGACTTATTGGGAATGTTGTAAAAGAGGATTTATGCATCTGACAGCAGCAGGAGCAGACCCAAATTCTGTGGAGACCGAAGTTTTTAAGGTTGGGGAGCACTTTTTCCAAACAAAGTATACAAAATTATGAATAAAAATTGATACAGAGGCTTGGAAGGCACTTCTGCCAGTGAATGGTCCTTGAAACTTAAGCTTCAATAGCTTTGCAGTAAATTCATATCAAGGAAGTCAGCGGATATCAAACAACTGTGAGATTTAAATTGTTTCTAAATAATGAATAATTATTCTTAATTTTAAAATAATTATCCTGTTATCTCTGAGACAGCATGGAGGTAGTGGAAAGAGAAAGGAAATGAAGTAAGACACACCTCTAGCTTCCTATCCTGCCTCAGCCAGGTAACCTTGGGCAAACTACTTGATCTCTTTGAGTCTCAATTCCTTTAACTGTAAAATTGAAGTGATGATGTCTATCTTGAAACATTTGAGGGGAAAAATTAAATAAAATTGTGTATGTAAAGCGCTGATATATGGAAGTTGTGCAATTAACGATAGCTAAACTGAAGGACTAATAAGATTTCAGTAGTCATAAGGATAAGATTTTTAAAGATGTCATTTGGAGTTATCGTGTCATCAGGAAGATAAATAATCTTATTTCACATCCTTGAATTTAAGGCGTAAGACAAGAGTTCATGAAATGTCACCAAGCTGGGATAATCATATTAGACTTCCTTCAGCCAATTCTAGCTTGTGAACAGACTGGAAAAAATCACTCACAGAACTGGTTGGCCAAGATAAGAACCTTTGTACTCTTTTTTCCCTCTTCTTTCTTTCGAAGTTTGGGATCAGAATCAAGGACTGGGGCATTTCTTGTCACCCTGCATCCAAGAAGCAAGTGGCCAGGTTTAAGTGTACACAGATGGGCCACATTATCAAGGACGTAGTAGGTTGGCAGGAAACTCTGTATATCATACAGCTCTAGGACACCATTCATCTAGAAGACTCTACTCAAATTGAAGTCCTCAGTCCAGCAGAGATGGTATCACTTTGGAGCTTGTTAGAAATGCAAAGTCTCAGCCCCATCCATGTGTTTTAACAAAATTTTCAGGTGATTTGATGCACAGCAAAGTTTGAGAAGGGCTAAACTAGACAACAATGTCCACAGCTCCCCACCGCCCACACACTTCCGCAGTGCTCTGCAGTTCTGAGGATCCCTCCCTTGGGTTCTTGGAATGCATTTTCTTTTTCTTTCTTTCTTTCTTTTTTTTTTTTTTTTTTTGAGACTGTTGCCAGGCTGGAGTGCAGTGGCACCATCTCAGTTCACTGCAACCTCTGCCTCCCGGGTTCAAGTGATTCCCTTGCTTCAGCTTCCTAAGTAGCTGGGACTACAGGCACGCGCCACCACACCCAGCTAATTTTTTGTATTTTAGTAGAGATGGGGTTTCACCATGTTTGCCAGGATGGTCTCGATCTCCTGACCTCATGATCTGCCCGCCTCAGCCTCCCCAAGTGCTGGGATTACAGGCGTGAGCCACTACGCCCAGCCTGAATGCATTTTCTTTTATAAAGTCAGAAAAGTAAGAAGGAGTGAGGGACTGGCCTTCTCTTCCTAAGAAAAGGCCCAATCTGCCTGATTCTTATTGACCTTTCATTCTGTGGGTTCTCTTCCTTTCATGCAACTCATGAGACAAGGTAGTTCAAACTTGAGGGCAAGTTATACTATGCAGAAGGCCCAGGCATCTCTCTCTGGCTACCACATTCCCTTCTAAGAGGTAGAAGAGGAACGATGGGGCCAAGGGTTGGCTCCTACTCCAGAGAGAGGCCCAGATTCTCTAAACCAATCCTCTTTCTTTTTCTCTCTCTTCCCTCCCCTTCATCATCATCCTTTTTCTTTTCCTCTATCAGCTGGGCAAAATAAGCCAGGGAGTAAATTCATTGAGCATGACTCCTGTCCTAGGAAGACCTAGGTGAAGGCTCAACCAGTATTGGAGCTCACTCACTCTCTTATCTTTTTCAAGCTAATCAGTATGTTCCAGATCCATCTTTCCTAACCTTGGCTGTGGCCTTGAGGAAAAGGGGAAAGAGGAAGATAAACCTATTAGGCGTGTATTATTTTTAAACCTCTAGACTAAACAAAATGAATCCTCTATTTGTCCTAGCACAGTTTCTCAGGATGCACTGACATTTGGGAAGGCTCGTTTAGTACAAAAAGACATGCCTTTGCTGCCAGTGACTATGTGTATGTTAATTACAACTACTTAGCACTTACTGTGTTATACATAAGCACTTTACATATATTAACTCATTTAATTCCCCATCAGCTCTATAAGTTAGGTGTTATAGTTGTTGTCATTTTACAGATGTGAAAACAGAGGCACTCAGAGTTTTAATAATTTGCAAGATTACCCAGAAAATAAATGGTAGGGAGCGGAGATTTGAACCCAAATGTCTGGTGCTGGAAACCTTGCTCTTAACCTGCCTCTGACACTTGTCTCCCAGGAACCCTGAAAAGAGAGTTATTTGGTTGGTGTGTTCTTCCTCCTCCAGCCAGTTACCATCCTAATCGCATTACCATTCCCTACAGAGCTCCTTTGTCAAAGCACAGCCACAGATTTTAAATCATGAAGGATCTGTATGACTGGTGAATGCGGCTGTTTGTTTAGTAGACCAACCAGATTTACAGATGAGAAAAGGAAGCATATCATAGGCTCAGAAAGAGTTCCCACAGCAGCAGTAGCTTTTTTCTTTTTTTAAACAACAACCAGACAACTCTCTACAACAAAAAGACATGAAACAGAAAAGAAATATGAAGGCCGCATAAGATAATTACGGTAATCCAGCCAAAGTGAGACAAAGAGTTACTTTTTTCCTAAAGTGAATTTTCTAAGGGTAAGATTTTCAAAACGGAACCAATTAAATGTATTTCCTGTTCTCACCCACAGCTCCTTGCTTTGGGTAAGCAAGTATGCTGTTTACAAAGTACTTGCACAGATATTTACTCTCTGATCTTCACAGCACCCCAAAGAGGTTGAGTATCTTGCCTAAAATAACACAAACTAAGTGGCAAAGTTTAGACTACAGCCTGGTGTTCTGAGGCAGAGAGGCAGCTTCCCTGCCTGCTGTCTGTTCTTTAGTGATAAAAGAAGAGTGGAAAGATGTGTGAATCTCATACTTTAAACCTGGAAATTTCCAGTCACACAGAAATAACAGCTAGCAAGTTATCAAGGGCTTCACCATTCACCAGATGCTGACCTAAGAATTTCACATGGTGTAATTTGTTTAACCCCCAAAATAGATCAATGAAAAGCCTGTTATAATCCCCATTTTGCAGATGAAGAAACTGAGGTATAGAAAAGTTAAATGACTTGCCCAGGCTCATCCTTCTAGCAAATGGCAGAGCTGAGACTCCAACCAGGACACCTGTTTCCAGAGCTGTTCGCTTATTACCAAGCTCTCCCATCTCTGCTGAAAAATTAAGATCAAATTGTTTGACAGAGAACTCAACAGCATTAGTCCTCAGAAACATCTGTGATGGAAAAGGAAGAGTACTCAACATGTTTGTAGTGGGAAGAAATATTATTACAGTACTCGCATGTTAAATAATCATTGGAAAGTAAACAGGATTATCAGTTAGGTGTCAGCATGGAATATCAATGATTAATAAAGTATATCAACTTATACAATCTGAATATCTTCCTGTCTAAGGAGCTATGTGAAGTGATAGGGGCTCCAAAGACAAGCAAAAGGTGTTCCTGGCTTCAAGAAGCCCACAGGGAAGCTGGAGAGATGACAAACCATCATCACAAGAGAAGTTATACAACCCAGAAACCATAAATAAAAGTTCAATTGAAGCCATAATTGAAGAGATGTCACAAGGCAGTAGGTGATTAATTGCAAAATGAATTCTCCAGTCAATAACTGTAATGGGATTTTAAGGCAAGGAGCAATCCCTCCAGGCTGGGGCTGTGAGGGAAAACTTTTTCAGGGAGCTTGAGCTTGAATTGGGTCCTGAAGGATGCCCAAAATGTGAGTAGCTGTAGGGTGGGAGGGGAAGGGAATTCCAGACAGAACAGTGTAGGTGAGCAGAGGTGTAGAGGCAGGAAAATACCGGGAATGCACATTTGAGGTGGGAAAAATAAACAGGAGGCCTGACCAGACCTGACATAACTCCAGGGCCAACCCCTTAACCCTTGGAGCTGCTGCTGTGGAAAACACATCATAAGACACCCGGGTACTATCCAGTCTTGAACCGTCCACCTGCTCTCTGCCTGCCTTCCTACTTCCAGGCCAGGAAGCCCTTGGTAACACATGCAGCCACAAGATGGGCAAATCCTTCCAAAAATCTTGTGATCTTCCCACACCCATGTCTGTTGCTGTTTCTCATGTGAATTTCTTGAGAAGTACAATGAATCCAGGAAGCCTGTTAGGAATATATCTTTTGGAAAGCCAGAAAATTTTATCATACTTCTCATCCCTGTCTTTATTCTTGGAGACTTTCTGAAAAGCAAGTTCCTCCTGTTACAGTAGGTAGCTAGTCAGACATGAGCAGGGCAGGACAGAGCACATCCGCCTGCCTCCACCAAGAGGCAGCCTCCACAAAGATGGCTGGTTGGACAGCCATCAGGTGATGGTCAAGCAATTGTTAAACTGTTTTGTTAAAACAGTTGCTAAAATAATAATTGGTCACAGCTGGCACCAGGGAACGGCAGTCTCCCATTATCTAGAAACACCTGAAACTGGTGATCAGCAGCTTCCCGATAAGATCTCAGGAGTTGGGTGAGTGGACTCAAGCATGCCCACAAAGAGGCAAAATGGCAGAGTTTAACTGTTATATGACCTTCCTCTAGGAGCACTGCACTGGTAAGGAAAGAACGCCTCAAGGGAGCATGTGTGCAACCTCAGTAAACATACTGTGCACGCACCCCCTCCCAGGTGCTGGCCGACCACTACGCATGTGGACAGCCCACCCCAAGGGAACCATCAGGGGAGGAGGATGCCGCCATATAAACCCCAAGTCGAAGGTCAAACTGTGCACTTGATCTCTCAAGTCGCCTGCTTGGCCCTCTTCCGAGTGTACTTTACTTCCCTTTGTTCTTGCTCCAAACCTTTTAATAAATTTTTGCTTCTGCTCTAAAACTTGCCTGGGTCTCTCACTTTGCCTTATGCCCCTGGATTGAATTCTTCTTTCTTCTGAGGAGGCTACAGACCTGTGTGGATTAGCCGCTGCTAACATCTGCCCTGCCTGTGTGTCCCATACTGCTTCATGCTTCCCATCAGCAACCTATGACCACAGGTCCACTTATACCTCCCAGGGTGCCCACTGGAAGGCCCCCGCATGGTGACAACACCCTGACCTGTTCACATTCGTCCCTCCCTACAACTTCCCTCTATGGAAACATTTCTCTGAGTTATCTCACATACAGCACGTAGGGTCAGAGTCCTGCTCACAGCTATTGCCACTGCCTTTATTCAAAAAATTAGTCTTTATGCCTGCTATGGATATAGCAGTGAGCAGAATGATCAAAATCCTGCCATCTGGTAGCTTACATCCTTTGGGAGTGGTTAACTAGGGGGAAAAAATGTATTTAAAGTTCAGTGGTGATGAATCCAATGGAGAAAATTTAAGCAGGGATATAGAGTAGGGACTACTTGTGGGGGTGGCACAGGAGGAAACTAGGAAGGGGACAGCTAGGCAGAGATCTGAAGGAGATGAGGGAGCCGCTAGGGAAAGAGATCTCCAGACATGAGGGAGAGCAAGTGCAAAGGGCTTGAGATGGTCACAAGTTTTGTCAGGTTTGGGGATGGCAAGGGAGCCAGTCTGGCTGGAGCAGGATAGGCAAGTAGTAAAGTGGCAAGAGATAAAGTCAGAAAACGGGGCAGGCTAGTCAGGGAAGGCTGTGGTGAAGATACTGGGGGTACTCAGTGGGAGGTGGGAAGCCATGGGAGGGTTTGAGTAGAGGAGTGCAGTATCATATGACATCTATTTGGTCTTTGTCCCCAGTTCCTGTCACAGAGTTCCTAAAGCCCTTGGAATTTTCTGAGTAATAGGAATATCATTTTTCCAAATGAACCGATTTCTATAACACCTGAGCTTATGCTCATGAAGTGGCTGAAGGTGAAGCCTCTCTTAGATAACCTCAGAATGGGGCCAGTCACCAGAAAGACCAAATAGTTAGAAGATTAGAGGGTTAGAACTTTCAGCCCCACCTACTAACATCCAGGATAAAGGGAGCGGAGTGCTGGAGATTAAGCTCTCTGAAAACTCCAACTAGAATTGATAAGCTTCTGGCTGCTCAGTATGTGGAGGTGATGGGAGGGTGGCATGCCCAATGAGGGCATGGCAGCTCCACTCTGCCCTCCACACATACCTTGCCCTATCCATCTCTTCATCTGACTTTTCATCTGTATCCTTGATAATGTCCTTAATAATCAACCAGCAAATGTAAGTAAGTGTTTCCCTGAGATCTGTTAACCCTCATAGCGAATTAATTGAATTCAAGGAGGAGGCCATGGGAACCCCAGTTTGTAGCCAAGTCTGTCAGAAGTAGAGGTGATGGCCTTCTGCTTGTGACTGGTGTCTAAAGTAGGGTGCAAGTCTTGTGGGACTGAGCCCTCAACCTGTGGGACCTGACACTTGTCTCCAGATAAATAGTGTCAGAATTGAATTGGATTATAGGACACACAATTAGTGTATTTTGGAGAATTGCTTGGTGAATGGAAAACAAAAACAAGAAACCCAAACATCTGGTAATGGAAGTGTTTTGTGTTGAGTGTGAGAGAGCAAAAGAGAGGAACATTTTTTTCCTTTATAAGGAGTAACATGGTCAGAAATACATACAAAAAAAAAAGTTTCACCCAACTGCTAGATGATAGATGCAAGGAAATAGGTTCAGAATGATTCCTCTTCCATTATTTTGTAAACAGTCTGCATCTGTAAGTAAGGTCATGCCATTCAGTTGTAGCACACTCTCCACGTGACCATCACCTTCATACCTCTACTTCCTCATTGTCAGTCACTGAAAGCCTTAGCCCTAGTTTCCTCTTCTCAAGACTTGCCATCAAACAGAATTTTGTTCATACTTGGGTCCTCCATTCAACTGATTGTCTTCTTAGCTCACTGACTTCATTCCAAATATCTTCACATCTTTTTCCCAATTAGTCATTCAGTCTCATTGCTAGGTCAAAACTCTACCTTCACCTGGAATTTGATCTACTTTTGAAATCATTAAGTAAACATTCCATTTTCAAATTCCAATTGCCTGCCTTTGCAGTTTTCTTGCTTATTTACTCCTAATTCAGGTATTCCCAAACTTCACGGAAAACACTAGTTCATTTCCTGTTCACTCTAACTCAATCCTTCCTACTCAGTCCTTCTATAGTCATTATGGCGATTTCAAACATTCTTCACACTTTGCAAACCCTTCATCCTACTTGCTCCCCTCAGTGACTTTGAAAATGAAATGCGTCAAACTCCTGTCACCCTGTTTACCATGCTCATCCTTCCTTCTTTCTTCGAATCCCACCGAATGAGGCTAATACCTTCATCTTGCTCAGTTTCTCAGCGTCTCCCACCTTAGGTACTTGCTCCACTGCTGTCCCTGCTCTCAGGACTCTGGCTTCTTCCCTTGAGCACTTAGTCATGCTCACATCTTTCTTACTTTGGAAACACACACACAAATAACCCCAAGCACTCTACCAAACCACACCCCTTTTTCTTCTTGCCTTATCTTTTGCTCCTCTTCACAGCCAAACTTATTGGAAAAGTGTTCTATTCCCTTTTGTGTCCTCAGCCTTCCTTCTCATTCAGTTTTGCTCCCACTTCATTCCCTAAGATTGCCGTTGATATTCACCAATTTCCCTCTCCAGGCTTCAACACTCTGCACTCACCATTCCTGAAGCAGCCCAAAGACAGGCCAAGCTCATGCCTGGTATACTCTTTCCTCCACAGTAGTAGACTAACTTCTGTTCGTAGTTCTTGTTTCAGGAACTCTCATGGCTTCAAGGAAGCCATTTCTAACACACCATACCCTCCAAATTGCTGGGTGAGATGCCCGAGGTGCTGTCATGGCATCTTGTACTTGCTAACATATGCCCATGGCCAACAGACAAAATGGGCCCCCTGTGGCTAAAGGAGCAGCTCAAAGTTAAAACATGAGAACGAGGCAGCCGTGACTGGGTGAGGGAGCAGTCACCTACTCTGTGTTCTTGGCTACAATCAAACCAAATCAGTTCTTATTGTCAGTGTCAATATAGACTACAGCTGAAAATTCCCCAACTAACCACCAACAGACCACCTGGTGGCAACCTACCACCTGGTGCAACCTGCCACCTGGAACCAGCCACTTAAGAAAGACTTATTATTTGGGGCTTAAAAGTCATCCAATCAAGATCCTATTCTTCCCTCCCTTTCTCTCCCTCCCTTCCCTTTCCCTCTCTTTCTCTCCTTGCTCTGCCTTTATATAATAATCCCTAACTCTGCATCCTCCCCCACCCCACTTTGGACCACATTTTTGGTTTGCACTGAAGGCTTGTATCTTTCCAACTGCAGATTGCTTTTAGAAAATAGAGTTCTAAAAAAAAAAAAAAGAAGAAGAAGAAGAAGAAGAAGAAAGAAAATAAAGTTCTCCCTTTTTTCTCCAAGAATCCCATGGTCTTTTGTTAACATGCTTAATCCTTATTTACATTTATCACATCATATGGACACTTTACTCATGAACCTCCCTTGCTAGACCATAAGCTATCGGGGTCAAGGTCAGTCTATATGACAATTCCTTGTATATGCCTGGGTTATTTCTGTTTGATACATGCTACTTTAAATTACGTATACAGCTAAAGGTGAATTATGAGTAATGGTATATAGAATTTGCATTTTATCTCTGATATTAAAAAGTAATTGAAAGTGTTCAACCAAAGGAGTGGCTTGATCAAAAGTTTAATTTTGTAATAATCTGTTTTACTCCCTGGTTCTCTTTGCCTCTATCAACCATCTCATTTCATGGAGCTGTCAAAGGACAAAATTCCAACAAATTTAGTGTAAAAATCTCAGTTGGCTTTATTTGTGGTTCTAAAATAGAGCAACACTTCATTCTATAAAATACAATGTATTCCAATGAGCGGAGCAGAAGAGTTTGGCTTCATAGACAAGGGCTGAAGAAAGCAGAAGCAAAGAACAAAGAGTATGTTAATTACTCTTAGAATAATAGGAAAATACTAGTTAACATTAGGTTATTTCAGCCTCTTTTATAAATAATTAAGTAATATTTAGAAGTGGGGTCTTGCTGCATTGCCAGGGCTGGTCTTGAACTCCTGGGCTCAAGGATCGTCCTACCTCTGCCCAGGGTACCTTGTTAGTGCAAAGGAAATTTCATTATCATGCCAACTGAAGATTTAAACTGATCTGTTTGGGAAATTGGCTGTTATTTCTTTCTCCTAATTTCTTAGAAAGTCAGATAATAACTTAGTTTGGGTTTGGTGATGTGGAACTTTTAGCACGGGTGACTTCATTTTGATTTTTAGTCTGCTCTAAAATGCAGAATCTTAGTCCAAAACAATGGCTTCCTAGACTTTTTATTTGACAGGACTCTATGAAATTCCTATTCTACTGTGTGCAAAATTACGCTCACCCTCAAAGGATTTCTATTTTCCAAAATAGGAAGTAGAGGAAGATAAGTTGGATAGAGAAGGAGCAATGTTGGGTATTTACATTGGAAAGGTGTGTGGGACAATCAGGTGGAAATGTCCAGTGGGTAGCCGAGTAACTGCATCTGATGCTTAGGAGAGGTCTGAGCTAGGGACATGTAATTTGGACTCATCAGAAAATGAGAACGGGTGTGTGCTCACCAAGGGAGAGCGTGGAGAGAGAAAAGTAGAGGGCTGACATGTGGAGCCCTTAAGGACACAGCGTTTGGAAATGAACCCAGGAACAAGATTAGCTGCAGAAAGTAAAGCATAAAGGACTGGTCAGAGAAGAGGGAAAGAACCCAGGAAAGGCATATGGCGGCCTAGGTCTAAACCCTGACCTTGTTCTTTGTGCAAGCCCTTTAGCCTGTTCATTCTCCCCGCCCTCCAGACCTTGAGATGAAGGCTACAGAACTCTGCTGCTGCTGCCTTGACACTCCACACATGCAGGCAATCTAATTTAATCAGTTTCTCACCATTGGATAGAAGTAGTTTATCTTTGACCAATTCCTATCACATTAACCCCAATAGCTATTCGAAATCTCCACTCTCCCAAGAATTGTAATCATTCTCTCTCTCTCCGTTTTTAAAAATAATAGCTTTATTAAGATATAACTCATATAGAATTTACACATTTAAAGTTTTAAAATTTTAAAAATAAAATAATTTGATAATTGAAAAATTTAATGATTCTTAGCATATTGACAGATTTGTATAACACTACTACAATAAATTTTAGAACATTTCATCACCCCAGGCCGAGTGTGGTGGTTTATGCCTGTAATCACAGCACTTTGGGAGGCTGAGACAGGAAGATCACCTGAGGTCGGAAGTTGGAGACTAGCCTGGCCAACATGCAAAACCTCGTCTCTACTTAAAAAATACAAAAATTAGCCAGGCATGGTGGTGTACACCTGTAATCCCAGCTACTTGGGAGGCTGGGGCATGAGAATCACTTGAACTTGGGAGGTGGAGGTTACAGTGAGCCGAGATTGCACCATGGCACTCCAGCCTGGGTGACAGAGCGAGACTCCATCTCAAAACAAAAACAAACAAATAAACAAATAAACAGAAAAGAGAACATTTTATCAACCCAGAAAAGATATTCTGTACCCTTTAGCCATCACCCAGTTCTAGTCAATCACTAATTTACTTTTCATCTATACAGATTTGTGTACTCTGAGTTTCTTATAAATAGAATTGTAAAATATGTGGTATTTTGCGACTGACTCCTTTTTCTTACGATGATGTTTTAAGGTTTATCCATGGTACAGCATTACTGTAAAATATGAAATACACTTGGTCTTTGTCCTTAATTCCTGGCACAAGAGCATGTCTTTCTGTTATTCCATTATTTGCCCCTTTTGACCACTCCTGAGTTTATGCTAAACTTAGAGTGGCCATCCCTAGATAAGCTCGGAATAGGAATGGTCGCCATAAAGACCCAGTGATTAGAGAGTTAGAACTTTCAGCCCCACCCACTGACCTCTGGGAATTGTATTGGGGAGGGAGAGTGCCTATAGATAAACTCTATAAAAACTCTTGAACAATAAGATTTGATGAGCTTCTGAGTTGCTGAACACAGGGAGGTGCTGAGAGAGTGTCATGCCCAAAGAGGGCATGGAAGCTCTGCATTCCGACTCTCAGTCTTACCCTATCCATCTCTTCATCTGGCTGTTCATCTGCATCCTTCATAATATCCTTTATAATAAACTGGTAAGTGTGTTTCCCTGAGTTCTGTGAGCTGCCCTAGGGTATTAGTCCATTTTGCATTGCTATGAAGGAATTCCTGAGACTGGGTAATTTATAAAGAAAAGAGGTTTATTTGGCTCATGGTTTGTAGGCTATATAAGCATGGCACCACTAAATGTTTGGCTTCTGGTGAGACCTCAGGAAGTCTTTACTCATGGCAGAAGAAGGAGGAAGAGCAGGTGTGTCACATGGTGTGAGAAGGAGCAAGAGAGAGAGGGGGAATGTCCCAGATTCTTTCTAACAATCAGATCTCATAGTAACTCATTACCATGGGGAGGGCACCAAGCTGTTCATGAGGAATCTATCCCCATGAGCCAAACACCTCCTATTATGCCCCACCTCCAACATGGTGGATCACGTTTTCAACATGAGATTTGGGGAGGACAAATATCTAAACCATATCAGCCAGAAAATTAATCAAACCAAATAAAGTGTTGTAAGAACCCTGATTTATAGACTATTAGTCAGAAGTATAGATTACATCTATTACATGTGATTGGCATCTGAAATGGCGGTAGTCATGTGGGACTGAGCTCTCAATCTGTGGGATCTGACACTACCTCCAGGTAATCAGAATTGAATTGAGATATAGGGTACCCACACATCTGGTCACAGGAGTGTTCTGTGTTAAGTGTGTGAGTAGAGAGAAAAAACAATTTGTTTTTTTCCTTTACAAGCATGTGTCAGAGCTTCACTCTTTCTTTATGAAGAAATATACCTGAATTATAGTTCATAGTATAGATATAACACATTTTGTTTTTCCATTCATCAGTTGGTAACATTTGGGATATTTCTGCCTTTTGGCTATTATTGAAACTGCCTTTGCAAAATTATGACTGATACAGTGAAAGAGATCTAACCTAATTGACTCCATCTTGCTTTTAACCTTTAAGCTGCCCTTGTTCCTTCCTGGATGTAGGTTGAACTAACTTTGGGAGGAACTTAGTTTATAGTTTAAAACACAGACGATAATAGCCCTTCCCTAAAACAAACCTCCTTCTTGCCTGGGGACTAGACTGCCTTTATAGGACTAACAAATTTGCCACAAGATTAGAAATTATGACTTAGGAGACATGCAGCTGGAGGTTACAAGATTCTGACCTTCCCTAAACTGCTCCTACAATCAGTGCCTGAGCTATTTTGCAGACCCTGCATTTGATGGATCAGCTGGCACCACCCAGACTGATAAACTGGCTTATCTGATCTTGTGGCCCTCACCTAAGAATTGACTCAGCACAAGACGACAACTTCAACTTCCCATGATTTCATCTCTGACCCAACCAATCAGTGCTCTCGAATCACTGTCCTTTCCCCACCCACCAAATTATCCTTAAAAACTTTGATCCCCAAATGCTTCAAGAGACTGATTTGAGTAATAATACAACTCTGGTCTCCTGCATAGCTGGCTCTGTGTGTATTACTCTTTCTCTATTGCAATTCCCCTGTCTTGATAAATTGAGTCTGTCTAGGCAGTGGACAAGGTGAACCCACTGGGTGGTTACATTATGAATAATGCTGCTATGGTGTTTGTGTACCATAGTTTTAGTGGACATATATTTTCTTTCTCTTGAGTTTATACCTAGGAGTGGGATTGCCAGGTTGTATGGTATATTAGTCCATTTTCATACTGCTGATAAAGACATACCCAAGACTGGCAAGAAAAAGGGGTTTAATTGGACTTACAGTTCATTCCACATAACTGGGGAGCCCTCAGAATCACAGTGGGAGGTGAAAAGCACTACTTACATGGAAGCGGCAAGAGAAAATGAGGAAGATGCAAAAGCAAAAACCCCTGATAAAACCATCAGATCTTGTGAGACGTACTCACTACCACGAGAACAGTATGGGGGAAACTGCCCCCATGATTCCCTCCCCAAACACATAGGAATTGTGGAACTACAATTCAAGATGAGATTTGTGTGGGGACACAGAGCCAAACCACATCATATGGTAAGTCTATGTTCAATTGTTTGAAGAACTAATTGCCACACTATTTTCCAAAGTGGCTGCCCCATTTTAAATTCCCATCAGTAGTATATGAGGGTTCCAACGTCTCCACATCCTTACCAATACTTGTTTTCTGTCTTTGATTTTAGCCATTCTAGTAGGTGTGAAGTGATATCTCATTGTGGTTTTGATTTGCTTTTCTTTGATGACTAATGATATTGAACATCTTTTCATGTGCTTGTTGACCATTTGCATACTTTTTATGGATAAATGTCTATTCAGAATCTTTGCCCTCTCCTTTCCAATGTGGGCCCAGCAGAATGGCTCCCACAAGAAAGGTGGCAACAAGAAAGGCCATTCTTCCATTGATGACGTGGGAACCTGAGAATACACCATCAACATTCACAAGGGCATCCATGGAGTGGACTTCAAGAAGCCTGCCTCTCATACACGCAAAGAGATACAGAAATTTACCATGCCAGGTGCAGTGGCTCACACCTGTAATCCCAGCACTTTGGGAGGTTAAGGCATGTGGATCACTTAAGGTCAAGAATTTGAGACCAGCCTGGCCAACATGGCGAAACCTTGTTTCTACTAAAAATACAAAAATTAGCTGAGTGTGGTGGTGTGTGCCTGTAATCCCAGCTACTTGGGAGGCTGAGGAAGGAGGATCACTTGAATACAGGAGGCGGAGGTTGCAGTGAGCCAAGATTGTGCCACTGCACTCCAGCCTGGGTGACAGAGGGAGACTCTGTCTCAAAAAAAAAAAAAAAAAAGAAAAAGAAAAAGAAATTTGCCATGAAGGTGATGGGGATTCCAGATGAGGGGATTGAAAAGGCTAAACAAAGCTTTTTGGGCCAAAGGAATAAGGAATATTCCATACTGTATCCATATGCAGTTGTCCAGAAAACGTAATGAGGATGAAGAATCACCAAGCAAGCTGTATACTTTGGTTACCTACGTACTAGTTACCACTTTCAACCACTGGTTGTCAAATCAAGTTATAAAATGGCGCGCACACACACACACACACACACACACACAAAATCTCTTTTTTTAAGAGATGATATCTTACTGTGTTTGCTCAGGCTGGCATGCAGTGGCTATTCACTGGTATAATCATAGCATACTACAGTCCTGAACTTCTGGACTCAAGCAATCCTCCTGCCTCAGCCTCTTGAGTATCTGGGACTGCAGGCATATGCCACCGTACCCAGCTACTGCCCAGTTCTTAAGTGGGTTATTAATCTTTTTATTATTGAGTTGTAAGAGTTCTTTATATATTCTAAACACAAGACTCTTATCAGATAAATGTTTTCTCCCATTACATAGCTGTAATCCCAGCTACTCAGGAGGGATTACAAAATGATGTCCTTTGTAGCACAAGAGTTTTAAATTTTGTCCAATTTAGCTATTATTTCTTTAATTGCCTGTGCTTCTGGCATATTTAAAAAATCATTGCTTAGTACAAGATCATGATTACCCACTATATTTTATTCTCAGAGTTGTTCTAAGTCTGTTTCCTCTTCTCCAAAGTGGAGCAAGTTAATAAAAATGCTTACCTTATAGTAACGTTTTAATGCTCCACTGAGTTAATGTTTGTCTAAGCTCATGACACATCTGGCACATGTAAGTGCTCTATAAATGTTAGTTCTCAGAGACCACAAAGTGTAGCTTTCCAATACTTCTTTTTTTTTTTTTTTTTTTTTTTTTGTGACGGAGTCACTCGGTTGCCCAGACTGGAGTGCAGTGGCGCGCCATCTCGGCTCACTGCAAGCTCTGCCTCCTAGGTTCACGCCATTCTCCTGCCTTAGCCTCCTGAGTAGCTGGGACTACAGGGGCCCACCACCGCGCCTGGCTAATTTTTTGTGTTTTTAGTAGAGATGGGGTTTCACCGTGTTAGTCAGGATGGTCTCAATCTCCTGACTTCATGATTCGCCCACCTGGGCCTCCCAAAGTGCTGGGATTACAGGCGTGACCCACGGCACCCGGCCCCGATACTTCTTTACCAATTTCAACATCTCAATTTTAACTTTACTTCTATATCAGAGCAAGGGTGTAATTGACTTTTTAAATTTATTACAAATAATACATAAGCACAATTACATTGTTTAATGTACATTCTATTATCTAAAACTGTGATGGTTACTTTCCAAGTTCTAACTTTTGGGTGCCTTCCTATATTTGTGTTATGTGGGATATTACATGATATTTCTCATTTTAGCATTACCATACAAGCTGTGTTTTTAATGAAATGGAATTATGGCAATTTTACTTTGCATTATATAAATCAGAATGTATTACAACTATTGATTTAGATAGTAACAATAGTCTCTTTATATAAAATCGATGAAAAAGGGAAAACCCCACCAAAACACTTTGTTTCTATATAATTATATAGTCCATTTATTTATGGAATAAATGACCAGCTAACAGTATAATCTACATTAAAACCATGATCATTCTTCATGAAGTTGGTTGGGAGTTACCTAAAGTTCCTTTGAGAGTTATTCCAGTCTAGTTAGTCCACTTTCTTCTAGTGGATCAACAACTACTAAGGATGTTTTAAGAATCTGTCTGGGAAGCTTCATTTCCACTCTACTTCTGGGTCAGTGGTTCTCAAATTTTAGTTGCATTAGAATCACCTGGAGGGTTTGTTAATAGGCCCCACGCCTACAGTTTTTGTTTGTTTTTGAAACAGGGTCTCACTCATCACCCAGGCTGGAATGCAGTGGTGTGATCATGTCTCACTGCAGCCTTTGCCTCCCAGGCACAGGTGATCCTCCTACCTCAGCCTCCTGAGTAGCTGGGACTACAGGCGCACCACACCCTGCTAGTTTTTGTATTTTTGGTAGAGATGAGGTCTATTCAGGCTGCCCAGGCTAGTCACAAACTCCTGGACTCAAATGATCTGCCCTCCTCGGCCTCCCAAAGTGCTAGGATTATAGGCGTGAGCCACCGTGCCGGCTGTGAGCCTAGAGTTTCAGTAGAATTGGGATACAGGCCTGAGAATTTCGATTTCCAAAAGACTTCCCATGTGTTATTGACACTGGCGGTTGCGGCCCACATTTTAAGAACCACTGCTGTAGTGCAGTTAACAAACATTGAGGATATCTAGTCTACAGTTTTAAGTTGGCCAACATCCAGGAAATTCCACAGTTCTTCAAGATTCCATCAGATATACTGGATCTCCCTAGAGGATCTGTGGAACTCCAAACATCTCACAAATCTTATAGCCTTCTAGATAAACATTGGAATATTTGAAAAATTGGGGGGATGGTACTCCTCAAATTTCTGGGAAAGCTTAAGGTCCCTGGAGATTCCACTGGCTCTTTAGTGCAGACGATAGAGTTATCATGTAGTCTAACTACGTGCTTGGTCTAGTGATTTTGTTTTGATTTATGTTCCCCAGCAGAGCAGACCCTGTAACAAACTGGCTTCTAGCACCCAACTCCTGCTCAATGATTCCTCTGTAAAAATAGTTCCATTTTATACACTCCTAAATTTATAGCCATTTCAGTGAGTTTTATGATGATTATAATTTGCTTTCTAGTCTCTCTCAGAGCTGACACTTTTGTTTGACTAACAAGCTTTTCTTCCTTTTTCCTTCTTCTGGTTTTGTTTTTTCTGCCAACAGCAGTAGGCCTATGACTTGAGTAATGTCCTTGGTCTTGCTTTGGAATTGGAGTATAACCCATCCCAGGCAAAAAATTAATGGGATAAGTTTGTCTTTAATGTGAACTCACAATGCTGGAAAGATATAATTCTGGGGCCACCATTAACCATGAACTCTGCAACACAGAGAAAGACTCTCTTTAGCATGATACCAAAGTTTGGGCTTAGGAAATGATACCCCAAAATATGGATATTTGACACACTGAACCAAAGAAGCAGTCTCAGGTCTCTCTGACTTTCCCCACTTCTTAATCCTCTGTGTCTCCCAAAGCACAGGGTGAGGCTGTTCTCCGGATTTCTTTTCTACCTAGAAACTGGACTCACCAAAGAGGAATATAATTGCCATTGATCCTTTCCTCCAAATTTCATTAACCAGAGAAGATTATTGTATCACAGAGGAAGAGCCCACATTGGGCTGTATCACACCCAGAGCCCACATACTGTTCTCTGGTCCCATTCAATTCTCAAAGAGAGTTGTTTACTAACCATTGTCTCTGCAATGGACCCATTCATTCCCCCTAAAAATAATTATGCCTCAAAAGGGCCACATTTTCCATATCTTCTTTTCTCCTATGAAGAAGGGTATATAAGCATCTGAACCTCATTGAGCTGTTGGGTAATCATGCTCTTGCAATACCCCCATGCATAAGCATGTTACATAAATTTGCATCTATTTTTCTATGAATCTACCTGTTATCAGTTCATTTTCAGCAAAACTTTAGAGGGCAGAGGGGAAACTTTCTCATGGCCCCTACACCAACATACAAAGAGAATAGAACCAAGAAAAGAGAACTTGATGACATGGTTTGAACCTGGATTAACAGCAATAACCTTGTCATTCTGAATTATTTGAGCCAATACATTTCTATTTTAAGTTAGCTAGTTTAAGTTGGGTTTCTGAGCTGAGTGTGATAGGGAACGTCTGTAGTCCCAGCTACTCAGGAGGCTGAGGTGGTATAATAGGTTGAGGCCAGAAATTTGAAGCTGCAGTGTGTTATGACCATGCCTGTGAATAGCCACTAGAGCTACTGCACTCTAGCCTGGGCAACACAGCAGTACTTCATCTCTTTAAAAAAAAAAAAAAAGAAAGAAAGAAAGAAAAAGAAAAAGAAAAAGAAAAAAGGTAAATGATAACTCACCTGCATGTCTCTTTCTTCATTAGTAAAGTGGTTGAGCCTATTATCTCTGATCCATGGTCTATGCCTCAACAGATAACTACCTCTGATTTTAAAGCCAAGGAGAATATGTGATTTTAGGAATTATACTTGCAGATTCCCCAGAAAGGAGCTATATAAAATAATGTTTCAAGCTTGGAATATTGAGCATTTTATCCTTCCTCCTACTCTCAAAAACTTTTTCATTTGTAAAGACATTGTGCTGGCTGGAGTGGCAGTGAAGGGCTCTGCTTCAACTACTGTGGAGGAGAATTTTCTTTTTTCCTTTCTTTACAGGGCAGGGGCAGAAAAGCCTCAGTAGGCTGGGTGTGGTGGCTCACACCTGCAATCCCGGCACTTTGGGAGGCTAAGGTGGGAGGATTGCTTGAGCCCAGGAGTTTAAGACCAGTCTGAGCAACTCTGTCTCTACAAAGGTACAAAAGTGAGCCAGGTATGGTGGCATGCCCCTGTAGTACCAACTACTCAGGAGGCTGAGGCAGGAGGATCACTTGAACCCAGGAAGCTGAGGTTGCAGTGAGCCATGATCTCACCACCGCACTCCAGCCTGGGTGACAGAGTCAGACTCTGTCTCAAAAAGAAAAAAAAGTCTCACTAAACTCAATCAACAATAATTTATACTAGGGAGGGCAAAAATAGCAAAACAACAAATAAGTTTTGTTCATTCCCTAGTCCTAATATGGATAATTATGTCCTGGTTCCAGTTAATTGGGGTGTCAGAATATTTTGAAATAAGCTGTCATTGAACTACCCAGGACAATGAGTGGACAGAGGATGTTTTACCATGAAATTCTGACTTTGAACGTACCTTTCCAGAAATAGACGAGTAACACAAAGTACTTCATTTTTGTAGCAGAGACATAGCGCACATGTTGCTTGAATTATAGGAGAAAGACTTAAAAGAGGTAGGACTCATTTAAAATAAGATATGGGGAACTCTCCATCTTTCTCTTTCTCTCTCTCTTTTCTCTTTCTTTTTTTCTTCCTTTTTGACAGTGTCTCACTCTAAAGCCCAGCTGGAGTAGTGTAGTGGCATGATCATGGCTCACTGCAGCCTTGACTTGCTAGGCTCAAATGATCCTCCCACCTCAGTCACCCAAGTAGCTGGGACTACAGGTGTGCACGACCATACCTGGCTAATTTTTTATATTTTTTGTAGAGATGGAGTCTTACCATGTTCCCCAGGTTGGTCTTGAACTCCTGGGTTCAAGCGATCTGCCTTGCCTTGATCTCCCCAAGTGCTGAGAATTACAGGCATATAAGCCTCTACACCCAGCCAACTCTCCCTCCAATATGTATTTTAAATTTTTTTTTTGCAAAGGAAAATTTCATGGTGGATTTTTTTGTCAAGGTAAAAAGAGCAAAGAGAGTATTTAAACTGAAGAGCAACCTCTTTACAAGCATTGGGTGATTCTTGAAAACGGACACTCCTGACAGTCCCGGGACCTGTCTAAAACAGCGTGTATACTGGACTGTGCATTACCCAGCATAGAGGAAAAATTGAATACTTCTACATCATGATTTGAGATTGTTAAGCTGCATTTTGCCATAAGGATATTACACAAGAGTAGCAAAATGTGGTGTTTTGCTATTGTTTTTGTTATTGTGCCATTTTAAAGAATTAGTAAGATGTTAGTGAAGTTCTCCAGTAAACAAAAAGTGAGGATTGTAATTTCTACATGGAATCTTCATGGATATGTCACTGATACAGTCCCTCAACTGAATTCCTTCTTTATTAAATTTTTTGATAGAGTCCACTTAGTGGATTATTCTTTCTTACAAATATCTCTGTCTGTATGTATTTGTTTATTTATAATTTTGAGACATATTCTCAGCTCACTCTGTTGTCCAGGCTGGAATACATACAGTGGCGTGTGTGACCATAGCTCACTGTAACCTTGAACTCCTGGACTCAAGTACATCCTCCCACCTCAGCTTCCAAAGTAGCTAGAACTACAAGTATGCACCAACATACCCAGCTAATTTTTTACATTTTTTGTAGAGACAGGGTCTCAATATGCTGCCCAGGATGGTCTCCAACTCCTGGCCTCAAATGATCCTTCACCTCAGCCTCCCAAAGTACTGGGATAACAGGGACAAGCCCGTGCCCAGCAACAAATAATATATTTAAATCAATATTTTAAATAATGGGAAACAATTCATTATATGAACTGCTACCAGAGGGCTTATCACAAATGCATTCATTCCCTAAACTGGATTTTGTAGTATTTTACAAATATAATATTGATGGTATTTAATTATTTTAAGTAGCCTTGCAAAATATTTTAGAACTTAATATTATTTGCTGTTTTATCATATGGTCACTTCCTACATGATTTCTTGTTCTATTTACTAAGACTGGGCTGCTAACTATAATTTTGGCCTCATAATTTTTTTCATTAATTTTTTATTTATATTAGACACATAATAATTGTATATATGTATAAGGTACAACATGACATTGCAATGCATGTATACATTGTATAATTATTACAATTATTTTAAATCCATAATATGTGTCCAGGTGGCTATTGTTTTCTTAAAAACAGCTGTGATTTTCCCATGTGTCCTATTTCGAATACCTAAGGTTTTGGTCACAAAGCAGGAATAATTAGTACGATTATCAATGAGAAGGGGAAAACGTAACAATTTTAACAATTTAAATTTCTGGCCGTCTAATAAATACATTGCTAATTTGGTATTCTAAACATTATATCTAACTGTCAATAATACCATCATCTACCCTATTTCTTTTTGTTTCAGGTTGATGATTTGTTTAATTCAACTGAATTTTCCAAACTAGTTTGTGTATTATTTGCTTAGTGGGTGAGTTAAAGGTCAAAGGAACCAAGCAATAAAACCCTAAAATCATTAAGATAAGTAAAGTAGGTCTAATGCACGTAACAACTTGGGTGGCCAAGGAATACTGCTGTGCTAGGAAACCTCATCTAAGAGAAAGTAAACTGAGTTCTAAGCTTCACTCTGAACTTCGAGGACACAGACGATAAAATGGAATTGTGATATGTTACAGACCGTACCTGTGAATCAAAATGAACACACTTTTCCTTACCATATACTTTAAGAGGTATATATCCTCTAGGGATCTTTATTGGTATAATGAAATGCATTCAAAATAATTTTAAAGGTGGGGGAGGGGGTAATTTGTGTTTTAGTTCTATGAAAGGAGAGTATAATATGTTAGCTCATAGTCTGTGAAGTCATTTCTATGAGGGAACTGGAGAGTTATCCCGGTTTATAGGTTACTGATGAATTAATTTGATAAAGGCAGAAAGCTCAGAGGATCTAGGGCACTGGTCTTCAAACATTTTTATTTCTATACATCCTAAAATAATTTTTAAAAATTCCCCCTTAAATGTTTTAAAATTAATATCTAAAAAATTTCACAAGAAGTTAAAAAAGCTAAAAACGATGTAATTTTTAACATTTTAACTATGGTATTTTTAAATGGAAACTTTTATAGTACATTTAAAAGCATAAAAGATCATTTAAATACCATATAGACTCGATAGCACCATTATCAGTCTAAAATACAAGAACAACATTTAGTAGTCAGGAATTTTACATTGTTCCTTGTTATCTTTGAATGTAGATTTTCATTCTGCTTCTACTATAGCATTGTCTTTGGAGAGGAGTTATTATTGGCATTCTATTGCTCAAAACAATCTAATTGTATACATTTATAGAAATTATGTTAAGTATAATTGGTTAGTATTGCTGTTTCTTTCCATTCAGATTTCTGCTCTTCATATTTCCCTTTGGATTAGATAGTGTGGGAGTGGCTATGGGGATCTTTTAGGGAATCAGGTAAAAGGAAGTTGAGATGGGAACATGTTTAGTGTGTATTTTATGGGTTATGTATACATGAGGTTGACATTCACTTCCATCTGTAGCTAGGTAGCAGCTATTAGAGAAGGAGTAAAACCTATACTATTTTGTCAACTCACTTGGAGTCTTCACACATAGGTTCAGGGCTAGAGATTGAACGATGATATGCATGCAGAGACTTGCACCACAAGCATATAGGTGGTGGAGAAGAAACAAAGCTGAAATTAATGGAGACAGAAGCTAGTCTGTGAAAAACTGTCAGCAAAAGACTTGGTTTCCATAAACACCTGGTCAAAATAGAAGTTATCACTTATTAGGAATGTACTTGGTAATGCAACATGTGCAATTACAAATGTACAATACAGTTTCTTCCCTTTTGTTAGAAATCACAGAAAATAAGCCCATGTGCTGTGGCTTACACCTGTAATTCCAGCACTTTGGGAGGCTGAGGCGGGCAGATCACGAGGTCAGGAGATCAAGACCATCCTGGTTAACATGGTGAAACCTTGTCTCTACTAAAAATACAAAAATTAGCTGGGCGTGGTGGCAGGCGCCTGTAGTCCCAGCTACTCAGGAGGATGAGGCAGGAGAATGGCGTGAACCTGGGAGGCAGAGCTTGCAGTGAGCTGAGATTGCGCCACTGCACTCTAGCCTGGGTGACAGAGCGAGACTCCGTCTCAAAAAACAAGCAAACAAACAAAAAAATCATTACAGAAAATAGAATTTCTTTGCCAGTCACAACTCTGTAGCAATACTAAAAACAGCATTTATGTCTGTAAGTAAAGTCACATGTTTTTGCATCCAATCAATAATTTTTAAAAATTGTTGAAGCCTATTATTAAAGAGTACTGAATCACATTCCTATTCTTTCTATAAAAATAAAATATTAAAATAATTATTATAGGAAGAGGCTATGGACATATGGACATCGGCAAAGTAATGTAAAAAATAAGAGATGTATTGAGTACTTACCGAAAATGTTGTAATATTTCTAGATTTAGAAATATTTGTGTTATCTCTTAGCATCACAAAATTTATAGTGTTTTATTTCTCTTTTCATTCTAAATGTTAACATTTATACCTAAAGTTATGTACTTTTTCTTAAAAAGCCCTCCTCTCACCCCAAATAATAAAAGCCTCAAGCCCCATTAAAGTTGCTTACACTTTCTTTGCTTTGATTTTGTTGCCTCTGCCTCAGTGGTGATCTACAGTTATATAGCACACGGACTGCAGTACAAGAGGCTCCTACCCCGTCCTATAGCACATCTCAATCCAGAACATCTCAAAGTTCCCCCAAACAGCCTGTTCTGCTGTGTGTTTTGTTGCTGCTGTTGTTTTTTGAGATGGAGTCTCTCTCTTGTCACCGAGGCTGTAATGCAATGGTGCAATCTGGGTTCACTGCAACCTCTGCCTCCCGGGTTCAGGCGATTCTCCTGCCTCAGCCTCCTGAGTTGCTGAGATTACAGGCGTGCACCACCATGCCTGGCTAACTTTTTGTATTTTTGGTAGAGGCGGGGTTTCACCATGTTGGCCAGGCTGGTCTCGAACTCCTGACCTCAGGTGATCCACCCACCTTGGCCTCCTAAAGTGCTGGGATTACAAGCCTGAGCCACCATGTCCAGCTCCTCTGGTGTTATAATTTGCTCTTAATGGAAATATGATTAAATCAAGGAATAAAGTGTCATAGATATTTTACTGGGGATGTTTCACAGATACCAATTGTTTGGGGCTCCTGAATTTTTTTTCTTCCCAACTTTTACTTTTGGAAAATGTCAAATGTATGGGAAAGTTGCAAGTGTAATATGATGAATGCCCATTTCTCTTTCACTTAGACTTAGCAATTGTTAATGTCTTATGTTTGCTTTCTCTTTCTAAATAAAATAATAATACTGGTAATAATAGCAAGTACATATTATTATTGTTGTTGAACCATTTGAGAGTAAGTTGCAGACATCCTGATCCTTTATCCATCCCTAAATCAGTAACTACTCTCTAAGAGCAAAGTTATTCTCTCAGGTAAACAGATCCCTCTTCAAGGAAAAGTCTGCTGCCCAGATGCAGTAAGTACCAAGCTCCTTTAGGTCAACCCACCTCAGCTGCAAGGAACTGCCTCTTCAGTATAATGTCACCCTCTTCCCAAAGCAGCTTTCATCATGTAACTAAAGCAGGTGATGGCAAAAATAAACAGTTATTTCAACGGACTTGTGATGACTCAGATAGGCAACAGTCACTCCAGAGCTCCCCTGACCTACTCCTTAAATGCTGGTGTTTTTCCAGGATCTCTGCCTCAGTTTTCTTCTTTTCTGACTCCAGATTAGTGTTTTCCTAAAATTTTTTGTGCTAATGACTACATTGTTCAGGAGAGGAAGCCCAATTCAAGATACTTTAAAAAAAATTAATCAAAGATATCCACATACAAAAAAATTAATCTAGACACAGACCTTTCACAAAAATTAACTCAAAATGAATCATATACCTAAATGTAAAATACAAAACTATAACTAAAAGATAACATACAAGAAAACCTAGATATCCTTGGGTATGGTGATGACATTTTAGATACGACACAAAGGAATGATCCATGAAAGAAATAATTGATAAGCTGGACTTTGTGGAAATTAAACACTTAGGGTGGGTGCAGTGGCTCATATCTGTAATCACAGCACTTTGGGAGGCTGAAGGGGGTGAATTGCTTGAACTCAGGGGTTCAAGACCAGTGTGGGCAACATGGTAAAACCACATCTCCACAAAAAATACAAAAATGAGCTGGGTGTGGCGGCATGCTTTTGTAGTCCCAGCTACTCAGGAGGCTGAGGTGGGAGAATCATCAGAGCCCAGGAGGTCGAGGCTACGGTGAGCCATGATGTGCCCACTGCATTCCAGTCTAGGCAACAGAATGAGACCTTGTCTAAAAAAAAAAAAAAAAAAAAGAAGTAGCGGGGCACGGTGACTTACGCCTGTAATCCCAGCACTTTGGGAGGCCGAGGCGGGTGGATCACCTGAGGTCGGGAGTTCAAGACCAGCCTGACCAACATGGAGAAACCCCGTCTCTACTAAAAACACAAAAAATTAGCCAGGCATGGTGGCGCATGCCTGTAATCCCAGCTACTCGGGAGGCTGAGGCAGGAGAATCGCTTGAACCCAGGAGGCGGAGGTTGCGGTGAGCCGAAATCGCGCCATTGCACTCCAGCCTGGGCAACAAGAGCGAAACTCCGTCTCAAAAAAAAAAAAAGAGAGAGAGAGAGAGAAATTAAATACTGCTCTGACAGACGCTGTCAAGAGAATGAGAAGACAAGTCACTGATTGAAGAAAGTATTTGTAAAAGACATAAAGACATATCCATTACACTGTTACCAGTAGTGAATCCACACAGGTCTGCAGCAACCTCCATTTTTGCCTCCTCAGAAGACAGAATTTGACTGAGGAGCATAAGGCAGAAGAAGAGACGAGGCAAGTTTTAGAGCAGGAGTGAAAATTTGTGAAAAAGCTTTAGAGCAGGAACAAAAAGAAAGTAAAGTAGACTTGGAAGAGAACCAAGCAGGCGTCTTGGAGGACAAATGCGCCGTTTGACCTTGTACTTAGCGTTTTCTATGCTGGCATACATCTAGTATTTTGTGTCTCTTTTCCCTTGATTCTTCCCTTGGGGTGAGCTGCTGGCATGCGTGGTGTCCAGCTAGCACTTGGAAGTTGAGCTTGCACAGCGTGTTTACCGCAGTTGTATGCGTGCTCACCTGAGCTGTGTGGAATGCCCCCGTAGGTCACATACCAATTAAACTCTGCCATTTTGCCTCTTAACGCACATGCTTGAGCCCACTTGCTCAACTCCTGAGATCTTATTGGAAAGCTGATGACCAGCAGTTTCCGGGTTTTTTGTTTTGTTTTGTTTTTTGTTTATTTGTTTTTGAAATGGAGTCACGCCTGTCGCCCAGGCTGGAGTGCAGTGGTGCGATCTCGGCTCACTGCAGGCTCCGCCTCTCGGGTTCAAGCAATTCTGTGCCTCCGCCTCCGTAGTAGCTGGGATTATAGGCGCCCGCCACCCCGCCCGGCCAATTTTTGTATTTTTAGTAGAGACGGGATTTCACCATCTCGGCCAGCCTGGTCTTGAATTCCTGACCTTGTGATCAACCCGCCTCGACCTCCCAAAGTGCTGGGATTACAGGCATGAGCCACCATGCCTGGCCTCAGGTGTTTTGTATCTGTTGGAAGACTGCCTTTCCTGGTGCCGGCTGTGACCAATTATTATTTTAGAGTAGCAGTGTGACAACTCCCTGACTATCACCTGATGATCTCCTGACATTCCTGATGGGGGTGGAGACCCTCTCCTGCTCTGTTTATGTCTGACTAGCTACCTACTCTAGCAAAACAACTGCTAATCTAAAATATTCAAAGAACTCTTAAAACACAGCAGTAAGAAAATAAACAACCTAGTTAAAAAATGGGCCAAAGACTGAACAGACTTGTCACTGAAGAAGACATACAGATAACAAATAAGCATATGAAAAGACGTTAAGCATCACATATCATTAAGGAATTGCAAATTAGAACAACAAAGAGTTGCTGTTACACATCTAGTGGAATGGCCACAATCCAAAACACTGACAAGCCCAAATGCTGAAGAGGATGTGGAGTAATACAAATTCTCATTCGTTGCTGGTGGAAATGCAAAATGGTTACAGCCGCTTTGGAAGACAGTTTGGCAGTTTCTTACACAATTAAACCTACCCTTATCATATGCTCCAGCAATCGTGCTCCTTGGCATTTACCTAAATGAATTGAAATGTGTCTGCACAAAAGCCTGCACATTAATAGTTACAGCAGTGTTATTCATAATGCTTTAAACTTGGAAGAAACCAAGATATCCTATGGTAAGTGAATGGATAAACTGTGGTATATTTAGACAATGGAATATTATTCAGCACTAAAAAGAAACAAGCTATCAAGCCATGAGTAGACGTGGAGGAATCTGAAATGCACATTACCGTGCGAAATAAGCCAGTCTGAAAAGGCTACCTAAAGTATGATTCCAACCACATCACGTTCCAGAAAGAGCAAAACCATGGAAACAATAAAAAGACCACTGGTTGCCAGAGATTGTGTGGAGGAAGGAATGAATAGGTGGAGCATGGAAGATTTTGAGACCGGTGAAGAAACTGTTCTGTTTGACGTACTTTGATCTGTATAACACTGTAATGGTGAATATCTGTCATTACACATTTATCACTAATTCCTTTAGTGATAAATGAACCCTAATGTAAACTATGAACTTTGAGTGGTAATGATGTGTGAACTTAGGCCTATCAGTTGTAAAAAATGTATTAATACCACTCTGATGGGATAATGACAGTGGGGAAAGCTGTGCATGTTTTGAGGGGCAGGAGGTATATGAGAACTCTCTATACTATCTGCTCAATTTTGTTGTCAATTTGAAAGCACCCTAAAAAAATTATCATTATTAAAAAGTTAATCATAGTTTTAAATACAAGGTAATCATGGTTTTCCTTAAGCATAGCTTTTAAAATTAATCATAGTTTTGAATTAGTAAAAATAAAACTATAAACTTTTGTGACTATTAATATTTTTATTATTTATTAAGGTTGTTTCATATTTATGAGAAGAATGGTATGGTTTCCATTCTTCCATCAAGGTATCTCTACTCGAGTTTAAAATCAGACACCACATCCAGGTGGTGTCTGATTTTAAATTTAAGTTTTTAATTTTTAATTATTGTGGATAGATAATTTATTATCTATACAATATTTCTTGGGTATATGTGATATTTTGATACAAGCATACGATGTGCAATGATCAAATCAGGGTGATTATGGTATCCATCACCTTAAGTATTTATCATTTCTTTGTGTTAGCAACATTCCAATTCCACTCTTTTAGTTATTTTGAAATGCAGAGTAAATTATTGTCAATTATACTCACCCTATTGTGCTACCAAACGCTACATCTTACTCTAACTATTTTTGTACCCATTAACCTGCCCCTCTTTATCTCCCCACTCCAGGCAGTTTCTTTCATTACTTTTTATTTCTATTTTATAAAAACTTATAAGTATAGGTTGTTGAGAATGGCATTAAGAATTGTTAATTCTCTCAAGTAGTTCTGGATATTTGAATCAAACGTGGATTCAGAAATTATGCAACTTTTCTCATTGTAATTACTTTCCACATTTTTCAGTTACTCAAAAGTCAAATATTATAATTTGGGAGATAATTGCAAAATAATTCTTAATGTACCTCTTAGGGATGTTTTTGGCGCTGAAACATATCTTCTTTATGTTTTAGTTGTAGGATGTGAACATGGTTTTAAAATATATGCCTAAATATGTTGTCTATCCCCTCTTTTTATTTTTTTGAGACAGAGTCTCGCTCTGTCACCCAGGCTGGAGTGCAGTGGTATGATCTCAGCTCACTGAAGTCTCAACTGACTGCCCAGGCTCAGGTGATCTTCCTGCCTCAGCCTCTGAAGTAGCTGGGACCGCAGGTGTGTGCCAATGCCTGGCTAATTTTTGTATTATTTGTAGAGATGAGATTTCACTATGTTGCCCAGTCTGTTCTTGAATTTCTGGACTCAAGCAATCCTCTTGCCTTGGCCTCCCAAAGTGCTGGAATTACAGACGTGAGCCACCACGCCTGGCCCTGTTTATCCCTTTTACATGGGGAAAAAAATCCCCAATTGTTAGAAAAGAATAAACTCTTGCTGAAACCACAGAACTGTAGTTTGGTTTTCCCTGAGAAACTGAAATCTTAAATATTAAAACTAAGGTGTTTCAGGCCTGAAGTTAAAATATTGAATGCATTTCAAAGATTTACCACTTCAACAAGATTTTACAATCACACAAATGTGCTTTATTGGCTATGCCATGTCATAAAGAGATGTTATTATCTTCTCTCTCATTTCCTTTCTAGAGGTATTGTTTTTAAATGTAAAAAGCATGACCTGGAACGTACTGCCCATTTCTTTGCGCAGCACACTGAGAAGATGCTAAACTTTGATCTCATTCACAATTTTTCATAATCTACTTCTTAAGTTCTGAATTAAGATCTGGAGACATATTTTTACCTTCCTGCTATTCGTTATGGAGAAAGCATCCTAGGAATGGGCACTTGGACAAAACTCCTATCTATTTGTCTGTCTGTCTATCTATCTATCTATCTATCTATCTATCTATCTATCTATCTATCTTTCTATCTATATATATATTTATTTTTGAGACGGAGTCTCGCTCTGTTGCCAGGCTGGAGTGCAGTGGCGCAATCTTGGCTCACTGCAACCTCTGTCTCCTGGGTTCAAGTGATTCTCCTGCCTCAGCCTCCGAAGTAGCTGAGACTACAGGCGTGCACCAACACGCCCAGTTAATTTGTGTATTTTGGTAGAGATGGGGTTTCACCATGTTGGCCAGGATGGTCTCAATCTCTTGACCTCATAATCTGCCCACCTCAGCCTCCCAAAGTACTAGAATTATAGGCGTGAGCCACTGTGCCTGGCCTCCCATTTATTAATGTATTAATAACAACATCTTTTCTTGCTGCACATGTTGCAGGTACCCCATCAATACTGATCCCATCAACGCTTTCCAGCCCAGAAAGAAATTAACTAAACAATAAAAACTCTTCTCCAATAGCGTGGTGAGTCAGGAGATCTTTAGACAATTCTACTTTGCAATGACCACTTGCTTTCCTTTATTGCAAAAAGATGAACTTGACAAACACACCAGGAGATGGTAGAACCATAAGACTTGAGTCATTTCCGTACTAAGATAGAATTTATGTAAATTAAAATAAGAAGATGGAACAAATGTATGTGTTACTCAGGCTTTATATCTTTTTCTATATCACAAGAAATTTTGCATATTAACTGCTTTGTAATATTTCTATTCAATAACTTAGGGAGGCTGGGTGCTGTGGCATGCACCTGTAGTCCCAGGTACTCAGGAGGCTGAGGAGGGAGGATCACTTGAGCTCAGGAGATTGAAGCTGCAGTGTGCTATAATCACACCTGTGAATAGCCATTGCACGCCAGCCTAGAGAACATAGTGAGACTGTGTCTCTTCAAACAAACAAACAAACAGAACAGAAAAAAGAACTTAGGAATCCTGTTTCTCTGCCCCAAATGAGAAAGAAGACATTGTGATTGGTTGTCATCTCTGTCAAGCATTACAGGTATAGTAGAGGGAGGCAAGTGACCAAACCCAGGGGAAAATACCTAACTGAGACCATGAGGCTTGGCTTAGACAGTGATTTTTTCCGCTTTCTCCTCTCAAGACAAGACAACTCTACTGGTGGTAACACCAGCAATTCAAACAAAGAGCAATGATAAGAAATATATTTGGTTTTTGTCCCTGGATCCAGGCACTAAAACCCTTGGAATTTCCTTTGTGGTAGGAGTCTTTTGTTATTCATAATAAACCCCTTTTGATCTCACCTGAGTTCGTGCTAATGAGGTGACTTAGGATAAAGACCCTCAGCAGTCTCAAGATAGGTCTAGTCACCAGAAACCAAGTGATTAGAGACTTGGAACTTTCAGGTTCCACCCTCCCCCAACTCTGTAAAGTTGGGGATGGGGACTAGAGATTAAGCCCCATAAAAACTCCTGAACAATGAGATTTGATGAACTTCTGGATTGGTGAATGCATCCACCTGCTGGAAGTTGGCACACCCTAACTCCACAGGAACAGAAGCTTCTGCATAGCGACCCTTCCTGACATGGCGTTGTGTACCTCTTCATCTGGCTGTTCATTTGTATCCTTTATAATAAACCAGTAAATAGAAATAAATAACATGGCTTCTTGAGTTCTGTGTGTGTGAGCCATTCTAACAAATTATTGAACCTGAGGAGGGGGTCCTGGGAACCTCAATTTATACATTGTATCAGTCAGAAGTATGCTATGAGAAACCTCATACTCGGAACTGGCCTCTGAAGTGAGGGCACTCTTGTGGGTCTGAGCCCTAAAACCTAAGGAGTCTCACACCCTGAGTTAGTTTCAGAATTGAACTGGATTGTTGGACACCTAGTTGGTATCTGAACAGAATCAGATAGTTTCTTGGTGTGCAAAATGCCCACACATTTGGTGTTAGAAGGGTTGTGTGAGTATAGAAGCAGAGTTTTCTACTGGGGACACCCAGTAGAAACTAGGCAGGCAGCTGAGAAACTAGGGTGGGTAATAGCTGATGAATAACTTAAAATTGGTCAGCATGGTGGCTTGCATCTGTAATCCCAGCACTTTGGGAGGCCGAGGCAGGAGGGCAGGAGGATCACTTGAGCTCAAGAGTTTGAGAACAGCCTGAGCAACATAGTGAGACTAGTGAGACCCTCTCTGTACTGAAAAAAAATTAGCCAGTCCTGGTGGTGCACACTTGGAGTTACAGCTACTTGAGAGGCTGAGGTGGAAGGACAGCCTAAGTACAGGAGTTTAAGGCTGCAGTAAGCTGTGATGATGCCATTGCACCCAGTCTGGGCGAGAGTGAGATCCTGTCTCCAAAACAAAACAAAAACAAGCAAAAACAAAAATAAAGAAACCTTACAATTATTGAAATAGAAACCAAAGAGTACTTTGAAAAACCCTTTGGCCAATGTCTGTCTCTTAAAGTTCTGAACCTTTCACTTAGCTATTGATTAATTAGAGCTGTCAAGGAGAAGAGCATCTGGACTAACTTTCGGTCAAAAATTCCCCTAAATCGAACACTAAGACTTTTAATGATAAATAAAAAACATTGTCAAGCCCTTCATATATGTATTAGACAATTGCCAAGAAATTATTCATACTCTACACAGTTGTGAAGCAAAATATCTGCTGATACGCAAGCTAACACATATCAGTAGTCCTATACCATTTGCTTGCAGTTGGCATCTGTTATGACTGGTTGCTCTCTATGCCTTATCAGTTGTTAAATATTTTGAATATTGGTCATTTCCCCAAAGACAGTGATTCCTCTTTAACATTGTAGGCTATTTATATTGGGCAACATTCACTAGAGTCATTTGCTAAAAGATTTTTGCCAAAACTTAATCTGTTTTGTTGCTGAGCAAAATAAATAGTATTCACTTTTGTGGCTGGTTTTATCAGCTGAGCAAAATTCATAGTATTCACTTTTGTGGCTGGTTTTATTGGCTTGTTAGCAACAGTGTGACTTTTGCCTGTTTTGGCTGTGAAATGTACAATGTTGAAGGATGCCTCTATAGTTTTGGTTTAAGTGATACAATTAATCAGCTTCATACTAGAAAATAGTATATTTGCTTGTTCTAGAAAAATTAAATTGGTTTACTTGATTGAAACTGGGCTTTCTTTGAATATAGAACAAAGGCATATATACTTCATGTTATCATTTGACAAAACTTCACTATTTGACAAGGAGGGTGTAAATGGACCCCACCATATAATGCAATATTCAGATATTCATAATGGCAGTTCCCATTTGCACTTTTCTTTCTCAGGTCCTTGTGTAAAACCACCCCACTCTACATTTCATTGGAGGGCTATACTATTTATCTTTTTAAAAATTATTTGGTATTGTAGTGTTTGTTGCCATCTTTTATGCTTCAGTGGGTCACTGTTGGTCCATTTTTGTGACTTGGGGATAAAGTACAATAGTATTAATTAAAATGCAAAATCATAGAAGTAAAAAATAACATAAAAATATTTTCCAAGATAAATTTACCAATGCAGTTTTTACAGAGCATACAAACCAACACTCTTTAAACACGTAATTGGATTTCTGTGAGAATAATGATGAGCTTTTTAAAAAAGTTTTTAATGAGTAATCTTATACTTCACTTTTGTGAGATGTGTGTGAATAGAGTTTTCTTCTATTTTTTTCCTTTCATACAGACACTCTCTGCAAACCATTGTGGGTCAACTGGAGATCTCAGGATCACGTTTAAAGATGCACTGTTTGGTGGGGCGCAGTGGCTCATGTCTGTAATCCCAGCAGTTTGGGAGGCTGAGGTGGGTGGATCACTTGAGTCCAGAAGACTAGCCTGGCTAACACAGTGAAACCCTGTCTCTACTAAAAATACAAAACAACAACAACAAAATTTTCTGGGCATGGTGGCACGCGCTACTCCCAGCTACTCGGGAGACTGAGGCATGAAAATCGCTTGAACCCAGGAGACAGAGGTTGCAGTGAGCCGAGATCCCATCACTGCACTCCAGCCTGGGCAACAGAGTGAGACTGTCTCAAAAAAATAATAAAAAAATAAAAAATAAAAACTCATTATTCTAGAGAAAATCTCATCCATAATTTTCAATTCTACCCGTGGGCCACAATTCCCAAATATCTATCTCAATCTTGCCTTTGATGACAGACAATGTATCTTTTTGTATGTCTCCTTTTGAACATTGATATGTCCATTAATCTCAATATGTCAAAGATCTGAATATGTCCTAAAGATGCTCACCCAGTTTATTTTTGGCAACTATTTAGAAAATTTTGAATAATTAGAAATTATTCCATTTACTTCATGCCTCACTTACAATGAGCCACCAAACCTATTCAATTGTATCTTCTAAATGTATTGAACCTTACCTTTTATTTCAATTCTGCTAATACTGCTTTTCTTCAGAATTGTGTAATTTCCTGCCTGCTTTGCAGCCATTTCTTCCATATTGGTCAAACTCTCCTGTTCTTCTCTAATTTATATTCCATGATTCCAAGGTGATCCTTAAAAAAAAATACAAATTTTAAGTATTAGCCCAAAAGTTATCCATACTTTTTTCAGGATAAAAATGGAAACCTTTAGTATCACAAGTAAGTTTCTTCATAATCTGATCTTGGCTCACTTATCTGTCACTTCCTCAATAGTACCATACATAACTTTTTACATTTATGTAAATTTATCTTGGTATTCATTGCTGTGTTTTGCACATAGTATTCCTGACAGCACCTTCCTGTGTTCCTCCCAAGCCAGCTCTGCCTTGGTTAATCACATTCTACATGATATAGTTCAAAACTAATACAACATCTGAATAGCCTTCCCTTATGAGCTTACTATTTTTCTTTTTAACCAGGGAAGAACACAAATACAATGTAGTCACAAATTATGTAGCCAAGTTTCCCACTTTTGGGGAAATTGCAGGGATCTGCACACCCAGAGGGCAATAAATAAACCTCACCCTGGGAAAGCTACCTTCATGATCACGTTATCTTCCTTGCTGGACAAGTATGCTCCAACATTTTTGAAGTAAATGCTCTCCTCTACACTCAATAATTCTCTTCATAACTCTTTTATAACACTTGAAGTGGTTGTTTTAGTATCTAAACATTTCTCAATCTTATCTTTTTGCACTTCTTGATTTTGTTACTCTAGTTATGTTTTAAGATCATGGAAAGATAAATCAATTGGTTTATATTTATATTTTTCACTAACATATTTTAGCACGTAATCTTTTTTTTTTAAAGTAATGAAATAAGAGAACTAAATAAACTTGTAATGTTTTTCCCTAAACCTAAGACTCTCACACCGGGGCCTTTGTTAAAATATTTATAAGAATTTTATGTCCTATAATGTAAAGTTTTTAAATTTTTTTTTAGGAAAAGGTTTTGCTCTGCTGTCCAGGCTGGAGTACAGTGACAAGGTCATGGCTCACTGCAGCCTTGACCTCCTGGGTTCAAGTGATCCTTCCACCTCAGCCTCCCAAGGAGCTGGGACTACAGGTGTGCGTCACCTAGCCCAGCTCAAGTGATCTGTCCACCTTGGCCTCCCAAAGTGTTGGGATTACAGGTGTGAGCCACCTTACCTGATATAAATTTGTTAAACAGAAATTGTACATGCCAAATTATTCTTTGTTATATTAAATTACTTATCCTAAAATGTAACCAGGTTTCGAATCTAAATTTTAAACATGTTGATATATAGTTTTAGGGCAGAAGATAATTGAAAAATAAATTGCTGTTTATTGTGGGTTGAGATTTCCCAAGAAGAGAGGTGGCTTAGTTTTTATATGTTAGAAAGGATTATCATACAAACCTATATTATATGCACTACCTTGATATTAGAGAATCAAAGTATTTTGAAAATTATTTTTATGGCCGGGCATGGTGGCTCATGCCTGTAATCCCAGCACTTTGGGAGGCCGAGGCAGGTGGATCACCTGAGGGCAGGAGTTCGAGACCAGTCTGATCAACATGGCAAAACCCCGTCTCTACTAAAAATACAAAAAAAATAGGGTCATAGTGGTACCTGCCTGTCATCCCAGCTACTTGGGAAGCTGAGGCAGGAGAATCGCTTGAACCTGGGAAATGGAGGTTGTGGTAAGCCAAGATCACACCACTGCACTCCAGCCTGGGCAACAAGAGCAAAACTCCATCTCAAAAAAAAAAAAAAAAATGTTATTGATTACCGAATCAGTAGAATATAATTTATAGCTATATAAACAGAAGAAAGCTGTGGACTGACAAGTCAACCATTCATTAGGAAGTTTCTATTCCACAAGAAGGATTAACAGAGGGAAAGATTTAAGAACTTAACACCAGTATAATCTGGAAGCAATAAAATTGCACAAGTAGAAAGAAGAACATAGAAATTTAACAATAAATAGTGAACACACTGTTTTGTGGAGTCTTGTTTAATAAATGCATACATTTACATTATATTTACATTAGTACAGGAAAGTCACAAAGTCATTTATTTCTGTTTTGATGAAAGTACTTATGACACCTCAAACAATCCAGTCCAGAGATAAATGTGGATCCAATTGTTACTAGAAGACTGCTGAGGTATTAGCCTTGATTCTCTTTTGAAGTTCTAGCTGTGTCATGAACACAAAGGTTAAGAGAATGCTTTGGCAATAACTTTGGAAAAAAGCCACAGGTTTAGGGAGAATGTTTATTTCTTGATTTAAATATAGATAAATAACATTTCATCGTTACATACAATATCAAATACTGTTTACAACTAGGGTGTCAACATTTAAATATGCACAATATTTTGATTAGTATTTGCATGTTATATTTTTAAACTAGAAGTCTTTACATTTAAAATTAGTTTCTTATAGACAGTTAATACCTGAGTCTTGCTTTTTTATCCAGTCTGACAATCAGTACTTTATGTAGAGTATTTAGACCCTTTACATTAAAATAATTTTGATGTGATTAAATTAAAACCTACCACCTTGGTAATTGCTTTTTATTTGGCCCACCCACTCTTGGATTTTTTTTTTCTTCTTTTTTCTTGTTTATATTTAGATTAATATAATACATTTTATGATTCCATTTTATCTCCACTATTGGCTTTTTATTTTTTTATTTTTTATTTTTTTTTAGAGACAAAGTCACACTCTGTCACTCAGACTGGAGTGTAATGGCATGATCATAGCTCATTGTAGCCTGGGTCAACTGGACTCAAGCAGTCCTCCTGCTTCAGCCTCCTGAGTAGCTAGGACTACAGGTGCATGTCACTATGTCTGGCTAATTTTATTTTATTTTCGATTTTTTTTGTAGTGACCAGATCTCACTATGTTGCCCAGTCTGGTCTCAAATTACTGGCCTCAAGTAATCCTCCTCCCTTGGCATCCCAGAGTGCTGGGATTATAGATGTGAGTAACTGCACCTGGCCTGGCTTATTATTTATACCTCTTTAATATGTGTTTTAATGTTTGCCCTAGAGTTTATAATGCACATCTTTAATTAAGTATAGTCTACCTTCAAATATTAATAATATAACATTGCCTCATGTGTAGTATACAAACTTTGTGACAGTAAGCTCCAAATTTCTCCATCATCTGTGATACTGTCAGACATTTTACTTTTATGTAATCTATAAAATCCCAATACATTGATGCTACTATTTTTGCTTTAGGCAATTACCTTTTAGATTGATTAAAAATAAGCAAAATACGACTTTTATGTTTAGTTTCATTTAAAGTGTTTCAGGAGGTCTTTATTTCTTTATGTAGATACAAGTTTCTGTCTGGTGTCATATTTTTTTTGCCTTAAGTACTTTTTAAAAATGTTCATGGCAGTGTATGTCTGTGGGTAATGAATACTCCAAAAATATATCTATATTCTTCTGTGGTAGAATAAGAAATGTATTTGGTCTTTATCCCTAGTTTCTGTCACAGAGCACCTAAAAAGCTTAGCATTTCCTGAGATAGTGGTATCTTTTGTTATTCATAATGAGCTCCTTTCTATACACCTGAGTTTATGCTAATAAACTTAGGGGGGATGTCAGGGGATGGCTGAAAGGGGTTGGAGGTAAGCTCTGTGGAAACTCTTGAACTAGGAGATGTGATGAGCTTCTGGGTTGCTGAGCTTGTGGAGTGTTGGGAGAAAGGCTCACCCAGAGAGGGCATGGAAGATGTGTACAATCCCTTCTCCCATACCTTGCCCTATGTGTCTCTTCCACGTGGCTGTTCCTTAGTTATATCCTTTAAAATAAACTGATACACATAAATAAAGTATAATCCTGAGTTTTGTGAACCATTCTAGCAAATTATCAGACTCCAGGAGGGGCTTGAGGAAACCCTGGTTTTTAGTGTCAGAATGGAATTGAATTATAAGATACTCAGCTGGTGTTTGCTGCAGAATTGCTTGGTGTGTGGGGAGAAACCACATACATTTGGTGTCAGAAGTATGTTGTGAGAGAATAGTGCAGAGAAATAGTGTTGTGTTTTCCTGCCTTCATTTTTGAAAGATTTTCTGAGTATAGCATATAGGTACAAATTTTTTTTTTCCTTTCAGTGCCTTAAAGATGTCATTCCACTGTCCTTTAGCTTGCATAATTTTGATGAGAAGTCTGTTGTAGTTCTTATCTTTTTTTCCCTCTGTAATGTGTCTTTTTCCTTAGGCTGCTTGTAAGATACAGATGGTCACCAACTTACGATGTTCAACTTACAATTCTTTCTTTCTCCTTCTTTCTTTCTTTCTTTCTTTCTTTCTTTCTTTCTTTCTTTCTTTCTTTCTTTCTTTCTTTCTTTCTTTCTTTTTCTTTCTCTTTCTTCTTTCTTTCTCTTTTTCTTTCTTTCTTTCTTTCTTTTTCTTTCTTTCTCTTTCTCTCTTTCCTTTCCCTCCCTCCCTCCCTCCCTCCCTCCCTCCCTCCCTTCCTTCCTTCCTTCCTTCCTTCCTTCCTTCCTTCCTTCCTTCCTTCCTTCCTCTTTCTTTTCTTTTCTCGTTTCTGACAGGGTCTCACTCTGTCCTTAGGCTGGAGTACAGTGGCATGATTACAGCCTTCTGAGTAGCTGGGACCACAGGCCCATGCCAACATGCCTGACTAATTTTTGTGTTTTTTTGTAGAGATGGGGTTTTGCTACATTGCCCAGGATGGTCTTGAACTCCTGGGCTCAAGCAATCCACCCACCTCAACCTCCCAAAATGCTGAGATTATAGGTGTAAGCTACTTCCCCTGGCCCTCAACTTTAAATTTTTTTACTTTATGATGGTGTGAAAGCAACACACATTCAGTAGAAACCTTCCTTCTCTCCTGATCCTGGGTGGCTCCAGTGAGCCACAGCTCCCAATTACTCTGTATTTCTGACTGACAATATTTTCAATTTAGGATTAGTTTACTGGGATATAACCCCATTGTAAGTCAAGAGGCATCTGTACTCTCTTTAACTTTGACTTTCAGTTGTTTGAATATTTCAAGTCATGCTGTTTTATTTATTTATGTATTTTGTATTTATCTGGCATAGGGTTTTCTGACCTCTTTGGCTTTAGGCTTTTGTTGCCCAGGGGAATAAGGTCATAGTAAAGTTTCCTGTCCTTTCTACAGTGGTGACAACTCCATTACTCTACATCTGCATCATAAGCGAGGCTTTCATTGGTTTCCTACTGTGTCTGTAATCTTTCTCATGACCATAAAATGAAGGTCGATGAAGAGCCTGTGAATGGGTGTAGATACCCCTGTGTCTGTTGCTATTATGGGTTTTATATGATAGTCAAGGCTCAGATTTAACAATTTGTTGCTAATAGCATATGAATTATTTCTGCTCACTTATATAGCAGCCACATATTCTTTTTGTGGTCTGCCCCAGGTGATTCAATGCTTGCATCTAGTCTCTTCTTGGAGTTTCCAGTCTTTCCTTATGATTCAGGCTAATTGGTTGCCTTGAGATCTCAGTTTACTGATGGGTTCAAGAAAAGTTATAATTTAAAATTTTTTTTCAGCTTCTATTTGATTTATGGACAAAAGTGATATTCTCTCCATTTTTCTACATTCAAAGCAGAACCCTAAAGTCCAATTAGCAAGATATTTTGGACAGAGAAATTGTGCATTTCACACAGAAAGGAATTTAATGACTTAGCTAAAATTTTATTCATTGAAGAGAACAAATAAATATGTTCTACTTTAAAAGTGTTGATTTTAGAAAATTTCTGTACATTTAATTTTAATGTATTTATTTAAAACTCTATATGCTTTTTAATTATAATTATTTTTATTTTAAGAGCTCTGCAAAAAACATTACTATTTAATAAGGTTTAAAGCAAATATCCAATTTCTAATGTCCATAATTTAATAGATCTGATCACGGAATACACACACACACACACACGCAAACACACACAACTGTGAAGTTTTTAAAGAAGTATCTGTAAATGATATACAAATAGTGTCCCTCCATATATATTATGGAGAAAATATGCTTAAAATATAACAATTCTCATACTATAGAACATTCAAACAAAACAAATAAGTACAATGTTGACACAGTTGTGATCAAACAAGCTTTTTGGAAAGCATTCAAAGCAATGCCTATCAATAGCCAAACTAAGTGCATCTGCTCACTAAGTAATATTACTACTAGGAATTTTTGTAAAAAAAAATTCAACAGAACAATAAAACTATGTTTACAAACAAATACACATTCACTGTAATGTTATTTATAGTATTAAAAATTGGAAACAATGTCAATTGTAATAGGCAATGGCAAATTCAGTACTGTTATGCTAATTTCGTGGATTGTTACTTTTATTGTGCATCTAACCTAGACAGCTTAGATTTTCTGAAAAAATAAAAATAGCTTAATTAGGTGTGCTACAGTGGGTTTACAAAGTCCTACACTTAGTAAGTGTAATACTTTATGTTTATGTGAAAAAGATTGCTATTGGATGATTAATTTGAGTGAGCTACGGCAGGCCTTGGAGGTTGATAGCCAGATGAACTAGCTGTCCTCAAACTGTGACCTATGTATAGGTGTGATAAATGAACATGAAAACAATGTTTTCCTGTGCTGGTGGAAAAGAATTTATAAACATTTTGCATATATTTGCATAATCTACATGTAATCAATTATATTGTTAATATAGAGTTGTTTCCCCTTATCCATGGGAGATATGCCCCAAGACTCCCAGTGGGTCCCTGAAACTGAGGATAATACTGAACCCTAAATATATACTGTGTTTTTTCTTATATATACATGCCTATAATGAAGTTTAATTTATAAATTAGGCACAGTAAGAGATTAACAATAACTAATAATAAAATAGAACTATTATAAGAATATACTGTAAAAAAGTTCTGCAAATGTAGTCTTATTTTTTTCTTTCTCTCTCAAAATATCTTATTGTATGTAATATTTTCAGACTGGTTGACCGAAGGAACTGTGGAAAGCAAAACCATGAATAAGGAGGGGACTGTTGTAAGGATTATCAAGTAGTGGTCAAGAAGACAGGTAACGAATAATATATAAAAGGGTGCTATCTCCATGAAAGGGGTACATAATTCAATTAACTGTAATTGAAGGTAATTAGCTGGATTCCATGTGTCGGGTGAAGAATTCCATCTATCTAAATCAGACAATAAAAAGTTGAAAATAAAATTTGCATAAAGGTGCAATTTACCCAAGGAAATATACTGCAGGAATATATTTTAAGGACTGTAAAGCTGCATGGCAGTTAAAAGCATGCCTTTGAGTTTCCCTGTTGATATGGTAAGTTTTACCGGCTTGGAAAAGAATCACAGATCTGATCCCACATTCTAGTCCCCCAAATCAGACAGTTTACTTAGATCTGTAGCAGGATCTTGGTTTTGAATCTTTATCTGGAGATCCTGGCACTACTGGAAATAGTTATTTTCACTCTTTAGTTGAATAAATAACTTTGCAAATCCATCAAGTTGTAGAAGTAATATACAGCTAGTAACATAATATATAGGAAGTATTAATACTGTGATAGTTTATGTGATATGTATTTTAAGCCATAATGATAATTTATGTTTCTTATATGTAGCATATGAAATGTTCAAGAGATTACATATTAGAGAATCTCCGATATGTTAGAGAATTTAATTGTTTTGTATTTTTAATTAGAAATGCCTGATTATACTTGTGATTTAAATTTGACATGCATTATGGAATGTAATTAATTAAGTTTAAAAACAGTGCTTGAATGCTTACTGAAGTTGTACATTCAATTTGTTTAATTTTAAAAAGCTGCTTAAGAATTTATAGACTGTTTTAGTTTGTAAGTTGGCCTTATCAGGAATGTGATGTTTGAAAAAATAAAAAATATTAAACTTATATATGTAGGTTAAAATCTCATATATTAAATTATTAGTTAAAAAGTAAAGAGTAATTAAAAGCCAGTGTGCTTATTCTTAATAAAAATTATTTAATTTCTGAATCTGCTAGTAAGAGTTATATGTCAAATTTAGGGGTTTAAGAAAAATTTAGTCTTTTAATTAACCACAATAACAAATTTCACATTTAGACAGCTCTAAGTGGTTCATTTTGCATTTCAAAGCCCTCGCTTGGACATTAAAAATTCTCCGACATGTTAAGCCCAATGTTAATTATCAACTGAACATTACAACATGACAAATTCATAAGTCACTCTGAAAATCCATTTCATTATTCCATTTGCATTTGACTTAGTGACATTCCTTGCATTTTAAATAAATATTTAATAAAAGTATCATATTTAATATAGAAAATTTGTAAGTAAAAAATGTGTAAGACAGAAACGTTGTCAGTAATCTGCCAAAAGATGGCCACTACTAATAGTTTAGTATATTAGCTCTCAGTTTTATATATATATTTTAAGCACAAATTAAATTAGTAACCTACCGTATATTCTTTGTACACAGTTTTTTAATATGTTGGCTTTTACATTTTAACTTTTTTACCATGGCAATGTGTACAGATTTTACAATGCAAGAAGAGAGAATCGGGGGGCTTGAGTGACTTTTGCCACAGTGTAATGAAGGAAGCGTTGGGTTTGGTATTAGACAGAAAAGAGGTTAAATTTGGTTTCAATGTTTACTAGCAGGGAGGACTCGGACAAGCTTCTTAACATACTCTAGCCTCAATTTCCATACCTGTGAAGTGGTAATGGTAATTACTACTGAATTTGTTTGTTGGGGGAAATGAGGTATCTCTATCTCAAGCAGATAGGGCAGTACCTTTTATTAATAGTTATTTTTATGCTAAGAATTGTAGAGCTCGGTTTCAGTAGAAACTTCTGGTTCAGTCTGTGATCTGAAGTGCTTTTGAGGTGAAGGAATCTCAGACCCATGGAAGGATTCTTTGTTCTCTCAGTTCCACACATGACTAGTTAGAGCTGTTCAATGTGATTGGCAAGCAGAGTTAAGAGTCTGCTATAATAGCTGCACTGAAAGTGTACAGACAAATCATGGTAAGAAATTCAAAATCGAGAAACCAGCCAAAGAAAAAAACGCTCAGCACATAAATTTATATAAAAGTATTTGTTCTAATTGCTTTTATGTATAGTCAGAGACAAATCATTTAAAATGACAAAAATGTTTTTTTTGGAAAGCTCAGCAGGCATTCGGGGCCCCAGGCAGTCATCGTTAGGAGGGGAAAATACTAACAGGGTGGCCTTCAATTTTCAATAAGAAAATTGGAGGCTTTATTTGTGTGAGTCCAATTAGTGCAGCTAGTCAAATTTTTCAAATTGCAGAATTATAAGACAGTTTTAGGAAAGAAATGTTTTATGCAATTCTAACAACTATGCATATCCCCTTGTGGCTGGAAACAATGGCAACCCTTTTTGTGAATGATTCTTCTCAGAAGAGAGGCATTCACTTTGTGTATGTGACATCTTGTCTGTTTTTTTTTAAAATGGCCTCACAAAAAGACCCCCTAGAAATGATCAGAAGACACCAACTTATTCTCCACATAAACATTCTGATTTCTAAGAGTTCACAGCCACCACCTTTGTGCTTTACCTGAGGCTATACTCATTGCCAAACTTCCCTGACAAGCTTTTTGCTCTTACTTATTGTTGTGCTGATATCCGGTGTCAGAGCGTTGTAGATTGTTCTGGAAACACTATGTAATTACATGGGCTTTCTGGTCTCAAAGTTACCTCAACTATTTCATCACTATACTTTTCTAACAAGGGAATGGAAACCCAAGATATAAGACATCAGTGGGAAATTGGCACCATGGATATTGGAGAGCCAGTGGCACTATATTAAACTTCAAAATGAAAGAAGGAGCCTGATGGCAAATTCACTTGCTTCCACTTTCAAAGGTCAACCGGTAACATCCCGAAAACTAGAGTGATTCTTCAAGTGATCTGTAAATACTTCACGTGTTTAGAAATGAGTGTTGTAACCTAATCATTTTGGTGACTATAAATTCTCAGACACCTGCTGTCTTCCCCCTTACACCTGAGGACCTGCACAATGTAGAAACTACGATAGATATATGGCTAAAGTAGGCAATGTGCTACTTCTGCATTTTCGTATTAGTAAACATTTTAACCCAATTTTTCATATATGCAAATTAAAATTATTTAAAGAAAATGCAGTTTCAAATACAAATCTATCTTTTTATTTGAAAACAATATTTGCCTTTACAAAGTCCAGTAAGTTGTTTTCAACCTATTTGTGTTTTATTGATAGAAGGGTCAATTGTTAAAAGAAAAACAGTGAGAATGGCAGTAAAAATTTAAAACAAACTATTTTGTTATATCAAATAAAATTGAGGCTCTTTGATGTCTGCACTTTTGAAATTTCTAAAATCAATGTCTTTTGCACATTGACATGCAAAGACTCAGAAAAATTAGGGAAAAAATAAAAACACGAAGAATTATTGAAGTGTGCAAGTCATACGATTTTAGTCTTTTAAGCAGATATTGAAGGTGCTTTAAAAATGTTGGATGATTAGTAAATAATACTAAAAATAGATTTTTTTTTTCCTTTTAGGTAAAAATCCTTTTGGAATGCCAGGTTCAGTGACTCATGTCTGTAATCCTAGCACTTTGGGAGGCTGAGGCGGGTGGATCACCTGAGGTCAGGAGTTCGAGACTAGCCTGTCCAACATGGTGAAACCCTGTCTCTATTAAAAATACAAAAATTAGCTGGGCGTAGTGGCTGGTGCTTGTAATCCCGGCTACTTGGGAGGCTAAGGCAGGAGAATCGCTTGAACCCGGAAGGTGGAGGTTGCAATGAGCCGAGATTGTGCCCTTGTACTCCAGCCTGTGTAACAAGAGCAAAATTCCATCTGAAAAAAAAAATCCTTTTGAAATTAATAGCTTTGTTAGAGCTTTGTTTTCTCAGATCAATAAACATAATTTTCATTTCATTAAAGATATAGAAGTTATTACCATTGTGGTTTCAGCTCCATCAAAGGTAGCTTACCTTGGCCAACTCTGTGGTCATGAATTTTGGTGCACTAGACTCAAGTTAATAGTAAAGAAGGAATCCTTTTTATTTTATTTTATTTTTTAATTTAAGAGACAGGGTTTCACTCTCACCCAGGCTGCTATACAGTGGTGCAATAATAGCTCACTGTAACTTTAACTTATAAGGTTGAGTTTAAGGGAGCCTCTGGCCTCAGTCTCGCAAGTAGCTAGGACTATAGGCATGCACCACTGCAGTCAGCTATTTTTTTTTTTTTTTGAGACAAGGTATGGCTCTGTCACCCAGGCTGGAGTGCAGTGGCGCAATCCTGGCTCACTGCAGCTTTGACCTCCTGGGCTCAAACAAACCTCCCATCTAAGCCCGCCGAGGAGGTGGGACTACAGGTGTGTGCCACCACGCCCGGCTAATTTTTTTTTTTTTTTGGTAGAGATGAGGTTTCGCCATGTTGCCTAGTCTGGTTTTGTACTCCTGGGCTCCAGTGATCCTCCCATTTTGGCCTCCCAATTGATTTATGATTAATTGACCTACTCAGTTAAAACAGAGAGATCAGTCAAGGCTGAGGGTTCAACTTGTACATGAGCCAAAACCTTCACATAGAGAAAAGCTCTTGACATCCATGGTTGACAGGTGCGCTCTTAACACCAGCACTCTAATCTGTGCTACTGGCCATTGAGAAACAAAAGTGAAGACTTTTTAGACCCCCACCAGAAAAAGTGGAAACCAGCTCGTCTGTCCTGAAATGTTTTTGTATCACTATGGCCATTTTGAAAGTACAGAACAGCACACTCTTATATTTATAGTTCTACATCTGCATCTGCTAAAGCTATGAGCTCCAGAATGAACAACCTTTAGAAAGAACTGTAGCCCTCAAAGAGTGCAAATGGTTTTCTTTTCCACTGCACACAAGGCAACATTTTGGCTGCACATGCTAATCAAGAAATGAAATGAAGAGCAGCAATAGCAACAACAACAGCAACTACGAAGAGGTATGAGGCAAAGGAAGAAGTATAGTGAGCAGGACAAGAAAGTTTACATCAGGGATCTGCAAGCTATTGCACTTAGGCCTACTGCCTGTTTTTGTAAATACATCTTCTTTAAAAACTGTAGTCAAATATACATAACTTAAAATTTATCATTTTAACCATTTTTAAGTGTATGGTTCAGTGGAATTAAGTACATTCATAGGGGTATGCAACCATTACCACTACGCACCTCCAGAACTTTTTGTTGTTGTTGTTTAGACAGAGTCTCACTCTGTCGCTCAGGCTGGAGTGCAGTGGTGCAACCTTGGCTCACTGCAACCTCTGCCTCCCGGGTTCAAACGATTCTCCAATTTCAACTTCCTGAGCAGCTGGGATTAGAGGCATCTGCCACCATGCCTGGATAATTTTTGTATTTTTAGTACAGATGAGGTTTCACCATGTTGGCCAGGCTGGTCTCGAACTCCCTACCTTCAGGTGATCCACCCACCTTGGCCTCCCAAAGTGTTGGGATTATAGGCGTGAACCACCGTGCCTGGCCTCAGAACTTTTTCACCACCCCAATCAGAAACTCTGGGTCCATTAAACACTCACTCCCCATTTCCCTCTCTTTCCAGCTTCTGGCAACCACCATTCTACTTTCCATCTCTATGAATTTGCCAAATCTAGATGCCTCAAATAAATGGAATGATACGGTATTTGTCCTTTTGTGTTTAGCTTATTTCACTTAGCTAATGGTTAGACCAATAATAGTTTCAGATTCATACATGTTGTAGCCTGTGTAAATAAAGTTTTATTGGAACACAGCCAGGCCCATTTGTTTACACAATGTCCGTGGCAACTTTCACATTATGGTGGCAGGGTTGAGTAGTTATGATAGAGTTGTGATGACTGACAAGACCAGAGATATTTACTCACTGACGCTTTACAGAAAAATACTAAGTCCTTGGTTTAGATTAAAGAATCGTAAAGTACCTCCTTGTTTGTTAAAAACTCCTTCATAGTGTTACTTGCCTATGGCAATTTTGGCTTATTTCTCAGCCTGATAAATAGGATTAATGAACTGTTTATCACACTGTTGTCATTAGTAAAGAGCCCCAAATGTCAAGATGTAAAATTCTTTCCGCAGGCCTGGTTACAGTGAAAGAGGGCTCATTTTCACATTTCACTGATACACATTTTACATAATGAGGACTGATCAGTGAGAGGTGATTAGTGAATCTTGGTGCAGGAAGTTCTAAAGCATGATGGACAGTTGCAGAATCTAAAAATGTCTCTTTTTCTTTGCCTTTGTCTTCTGTAATTGTGAATTTGTATGAAACAGCATAATGTGTATGCAATATTTGTAATGATAAAAAGTGTGTATTTTTGCTTAAAGTCTAAAATATCATCTAGTTTCTTATTTTATTGCATTGTATTAAAATTTTTTTAGGACGATCCTAATTAGCACCACTAAATTATTTGTGGACAAGTACAAAGAAGTCTGAGAAGAATATTTTTTTTTTCTCTGTATTCAAAGCAACTGGGAAGGAAATGTATGTTGCAGTTGCAAAATACAGATGAAATGGTAGATAATGCTATTTCCCATGAGGTCAGGTTTCAATGATTCATCCTGCGTTAACAAAACGTAATGTGCTTGGGCAAACATTCCAGATAAGACAGCACCTGGTTTTATCATACATGATAAAAATGAAAAGGTCTGAGGGACACTTTATGGAAACCATCGAGGTAACAATAACAAAAGTATAATAGCAAACATTTCTATGGTGTTGACTTTGTGCAAGGCACTGTTCCAAGAATTTTGCACATATTGACTCATTTGATCCTTTCGGCAAGTTTATGAAATAGGAACTTTTATTATCTCTCTTTTACAAAAGATGTATTTGAATTATAGAAATCAATATCTCTATTTTCACTGTTAGGTTGGGAGTGGGGGATGGATGTTGGCCAACTGTAGCACTTACTCTGTTTCAGTGGTCACTTTCTCTATTCAGACACCCAGAAGACACAGTTCATCTAGGGAGGAGCACTCTGACTTCAGTGAGGGGTTGGTGCCCTTCTCTCATCCTCAGCCTCCCTATTCCTGTGTCAGTGCCTCGACAGTTGTCTCCATTCACTTTAAAAGGTGTCTTCATGACAAAGACTCTGATTCCTACTTTTGCCTCAACTTTTGCCATTTTTTCTTATCTTCCACCTACATGCATATACTTCAATGCAATCATATTAAACAACTTCGAATTCCTGAAATGTGTCCTTCCTGCATGAATTCAAATCCACCTTTTCCAAGCTATGCTGGGCAACCTTGAACAAATTACTCAACTTTTTTTTTTTTTTTAACTTTTAAAAACTGTGATAAAATACACATAACAAAAAACAAGAATGTACATCCATCACCAGTATCTAGTTCCAGAATATTTTCACCACCACAAAAGGAAACCCTGTACCTATTAAGCAATAACTTTCTATTCCCCGTCCCTCCAGTTTCTGGCAACCAATAATCTGTTTGTTTGTTTTCTGGATACAGGGTCTTGCTCTGTTGCCCAGGCTGGAGTGCAGTGGTGTAATCATGGCTGACTGCAGCCTTGAACTCCTAGACCCAAGGAATCTTCCTGCCTCAGCCTCCCAAGTAGCTGGGATTACAGGTACATGTCAGCACACCTGGCTAATTTTCTTCAAAAAATTTCTTTTGTAGAGAGGAAGTCTTGCTATGTTGACCAGACTGGTTTTGAACTCCTGACCTCAAGCCTCCCAAAGTGCTGGAATTATAAGCATAAGCCATTATGTCTGGCCCAATAAGTTTTCTGTCTTTATAGATTTCACAGCTTTGGATATTTCATATATATGGCATCATACCATATGTGGTCTTCTGTGTCTGGTTTCTTTCACTTAGTATAATTTCTTTTTCAGTACAAAACAGCAGCCACAGAGCATAATGTTTTTAAGATTCATCCATGTTATAGCATGTATCAGTACTTAGTTCTTTTTCAAGACCGAATAAAGTTCCACTGTATGGACATACCATATTTTGATCATCCATTCATCAGTTGATAGGCATTTGAGTTGTTTCCACATTTTGGCTGTTATGAATAGTGTTGCTATTAATATTCCATGCACGTTTTTGTTTGAACACTTGTTTTCAGTTCTTTTGGGTATATACTCAAGATGAGAATTACTGAGTCATATGGTAAGTCTATGTTTAACTTATTCAGTAACTGCCAAACTATTTTTCACAGTGGCTGCAGCATTTAACACTCCCAGCAAAAATGTACAAGTGTTCTAATTTCTCCACATCTTTGCCAACACTTGCTGTATTCTATTTTTTTAAATTATAACCATCTGAGTGGATGTAAAGGGGTAGCTCATTATGGCTACTCAATCTTTTTAAGCCTTTGAATCTACATTTGCAATGATGACACAAATAGCACTTAATTCATACAATTGTATGAGGAATGAATGCAATCATGCGTGTTGGGGGCTTGGGCTAGTGCTCAGTAAACGTAAGGTCTATTATTATTCTTTTTACCCTTGCGGCTGGGCCTCTGTTATCTCTCCTGGAAAAGACAGTACTCTGGGGTCAGATGCTTGGGCTTGAAATCTGATTCTGCATTTGCCGGTTGCATGACCTCAAGCAAGTTATTTAATTTCTGCATGCGGCAGTAGCCTTGTCTATAATGTGTTCTAGCAGTACCTATATTGCCTGGTTGTTCTGAAGACTGTATGAGTTACTGTATGTAAAGAACAGTACCTGGCTCAGAGGAGACACTGTAAGTGTTAGCTATTATTACTCACTCCTTCTACTTCCCAGGATAATTCCTGCTCAATCTCCAGATTGCTGCTTTGATCTCTTCCCTTAGGAAGCTTCCTTTGTCAAACCTCCTAACCTCCACACCCTGCCCCCTACAAGGTTAAGTTAGTTGTCCCTCCTATTTACTTACCGAGTCACTTAGATTGCTTTCTGTCTCTTGTCTTTTTGCACCTTTGTTTGCTCACTATCTAGCAGACTACCTGGCCTATAGTACTCTCAATTATTATTAGTTAAATAAATAAATGGGGCCAGGTGCAGTGGCTCACACCTGTAAACCCAGCACTTTGGGAGACTGAGGCGGGCGCATCATGAGGTCAGGAGATTGAGACCATCCTGACTAATACGGTGAAACCCTGTCTCTACTAACGATACAAAAAAATTAGCCGGGTGTGGTGGCGGGCGCCTGTAGTCCCAGCTACTCGGGAGACTGAGGCAGGAGAATGGCGTGAACCCAGTAGACAGAGCTTGCAGTGAGCTGAAATTGCGCCACTGCACTCCAGCCTGGGCGACAGAACAAGACTCTATCTCAAAATAAATAAATAAATAAATAAATAAATAAATAAATAAATAAATGGATGAATGTTAATCAGTGATGTATATGGTGGATTCATTCATTCATTACCATACTGCACTCAAGGTATAATGTTGGGATAAAACGGGCATTGAGTGTGGCTAAATATAATATGCTTTAAATATTGACTGCAAGGTCTCCTTGTGTAGAAAAAGTCAGAAAAAAATTGTTAACAAAGAGAACCCCTGATGTAGATTATCTACATCCAGGAAATAAACCCATAAGATACTTATTTTAAAAGGGCCTTGAGATACTAAATATCTAAAACTTCTGAGGATAGAAAAACTGCAAAGATAATTTATATATTATAATCTTTATCCTTGGTTAAGTAACAGAATGACAGAAAAGGGGAGAAGGAGGGTTTTATTTTTGGTTATTGAAATAATGATTTTTGAGCTGTATACATATTACTTTTGATTAAGTGGGTAGGGGTATATATTACATGGCATAAAGTATGGAAACTTTAATACTGACTCTTATTAGAGAATGGGAAAGCTAGTGCAAATAACATTTATTAGGATAGCACATTAAAAAAATGTTTAAAGTAAATACAAAGCAAGATCTACCTATTGGCCAGGTTCAGTGGCTCACATCTATAATCCCAACACTTTCAGAGGCTAAGGTGGACAAACAACTTGAGCCTAGGAGTTCAAGACCAGCCTGGGCAACATGGCAAAATACCGTCTATACTAAAAATACAAAAAATTGGCTGGGCATGCAGCTGTAGTTCCAGCTACTCAAGAGGTTGAGGTGGGATAATCACCTAAGCTCAGTAAGTTGAGGCTACAGTGAGCCATGACTGCACCAGTGCACTCCAGCCTAAATGACAAAACAAGAACCCATCTTAAAGAAAAAAAAATTTAGCTATTTAAGTTTATAGTTTAGCTATCTTGAATTTATGTAGTATAGTTGCCTGAATCATTTAGTGAATATATTAAAATCTAATTGCTAGAGATTAAAATGACAAGAAAAGTGACTATATTTTTACTTAATGTTTGTTAAATTTATTGCAGATACATAAAATGTACATTTTATGATTTCTTTAGTATTTATATAGTTTTGATTAGATATTATCTTTGTTTTCTAAGATTTCACAATGAAAATTTTTAACTGTGGTGACCACTGCTTGGAATTAGGAAGTTCATGAGTAAATTTTAAGTGTCTGTACTGCATGATCCTATAAGGAATTCACATTTTTGATGAGAGAGCAAGAGTAATGGAACCCAAGTGAAATGAGAGTTCCAGAAACTAAATATTAACTTGGTGCCAATACTGGGATTAGTGGAAAAAATTTAAATGCCACTTCTTCTCAGCCAAAGTCCCCAGACACACCTTTGTTTTTCTTTTCCTTAAATTCCATATGATGAATAAAAGCTTTTGGATTTTGCAGAATCTGCTCCTCTTCAGAGTACCAAAAGTAACTAATGATGCTATAAAAAGTTAAAATCTACCTGCAGAGAAAATTTAAGTAAAATTAAAGAACAGTTTTTGAGTATCTGTTTTTTCTCATGCTAGACCAGTATTGGGAGCATAAAGATTATAGGACAATGTTGCTTCCCTAAAGAAGTCATTAGTCTAGTTGGGATACAAAACTTATACATAAAAAGAGACACATAACACAACAGCAAAGTAAATGTTAGGTGTTTTGCAGAGAGTACAGATTACACACAAAAGTAAGAAAAGGAAGGAGGAGGAAAGAGAGAAGAAGACCATTTGAATTTTTTTCTTACAAGGGCCTTTTATTGGAACAAGTCAATCTGATTAGAGTGGTTGGAAGAGGAGGTCTCAGCTGACATGTACACGCAGAATACTGCTCAGGAAGCCAAAGTAGTGGCCAGTGATCAGATTCAACGTCAGGCATTCTTCCAGCAAAGGCTCTCGGCAACACCAAAGTCTGTGGATTTTTAAAAAAAAGATAGTTTGTGGATTTTTTATTGGGTTGCTTGGGAACTTCTTCATGGTGGTATTAATGGCAAATATTTCTCTTTTGAAATTAGACAGCTGTAAGAAGATTTCTGTTTGGTAGATGTAGGAATACACATGGTCAGGCAGATAACAGGGTGGTTTGATAGACAATCTAGATAAGAGAGAAAGCCAAGATGGTGGAGAGAGGTATGTAGAAGAAACATTGAGATCATAGGCACCAGAAAGCATTGTTATATGAATGAAGGTTAAAGGAGACAGGATGTGACCAAAAATGCTTTCATCTGTCAACACAGGTCAACTCAGCTAGAAAAGATGTAAAATTATCACGCAACCTCAAGAAAATGATTAATCCAGGCAGACAGGAAGACTTCAAATGCAGAGCCACTATATTTTAGAAGAAAACCATTTTTGTTTGGATGATGGAATGGGTTCAGAGCCCCGTGACAAGTTCCCAAAGGTTCTCAATTTTCAGGGCTGGTAGAGACACCAGTAGACAAAAAGGAGTGCACTGTAAAAGAGGGAGAGGGAGAGGGAGAGGTGAGGGGAGCTGCAACAAAAAGATCAGGAAAATGAAATTTCCAAAGAACAGAGAAATAAGATTGCACTTTATTTGTTTGTTTGTTTGTTTGTTTGTTTAAGACAGAGTCTTCCTTTGTCACCAGGCTGGAGTGCAGTGGTGCAATCTTGGCTCACTACAACCTCCACCTCCCGGGTTCAAGCGATTCTCCTGCCTCAGCCTCCCAGGTAGCTGGGACTACAGGTGAGCACTACCATGTCCTGCTAATTTTTGTATTTTTAGTAAAGATGGGGTTTTATCATGTTGGCCAGGATGGCTTTGATCTCTTGTCCTTGTGATTCATCTGCCTTGGCCTCCCAAGGTGCTAGGATTACAGCCGTGAGCCACTGTGCCCAGCCAAGATAGCACTTTTATACATGATTTGGGTTCCTATAGTTTATGCTCCTCTGCAACAGGACACCAGCAATGAGAGAATATGAGCCATGTTGAGAACCCACACATAATGGCTCACATGGAAATAACAGGCAGCCTAAAAAGGGAAAAGCTTGTATTTCCATGGTAGTAGTGTAATGACAGGAGGTATTTTGTGTGGGGACACCTGACTATTAGTTTAATTTGTATATAAGTCAGTTACCCAAATATGTTTTTTCATTTTGCTCATATCAGCATGGTTCTGAAACTCTGAACCCCATACAAAGGGGAAGATCATGTCTAGAAATTTCCCTCTATCCATCTAGCTCTGTGTAATGTAGCTAAGATTCACCCTAGATTGTTTCTGTGATGCTGGGGCCAGTGTGTTGGGAATTACTGTAATATGATGGAGAGAGCACAGCTTTGAGTATCACAAAATGCTAGCACCACAAATTACTAGCTGTGATGTTCTGGACACATTTCTGATCTTCACTGACCAACAGTTTCCTCTTCTGTAAGCTGGGAATAGTAATATAGCCATTCTTATTATTAGTTGATGGTGCATATCAGTAATAATTGACAGAAAGTGCCTGGAGCAGTGCCTGATACATACGTGCTACTCAAATGGGGTATTATCTTTAGATATCTCTAAAAAATTCTATTACTATAAAACTTGTTATTGTCGTGATGTTTAAATATGCTATTTTTCCTTCTCCTAGGAAACAAGAAAAAGAATCTATCATTTGTCATATTTCTTTCTTGAGTACAGGTGATATCACTAGGACAATTTATCATGAGTACATTTTACTGTTTCTAGAGTAATTGTGTGTGTGTGTGTGTTTTTCTCCTTTTCCTTCTTATAGTGTCACTGAAGCAGACTAAATTTTCTCAGTTTTAATTGCAGGAATGGTTGGGCTATTTCTACTGGGCGGGTAAGAGCAAATTTCCCTCCCTTTACATGGTATAGAAAAAGAGAACACCAGTATTTTTCCACCAAGGACCATTTAAAATTATCCTTTAGATTCCCCTTGGTTATAGATTTTAAAGTAGAGAAGTAGTGACAAAAAGTATCTAAGACCGACAACCTAAATTTTCTCTTTCTTGTTCAAGGAGACTTCCTGACCATAAGAAATCTCAGCCGTTTAATCCTATTAAAATTTGTCAGTCCTACTGGTGAAAATAAAACATGTCAGATACCCCCATTTAACTCTGTCCCTTCTTTGATTAAAATTTTCACTTCCGATGTAATGACTTATGGCAGAATTGAACAATTATATGAACTTCTTCTTCTCTTGGCTTCAAGAAAAGGACTCCCATTTTATACCGGTCATATTTCTTTGCCCTCTTCTTCAGCAATTGAATGATGGTTAGTGTTTAGTGAGAGTTGTCATTTTGAGCGCCTCATGCAGATTGCAATAATTCACTTGCAAAGTGTTTAAAAAAGACAGCAGATAAATCTCAAAATTCTTCCCTTTCCCCCAGGGATTAGCTCTTGACACTCATGAGGGAACAGAGAAGATTACTTTCTGATATCTCTAGGAATTATGTGGCATCATACAGTGCTGCTCTTGAAGGGAAGAAAACAAACAAAGCTCAACCTCTTCCATGGGGAAAAGAGCAGATCGGTAAGCAAATCCCAATTTAGCTAAGAAAGAATATACCTTGATTTACAACAGTATAAATATCTGTGTATACATCTATATACTTTTAATTTCATAACACACATACCCAGTACCCTGACATTGAAGGAGCTTGTCTAGGAGTCCATTTATTATACTTCACAGTCCCCAATAACTTCACTTTGCTTCTAGCTATCCCGCAGAAGTACACAAAATTGGATATGACACCGAGTAACCCAGATATTTTAGCCTTTTACCAAAGAGCTGATGAAATGTTTTCGTGTTAAGGCTGAGTCTCTTGTAATGATAGTTAACAATTGTAGGCTCTAACTAGACGTGGCCGTGGGTTATTGCTGCTCTGAGCGTGAGAAGAAAACCATAATTCATCTGATGTGGCTGTTTGCTGAGGACACGTTAGCATTGACAAGTGTTAAACTGTTGTGCAAAATCCTGAGTAAGTTGCATGTAAATAGAGAGTGATCACTTCCTCTGACACATAGTTCTGCACTGTTGAATACAGAGCATGTCAAACACTGAGAATTAGAATCTGGCGATTGATTTCTTTACAAATGGAGAAATGTCACTGTACAAGCCCCATAAAATAATGTTTTAAGTACAGTTGAGTATGGTCACTTAGATCACCTACATTAAAATTATAGGTACCATAACTCTTTACTCTTTATGCTTCCTAATTCATACATTCATATAGGCATGCATATACTAATATGTGTGAAATCCTGCCGTCTGTAAATCATTGGGCGAGACATTTTGTTAGGTATAAGATGAATCAGGTACAGTCTCTGATCCCAGGGATTGGGAAAAAGTTGAGGCAAGAGGTTAAAAAATTCAAACTAAAAGCTGCAATATAAGAGAACTATTAAGTGCCAAATTCTTTCTGAGGTTCTTTTTTTTATTTTTTGAGACAGAGCTCACTCTGTCACCCAGGCTGGAGTGCAGTGGTGTAATCTCAGCTCACTGCAACCTCTGCCTCCTGGGTTCAAGCAATTCTCCTGCCTCAGCCTCCCGAGTAGCTGAGACTACAGGTGCGCACCACCACGCCCAGCTAATTTTTGTAATTTTAGTAGAGACAGGATTTCACCATGTTGGACAGGCTGGTCTCGAACTCCTGACCTCAAGTGATTTGCCTGCCTCAGCCTCCCAAAGTGCTGGGATTACAGGCGTGAGCCACCACACCTGATCTTCTCTCTAAAGTTCAAAAACAAAATTCCAAAAAATAAGAATATGATTAATCAAGCTCATTGTTTGATGCCAAGCATGAAGTTACTCCTCAGACTGACCACATCAACTGAGGTTGGGAGGGCAGTATAGTAGAGATGGCAAATTGCCCAGCAAAATGTGTGTTCCCCTTCCACAATATAGAATTATCACTCAAAAGTACTTGTATTTACTCTTTTATCTAGTGGGGCCATTTAACCAGTTCTTGCCAATGGAACGTGAGCAGAAATTTTTGTCACGTCTAAGTCAAGGCAACTTAAAAAGCTGGTATGTGTTCTAAACTCTCTTTTTCCCCTTTCTGTAGACAAAGGGGCCCTAGAAAGTGGTGGAAACACAAGATTTAAAAAGCCTGGATCACTGAATCACCATGTGGAGCACAGCCGCCAATATACCCGGAACACCTACTGTAGGCTATAACCGCTGAGTCTCAAATTTCTATCATTAAGCTACTAAAAATTGGAGGTTTATTTGTTATAGCACCTAGGATTATTTTGATCCTAAGTAGGGTTGCTTTAGCAAAGAACTGGAAACTGAGTGGCTTAAAGCAACAGAAAGTTATTCTGTCATGGTTCCAGAGGCTAGAACTCCAAAATCCAGTTGTAGGCAGGACCATTCTCTGTCCAAAGGCTCTAGAGAAGTCCTTCCTTGTCTCTTTTTAGCTTCTGGTGGTTGCTGGCAAGTATTGTTCCTTAGTTTGCAGTTGCGTCACTCCTGTCTTTGCCTCTGTCATCACATGGCCTTCTTCCCTCCTTCTTTCCCTTCCTTCCCTCCTGTCTTCCTTCCCCAGTGTTGTTGTGCCTGGATCTCTGTCTCCTCTTCTGTTAAGATACCAATCATTGGATTTAGGGCCACCTAATCCATTGTGACCTTGTCTTAACTAATTATAAATGCAAAAACCCTATTTCCAAATAAGGTCCCATTTCTGAGGTTCCAAGCAGACATGAATTTTGGGGGGACACCATTCAATTCAGTAAAATTACCTCTAGTATAAAATGTGGCTCTGTAGAATGCCCCCTTAGCAGATAATATAGGCATGTTAAACATCATTATGGACACCTTTAGTAAAATTGCAAAAAAAAAAAAAAAACCAAAAAAAAAAAAAAACCAAAAAAAAAAAAAAACTAACATGTTACAGAGAGAAGAAATAATAGCAAGAGTTAAGTTTTAAAGAGTTAGTACATTATTCTTTGGGTTCCATATCTTTTTATGCAACAGTCACAGGCACCAGTAAGTGACAGTTGAAAGATCCTTGCTTTGAACTCACATAAACCCAGCTCTATCTTATTTCTTTGTTCAAAAAGAGTTAAGCAGATGTGTGATTTCTCCCTTTGTTGAACTTACAGTTTAGTAGGGAAGTCATATATAAAATATTAATTATGCAAATAACTATTTAAGTGGGCTTGTACTAGACACTTTAAAGGAGAATACAGATGCATATGAGAGAAGACCTAACCCGGCCCACCTCTGGAAGTACACCTAAGCCAAAACTTTGAGAGAGGTTTGTCATGTATGGGCAGGGTGGAGTGGCTCACACCTGTAATCCCAGTACTTTGGGAGGCTGAGGCTGGCAGATCATTTGAGGTCAGGAGTTCGAGACCAGTCTGGTCAACATAGTGAAACCCCATTTCTACTAAAAATACAAAAGTTAGCTGGGCATGATGGCAGGCACCTGTAATTCCAGCTACTCAGGAGGCCAAGGCAGGAGAATTGCTTGAACCTAGGAGGCGGAGGTTGCAGTGAGCCGAAATTGCATCACTGCATCACTGCACTCCAGCCTGGGTGACAGAGCGAGACTCCGTTTCCACAAAAAAAGAAAAAAAAAAAAAGAGAGAGAGAGAGAGAGAGGTTTGCCATGTATGTTTGTGCAGGTTGGGCACTGCACAACTCCAAGGGCATACATTGCAATCTATGTGAATGGTGATCCTGGGACTTTTGTGGCACACAATCTATAAAGCTGAACATGGTAGCCTTGCTTACTAATGGGTAGGAATTAGATACAGAATGTTACGCAGATGTGTGTGTGTGGATGGTGGTGGTGGTGGTGACAGGATGAGAAAGTAGATAGGCATTCCAAGTAGAGGGAGCAGCATATTACAAGACCCTAGCGTGGGAAGGTACTTTATTTTCCTTGTTACCTGGCATGTGGACAATTATTCAAACTTTCACGACCCAAATGTTTTATTGGTAAAACTGGCGAAAACAGTTTCATGGCTCCTTAACTTGCATTGTCTTTGTGAGTCCTTGAAGCTGTCTAAGGAAGCACAGTGCTCAGCAGTGTTCAGTCTCTGTGTTTCCTTCTTGCTATTTCCTAGAAGCAAGGTGAACTTGGGGTCACCGATGTGACACTGAATAAATAGCAGCTACTTGATTCACACCTCTGTCATTAACACTCAAAGTTCCAGGACTATTAGTGATTGCTAAATAAGGTTTGCTTTCCAGGCAGCTAGTGCAAGAAAGGAAGGCATGTTTGGACAAAATTAATGAGTTACTTTAGCTGTGTGGTGACCAAAATGGGAACTGAAATTATGACATTGTCCCTCCCACCACACAGTCCACACCCTTCTCACCCACACCCATCTGATCTTATCTCCTGCCCAATCTGACACTTTGCTCTTTCAGGAAGCAAGTTATGCTGTTCTTTTCTTATGCCTCCAGTCTATTTTTTCAACATTTTAATTTTATGTTACTATGGTAAAATATACAGAACATGAAGTTTACCATGTAAACCATTTTAAAGTATACGATTCAGTACTTTTAAGTACATTCACATGCTGTGTGACTGTCACCACTATCCATTTCCGGAACACTTTCATTATCCCAAACAGAACTCTATAACCATCAAACAATAACTTCATTCGTCTTCCCGCCAATGCCTGGGAACCTCTATTCTGTTTTCTGTCTCCATGAATTTGCCTGTTCTAGGTACTGCATATAAGTGGGATCATAGGTTTATTTCACTTAGCATAGTGTCCTCAAGGTTCATCCATGTTGCAGCATGTCATATTTTCTTCCTTTATGGCTGAATAGTATTCCATTGTATGTATGTGTGACATTTTGTTTACCACACTCTCTTTTGTACAATTATCTTATTGTAGTGCTATCGTTTGCTCGTGCCCATCAGTGTGTGAGCACCTGATGGCAGACATGTAGGCAGAAGTTCTAAAGTGGCCCCTAACAAAGTGCCTCCCGAGTCCCTGGGACTTCAGAATGTGCTATCATGCTTGAGATTATGTTTTGTTATAGAGGGAGACTAGCCTGGATTAGCCCGGTGGGCCTAACATAATAACATACATCTTTAAAAATGGAGTTTTCTCTGGCTGGTGGTAATAGAGGCAGTCAGGTTTGAAGCACAATAGTCATTTGGCACTATTACTGCTTAAAGATTGAGGAGCTCAATGTGGGTGGGAAAAGGAATGTGGGTGGCTTCAAAGAGCTGAGGGAGGTCCTGGATCTCGGATGGAAAGCACTTCAGTCCTGTAACTGCAGGGTACTAACCTCTGTCATAACCTGAATGGGTTTGGAAGTGGATTTCTCCTTAGAGCCTGCACCTAAGCTCCCAGCCCAGCTGACACCTGGTTACTGGCCATGGGTGACCCTGAGCAGAGATTCCTGTCACACCAGGCTGTTCTCTGATATACTGAGTGGGGAAGTAATAAATGTGTGTTGGTTTAAGTTGCTAGATTTGTGGGTGATTGGTTACTCAACAACAGAGAAGGACGACAGTGAGGACCCCATCTTTTCATGTTTGTGTTTAGCCCAGTGCCTGGAACTGACTAGCTTCCCAACAAACACTAACCAAGTAATTGATTGAAGGAGGCAGGAAGAAGGGATGATGGATGGAAAAGAAAAGGAAGAAATTTTTCCAAAGAAATCTAGAATATTCTTCACCTTCTTCAGAAATTCAGATGGTTAATGCTTTTTAAATTTTTACTAGATATTCTAATTATTTAACCGTGTAAAGTAGGTATCTGTTTAGTGTCCTGTCAGCACAAATTGTAACTTGAATGAACAGAAATCATGGATGTGGTTTTATTTTGATTAAGAACAGTTAAGGCTTGAACATTTATCTCCTGATGTCTTACGCACCCGTATAGTCAAGAATAGCCTGCTGGTAAAAGTCCCTGAGGACAGTTAGTCAAGCGGGATTGGGACATTAATATCTTTGGATTTTGAAGGAATTTGATGGAAGTAATTCTAAATTATTTTTTGAACTTGTATGCCTCATTCTACTCTAAGAAAAGAAAAATGAGTCGATCCTTTGCATGATCACGTATCTGGATTTTAAAGAGATGCACAAGCTTCTGATACCTAAAATGTCACTTGTATCCTCATGTAAATAGCAGGATAATTTCCTTGACAGGAAATAGCTTCCTCATCCATGCACCACTGTCCTCATGATTTCAGCATTAGAGATTCATTTCTTTAGATTAAACATTGATCTTGACCCTTGTGAAATGCAGCTATGTTACCAGAAGGAGTAAGCTGTAAGTTAATTAAATTTTAAATGAAACATATCGGATGATTTTTCTCTCCCTTGCACATGAGCAGTGAGAATCTGGTCATATGGGGGAACACTAAAGAGGAACTAACATCAAAGTCAAATTTACTTTCTTAGAAATCCTGTGTAGCACAAGCCCTGTCTGGAAAGCTTATAACTGAGTTCCAGTTTCTATTTCACTGGACTGATCTGCTGCATGCTCAAAGGTATATTCAAATGTCAAGGCAAGAACAGTTGCTATAGAGCTTAGTTCCTTCTTTCATTTGATTAGACACATAAAGGGGTCATGCTCATCAACATGATTTTTTTTTTTTTTTTTTTTTTAATGACAGAATGACAACCGCAACAAGCTGAAGAAAAATTGGGATATCCTTGGGCGTGTAACTGAAGGGTCCAGAAGAGTTGCTGACTTCCAACAGAGATGGGGGTTCTTGTGCCACATGTCATTATTGAAAACCTCAGCCTCTCTGTTCTGTTTTCTTGTTTCCTCTCTTTTTCTCTGTCTTGTCTTTTTCTCAGTCTTGTTTCCTCTCTGTCTTTTTCTCTGGCTTTCTTTCTCCTCCCCAACCGTCCAATCTCCTCTCTCTACATGTCTTAACTCTGCTTTTCCCTATGTTGCCTTTATTCTCTGAAAATGTCTTTCCTCTGGTAAAATACATGATACCCTACAGTGCTCCAGGGATACACTGTTTGTGCCATAGCCTACAGTTTGTTAGAGAAAGGGTACAGCACAAGTCCTGAGAATGAGCCTGATTGGCCAAAGTTGGGTGACTTTCCCATCCCTGCAGTCTTTCCCTGTTTCCCATAGAGGTGAGGGCTTCTCTTACCAGAATAGGGGAAAGGAAAACGCTTTATGCAGATGAATCCACGACTTCCACAATCTATTTCAGGGTTCTATTTGGACTGGTGGGTTTAATGAACACTGTACTTCATTGCTTCACAGTGGATGGCAACATTTCTATTTCACATTGATGTTGTATTTTTTGAAAATTTGTATAGCAGAGGTAGAAGAGGAGAAAGAAGTGGAGGGGAAGAAAGCAATGCTATAATTTTATTTATTGTCTATTCGAAGAATACAACAGGTGAATCATTGTCCTTCAAATTATTATTTTTTAAAGAAAAAGTCCTTTTCAAAACTGGAAATGTGCTATTTTTTATAAAGTCAGAGATCCAAATTCCAATTTCACTGCTGCATTATCAGAGTTAAAAGGTAGTTACACCTGATTAAGGATTGAGTCCTGGAATAGAATTTGTAAAACAAAACGAGAAGTTCCAGGCTTGGTTTGACTCCAACTCTTTAAGATATCTTTGTTGCTTAATCATTATTTATTTCTTTATTTTATTTATTTATTTATTTTTGAGACAGAGTCTCACTCTGCCGCTCAGGCTGGAGTGCCGTGGTGCAATCTTAGCTCACTACAACCTCTGCCTGGGGGTTCAAGCAATTCTCCTGCCTCAGGCTCCCGAGTAGGATTACAGTTGTGCACCATCACACATGGCTAATTTTTAGCAAGCATACCCAGCTAATTTTGTATTTTTTGTAGAGATGGGGTTTTGCCATGTTTCCTAGGCTGGTCTCAAACTCCTGACCTCAAGCGATCTGCCAGTCTTGACCTCTCAAAGTGCTGGGATTACAGGTATGAGCCACTGTGCCTGGCCTCATTTCTTAAAATGAAAATATGTGTGTATATATATATGTAAGTATTAGTGACCATTCATGACACTAATGATAGCCAAAGACCTCTACACATACAAGTTTAGCATTATAAAGTTTCTAATGCCGAAGAAATATGGATTCTAGTCATCTTTTGTCCCTTGGATGCATTTCTTGGGTTCTAGTCATCTTTTGTCCCTTGGATGCTGAGTAATATATTTGGTACACTTTTGGTGTTGGTTACAAATAGGTAAGTAGAGAGAGGGCATGACAATTCCCACAAAGTCAGTGAAATAAAGGACAGTCTTCTCAGGGACAATGACACAGCAGAGCCCTTCTAACTACTTTCTTACTTGTTATTATTTTTTACTTTTTCAGGAAGCCCCAGTTGCCAGGCGCGGTGGCTCATGCCTGTAATCCCAGCACTTTGGGAGGCTGAAGCAAGCAGATAGCTTGAGCTCAGGAGTTCAAGACCAGCCTAGGAAACAGGCAAAACTCCATCTCTACAAAAAATACAAAAATTAGCTGGATATGATGGCACACGCCTGTAGCTACTTAGGAGGAGGCTGAGGTGGGAGGATCACTTGACCCTGGGGAGGTCAAGGCTACAGTGAGCAGTGATCGTGCCACTGCACTCCAGCCTGGGCATGAGTGAGGTCCTGTTTCAGAAAACTAAAAACAAAAAATGAAAAAAAAAAAACAAAAAAAAACCCAGAAGCCCCAGTCCCAATAAAAAAAATTTTAAAGTCCAATAGACATAAAACTACTGCTAAAACAATTTCTAAATGTTTGGTCTCACATACTTTGGGTAGTACTGGCAAAGATCATTGCTGTTTGTCATGCCAGACCCTTACACTGACTACAATAGGGATGATTCTGTGTCTAAGAGGATGAAGAAGAGACCCAGAGATAGTGAATGAGACATAGGGTTTACTGGGGGGTACTTACATACAGGGGTGGTCCAGTGGAGGTGGGCTGAACAGGAGAACCTCTACTATTTGTAAAATGCATGCAGTTGACATGGCATTTTTTACTTAGCACCCTCTACCTAGAAACCTCCATTTAACCCAAAACAAAGGGCCTCAATCCCCTGTATGACCTGTGTTCTAAGGGCTAGGAATTTAAACATCCTTCATAGATAAGGAGTGAATCTCTGGGTTGGCCACTCCTGGATTCCTTAGCACAGAACTTTGAACACACATTCTTCTTAGACCATAGGATCACTCTTCAGGGTATGCATAAGTTAGGTTATTGGTGTCAGGTGCATCTGCCATACACTGTCTCACTTTTAAATATAATTTTGAAAGAATTTCAAGCTTTTCAAAGTTACAAAAATAGTACAGATTTCCCATACACCTTTCACCCAGCTTGCCCTAATATTAACGTCTTATATAACCAGAGTACAACGATCAAACTAGGAAATTAACATTGGTATAGTAAAATACTATTAAGTAAACTACAGATTTCATTTAGATTTCCCCAGTTTTTCATCTAATATCCTTTTTTTCTGTCCCAGGATCCAATCCAGGACCCCACATTTTGTAGTCACGTCTCCTTGATTTTTTCCAGCGGGTTATAGTGTCTCAGTCTTTCCTTGGTTTTTGTAACCTGGACACTTTTGAAGAGTACTGGTCATTGATTTTGTAGAATGTCTCTTGATTTGGCATTGATTAAGACATGATGTCTTGGCCAGGCATGGTGGCTCATGCCTGTAATTCCAGCACATTGGGAGGCCAAGGAGGGTGGATCACCTGAGATCAGGAGTTCAAGACCAGCCTGGTCAACATGGTGAAACCTGTCTCTACTAAAAAGTACAAAAATTAGCCGGGTGTGGTGATGCGCACCTGTAATCCCAGCTACTCAGAAGGAGACAGGACAATCACTTGAACCCGGGAAGTGGAGGTTGCAGTGAGCCGAAGGTTGCAGTGAGCCGAGCTGGGCCACTGCATGCCAGACTGGGCAATGAGAGCGAAACTCCGTTGCAAAAAAAAAAAAAAAAAAAGGCATGATGTCTTAATTCTTAATTCTGATGATCTGATGATTTTATCCTTGATTGTTTGGTTAAGTTGGTGTCTGCTGGGTTTCTTCACTTCATTAGTCCATTCTCACACTGCTATGAAGAAATACTGACTGGAGACTGGGTAATTTATAAAGAAAAGTTTAATTGACTCACAGTTCCATATTGCTGGGGAGGCCTCAGGAAACTTACAATCATGGCAGAAAGCAAAGGAAAAGCAAGTACCTTCTTCACAAGGCAGTAGGACAGAGTGAGTTTCAGCAGGGGAACTGCCAGATGCTTCTAAAACCATCAGATCTCATGCTCCCATGATTCAGTGACCTACTGGGTCACTCCTATGACACGTGGGGGTGATGGGGATTACAATTCAAGATGAGATTCGGGTGGAGACACAGCCAAACCATATCATCCACTATAAAGTCATCATTTCTTCCCTTTATAAATTTTGCTAATTTGGGCATCTCTTCAAATGTTGCTAAAACTGATAGATCATGTCCATGATAGTGATTACACATTATTTTATTTTGTTGTTTAAAGAGACTCAGGGGGAGAGATCACAAATTATTAACTGGAGTGCTCTGTAAAGAACAACCCCTTCTTAATTTGTTTATATGTTAAATTATTTATTTTTATTGGTACAGAGTTAGAGGTATTTATTCTGTTCTGTGAGTTATGATCCAACTTTTTCATTTTTAAAATAATTTTAAAGACAGGGGCTTGCTCTGCTGCTCAGGCTGGAGTGCAGTTGTTTGATGGTAGCTCATTGCAGTCTCAAACTTCTAGGCTCAAGCAACCCTCCCAACTTAGCCTCCCAAGTCACTAGGACTACAGGCATCCAGCTAAGTTTTTTTTTTTTTTTTAATTTTTGTTTTTTTATTTCCGAGATGGCGTTTCACTCTGTCACCCAGGCTGGAATACAGTGGTGCAATCTTGGCTCACTGCAACCTCCGCTTCCCTGGTTCAAGCGATTCTCCTGCCTCAGCCTCCCGCCAGCTAAGTTTTTTTTTTTTTTTAATATTTATAGAGACTGTATCTCACTATGTTGCCCAGGCTGCTATTGAATTTCTGGCCTCAAGTGATCCTCCTGTCTCAAACTCCCAAAGTGTTAGCATTATAGGCGTGAGCTACCATGCTTAGCCCAAAATTCTTATCATGTATTTTGTTGCTGAAACTGTTCCAACTTTGGTTACTGGCTGCTACAAAAAGGAAAAACCTTATTTTTTCTACATTCACAACACTTCTGACACCAAACGTGCAGTCTTTTCACTCACATTAATTCTCTAACTCTCTAGAAAACAACTTGGTATCCTACAATTCAGTTATGATACTACCTTGAGCTACCACAGACTCCATGGATTAAAGGCTCCGTCCTGTCATGGTAGGTAGGTGGTCAGATATCAGCAGGATAGGATAGGCCCCTCCTACCACCAGAAATGTCAGGTATCCATCAGGTGATGGTCAGGTGGTTAACTGTCACTCTAAAAGAATAATTGGTCACAGCCGGCTCCAGGGAATGGTCATCTCCCAAAGATAGTAAAAACCTGAAACTGGTGATCAGCAGCTTCCTGCGAAGATCTCAGGAGTTGGACGAGTAGGCTCAAGCATGCATACTAAGAGTCAAAACGGTGGAGATTAACTGGTATATGACCTCCTAGGGACATTTGACTGGTAAGGGATGAACGTCTCAAGTGAGCTAGCATACACCTCCAGTAAATACACTGTGCATGCCCCCCTTCCAAGTGCTAGCAGGCCACCGTGTGTGAAGACAGCCCACCCCAAGGGAAGAATCAGGGAAGAAGGAACACAAGACCCCGGAAGTACACCCATATATAAAACTGTAAGTCAAAGGTTAAAACTGTGCAGTGGTCTTTCAAGTCACCTGCTTGGCCCTACTTTCCTTTTGTTCTGGCTCTAAAGCTTTTGAATACACTTTCATTCCTGTTCTAAAACTTGCCTTGGTCTCTAAAGTGTTGAATACACTTTCATTCCTGTTCTAAAACTTGCCTTGGTATCTCCTTCTGTCTTATGCCTCCCTGGTTGAATTCTTTCTTCTGAGGAGGCAAGAATTGAGGTTGCTGCAGATCTGTATAGATTCACCATCGCTAACGTACTTTGATGCCATGTGATTTAGATACCTTCGACTGCTAATGTTTGGCTGCCACAAGACTGTCCCCCACTTTAGATGTCATTCACAAGTAGTGATTCCTAAGTTATGTGCACTTCTCTCCAGCTTGGCTACAAATCAGGGCTTCGCACAACCCTCTCCTCAATTTGCTCAATATCTCACAGAACTCAGGGAAGTGCATACTCTTTACTGGTTTATTATAAAAGGTACAACTTAGGAACAACCAAATAGAACAGATGCATAAGGCAAGTTACAGGGGTAGATGGGGTTTTTAAACTCTATATCCTATATGCATACCAGCACCTGGATATGTTCAGGAACCTGGAAACTCTCTAACCTCTTCAGTTAGGGTTTTTATAGAGGCTTCCTTATGTACGCATGAATGATTAAATTACTGGCCATTGGTGATTAACTCAACCTGCAGTCCCTCTTCCTCCCAAAAGGTCAGGGCTTGGGGATGAAAGTTTCAACCCTTTAATTACTTGGCTGGTCTTCCTGGCAACCAGCTCCCCATCCTCAGGGGTTACTCCAAAGCCACCTTAGTAAAACATAAACTCTGTGTGGTTGAAAGGGGCCTGTTAACAATAACAAAAGATGTTCCTTTCACCTTTATTGGTCTGAGCTATTTTAGGAACTGGGAGCAAAGATCAAATATTACAACAAAAGATGCTCCTATGGCTCCTATCACTTAGGAAATTATGAGAGTTCTAGGGTCTTTGGCCAGGAGCCAAGGATTAAGACCAAAAAAAATCTTATTATATCACAATATCACAGATGCTCTTTCTCGTTGTACTGTCTCACCTCTTATGACTAGGAGTGAGGGAATGGAAGGGAATTATGTGTTTTTCATGCAGTAGTGGGCCATCTGAGAAGCACTGTGTGTGAGTTTCCCATGCAATTCTCACCACAGGCTTATGACGTATGCACTGATATCTCTAGTCAACATGGATTATAGATCTCAGACAGCCTGACCAAGACAACAAAGCAAATTTGGGTATAAATAAGATTTAGACCTGGGCTTGTCTGACTTTGGAGCCTCTTTCTCATACACCAGACTGCTTTGCTTTAAGGACTCAGGCCTTTCTTTGGGGAATTAGTCTAGTAAGTGAATGCTTAGTATGTGTACCCTCTCTATCACTTCCCTCCCCCTCTCTCTTTTCTCAAGCCTCTTTTCTGTCTTTCCTAGAGGGACTGGAGTCTTAGAATCACAAACTATGAGAACTCTAGGAGATTTTAGAGAAATTCTGTTCCAAATCTCTTACAACACAAGCGAGGAAAACGTGGCTCAACCTGGGGATATAGCTAGGTATTGAACTTTGATTGGATCCCAGGACCCCTGACTTATAATCCAATATTCTCTCCCTCGAATTATCAGAGCGAAGCTCTGAGTCTATCTTCTTTCTCTGAGCTTGGAGAAAGGCATCTTGGAATCTGAAGATTTTCTGAGCACATCAGAACTACAGAGAGGGATTCCTGGGCAAGATGGCTGAATAGGAACAGCTCCCGTGTGCAGCCCCCGGTGAGACCAAAGGAGAAGGCGAGTGATTTCTACATTTCCAGCTGAGGTACCCAGTTCGTCTCATAGGGACTGGTTAGACAGTGGGTGCAGCCCATGGAAGGTGAGCAGAAGCAGGGTGGGTCTTTGCCTCACCTGGGGGAGCTAAAGGGGTTGAGGAACTCCCTCCCCTAGCGAAGGGAAGCCATGAGGGACCATGCCGTGAGGGATGGTGCACTTTTTATTTACACTGTGAGGGGAAAACCGCCTACTCAAGCCTCAGTAATGGTGGATGCCCCTCCCCCCATCAAGCTTGAGTGTCCTGGGTTGACTTCAGACTGCTGTGCTGGCAGCGAGAATTTCAGGCCAATGCTGATACTACACTTTTCCCAGATGTTACTATACTTTTCCCACGATCTTCACAAACCAGATACTACACTTTTCTCATGGTCTTCACAACCCTCAGACCAGGAGATTCCCTCAGGTGCCTACGCCACTAGAGCCTTGGGTTTCAAGCACAAAACTGGGCGGATATTTGGGCAGACACTGAGCTAGCTGCAGGAGTTTTTTTTTTGTTTGTTTGTTTGTTTTTTGTTTTTTTTTTTTCATACCTCAGTGGTGCCTGGAACGCCAGTGAGAGAACCATCCACTCCCCTGGAAAGAGGGCTGAAGCCAGGGAACCAAGTGGTCTAGCTCAGCAGATCCCACCCCACAGAGTCCAGCAAGCTAAGATCCATTGGCCTGAAATTCTCACTGCCAGCAGAGCAGTCTGAAGTCAAGCCGGGACACTCGAGCTTGGTGGGGGGAGGGGCGTCCACCATTACTGAGGATTGAGTAGGCAGTTTTCCCCTCACAGTGTAAATAAAGCAGATGGGAAGTTTGAACTGGGTGGAGGGAAGTTCGAACTGGGCAGAGCTCACTGCAGCTCCCCAAAGCCGCCGGAGCCAGACTGCCTCTCTAGATTGCTCCTCTCTGGGCAGGGCATCTCTGAAAGAAATGCAGCAACCCCAGACAGGGGCTTACAGATAAAACTCCCATTTCCCTGCAACAGAGCACCTGGGGGAAGAGGCAACTGGGGCACAGCTTCAGCAGACTTAAATGTTCCTGCCTGCTGGTTCTGAAGAGAGCAGCAGATCTCCCAGCACACCGCTGGAGCTCTGCTAAGGGACAGACTGCCTCCTCAAGTGGGTCCCTGACCCCTGTGCCCCCTGATGGGGAGATACCTCCCAGCAGGGGTCGACAGACACCTCATACAGGAGAGCTCCAGCTTGCATCTGGCGGATGGCCCCCTGGGAGGATGCTGGAGATAAGAACCTTCATATAACATTACAGGAACTGCTAACTAGAATAACCAGTTTAGAGAAAAACATAAATGACCTGATGGAGCTGAAAAACACAGCACGAGAACTTCGTGAAGCATACACAAGTATCAATAGCAGAATCAAACAAGTGGAAGAAAGGATATCAGACATTGAAGATGAACTTAATGAAATAAATCATGGAGACAGATTAGGGAAAAAAGAATGAAAGGGAATGAACAAAGCCTCCAAGAAATATGGGACTACATGAAAAGACCAAACCTACATTTGATTGGTGTACCTTAAAGTGACAGGAAGAATGGAACCAAGTTGGAAAACACTCTTCAGGATATTATCCAGGAGAACTTCCCCAACCTAGCAAGACAGGCCAACATTCTAATTCAGGAAAATATAGAGAACACCCACAAAGATAATCCTTGAGAAAAGCAACCCCAAGACACATAATAGTCTGATTCACCAAGGTTGAAATGAAGGAAAAAATGTTAAGAGCAGCCAGAGAGAAAGGTCAAGTTACTCACAAAGGGAAGCCTATCAGACTAACAGCGGATCTCTCTGCAGAAACCCTACAAGCCAGAAGAGAGTGGGGGCCAATATTTAACATTCTTGAAGAAAAGAATTTTCAATAGAGGACTTCATATCCAGTCACCATCAGTGCTGCCTTACAAGAGCTCCTGAAGGAAGCACTAAATATGGAAAGGAAAAAAGCAGTACCAGCCACTACAAAAACATGCCAAAATATAAAGACCATCGACACTATGAAGAAACTGCATAAACAAATGGGCAAAATAACCAGCTAGCATCATAATGACAGGATCAAATTCACACATAACAATATTAACCTTAAATGTAAACGGGCTAAATGCTCCAATTAAAAGACACAGACTGGCAAATTAAATAAAGAGTCAAGGCCCATCAGTGTGCTGTATTTAGGAGACCCATCTCACGTGCAAAGACACACATACGCTCAAAATAAAGGGATGGAGAAAGATTTACCAAGCAAATGGAAAGCCAAAAAAAGCAGGGGTTGCAATCCTAGTCTCTGATAAAACAGACTTTAAACCAACAAAGATCAAAAAAGGCAAAGAAGGGCATTACATAATGGTAAAGTGATCAATGCAACAAGAAGAGCTAACTATCCTAAATATATATGCACCCAATACAGGAGTTCCCAGATTCATAAAGCAAGTTCTTAGAGACCTACAAAGAGACTTAGACTCCCACACAATAAAAGTGGGAGATTTTAACACCCCACTGTCAATATTAGATCAATGAAACAGAAAATTAACAAAGATATTTAGGACTTGAACTCAGCTCTGGACCAAGCAGACCTAATAGACATCTGTAGTACTCTCCACCCCAAATCAACAGAATATACATTCTTCTCAGCACCACATTGCACTTATTCTAAAACTGACCACATAATTGGAAGTAAAACACACCTCAGCAAAAGCAAAATAACAGAAATCATAACAAACAGTTTCTCAGACCACAGTGCAATCAAATTAGAACTCAGGATTAAGAAACTCACTCAAAACTGCACAACTACATGGAAACTGAACAACCTGCTCCTGAATGACTACGGGGTAAATAACAAAATGAAGGCATAAATAAAGAAGTTCTTTGAAACCAATGAGAACAAACACACAACATACCAGAATCTCTGGGACACAGCTAAAGCAGTGTTTAGAGGGAAATTTATAGCACTAAATGCCCATAGCTGAAAGCGGGAAAGATCTAAAATCAACACCCTAACATCAAAATTAAAAGAACTAGAGAAACAAGAGCAAATAAATTCAAAAGCTAGCGTAAGACAAGAAATAACTAAGACTAGAGCAGCACTGAAGGAGATAGAGACATGAAAAACCCTTCAGAAAATCAATGAATCCAGGAGCTGGTTTTTTGAAAAGATTAACAAAATAGATAGACCACTAGCCAGACTAATAAAGAAGAAAAGAAAGAATAATCAAATAGACACAATGAAAAATGATAAAGTGAGTATCACCACTGATTCCACAGAAATACAAACTATCATAACATCAGAGAACACTATAAATACTGCTATGCAAATAAGCTAGAAAATCTGGAAGAAATGGATAAATTCCTGTACACATACACCCTCCCAAGTCTAAACCAGGAAGAAGTCAAAGCCCTGAATAGACCAATAATAAGTTCTAAAATTGAGGCAATAATTAATGGCCTCCCAACTAAAAAAAGCTCAGGACCAGACAGATTCACAGCTGAATTCTACCAGAGGTACAAAGCAGAGCTCGTACCATTCCTACTAAAACTATACCAAACAACACAAAAAGAGGAACTCCTCCCTAACTCATTTTATGAGGCCAGCATCATCCTGATACCAAAACCTGGCAGAGACACAACAAAAAAAGGTAATTTCAGGCCATTATCCCTGATGAACACCGATGTGAAAATCCTCAATAAAATACTGGCAAATCGAATCCAGCAGCAGCACATTAAAAAGTTATCCACCACGATCACGTCGGCTTCATCCCTGGAATGCAAATCTGGTTCAACATACGCAAGTCAAAAAACATAATTCATCACATAAACAGAACCAATGACAAAAACTACATGATTATCTCAATAGATGCAAAAAAGGCCTTTGACAAAATTCAACACCCCTTCATGCTAAAACCTCTTAATAAACTAGGTATTAATGAAACATATCTCAAAATAATAAGAGCTATTTATGACAAACCCATGCCAATATCATACTGAATGGGCAAAAGCTGGAAGCATTCCCTTTGAAAACTGGCAAAAGACGAGGACACCCTCTCTCACCACTCCTATTCAACATAGTATTGGAAGTTCTGGCCAGGGCAATCAAGCAAGAGAAAGAAATGAAGGTATTCAAATAGGAAGAGAGGAAGTCAAATTATCTCTGTTTGCAGATGACAAAATTGTATATTTAGAAAACCCCATTGTCTCAGCCCCAAAACTTCTTAAGCTGATAAGCAACTTTGGCAAAGTCTCAGCATACAAACTCAATGTGCAAAATCACAAGAATTTCTATACACCAATAATAGAGAGCCAAATCATGAGTGAACTCCCATTCACAATTGCTACAAAGAGAGTAAAATACCTAGGAATACAACTTACAAGGGATGTGAAGGACCTCTTCAAGGAGAACTACAAACCACTGCTCAAGGAAGGAAGAGAGGAAACAAACAAATGGAAGAACATTCCATGCCCATGGATAGGAAGAATCAATATCGTGAAAATGGCCATGCTGCCCAAAGTAATTTATAGATTCAATGCTATTCCCATCAAGCTACCATTGATGTTCTTCACAGAATTAGAAAAAACTACTTTAAATTTCATATGGAACCTAAAAAGAGTCTGCATAGCCAAGACAATCCTAAGTAAAAAGAACAAAGCTGGAGGCATTATACTACCTGCCTTCAAACTATACTACAAGGCTACAGTAACCAAAACAGCATGGTACTGGTACCAAAACAGATATATAGACCAGTAGAACAGAACAGAAGCCTAAGAAATAACACCACACATCTACAACCATCTGATCTTTGACAAACCTGACAAAAACAAGCAATGGGGATAGGATTCTCTATTTAATAAATGGCACTGGGAAAAATGGCTAGCCATATGCAGAAAACTGAAACTGGACCCCTTCCTTACACCTCCTACAAAAATTAACTCAAGATGGATTAAAGATTTAAATGTAAGACCTAAAACTATAAAAACTCTAGATGAAAACCTAGGCAGTACCATTTAGGACATAGGCATGGGCAGACTTCATGACTAAAACACCAAAAGCTACGTCAACAAAAGCCAAAATAGACAAATGGGATCTAATTAAACTAAAGAGCTTCTGCACAGCAAAAGAAACTGTCAGTGGAGTGAACAGGCAACCTACAGAATGGGAGAAAACTTTTGCAATCTAGCCATCTGACAAAGTGCTAATATCCAGAATCTACAAGGAACTTAAACAAATTTACAAGAATAAAACAACCCCATCAAAAAGTGGGTGAAGGATATGAACAGACACTTCTCAAAAGAAGACATTTATACAGCCAACAAACACGAAAAAAAGCTCATGATCGCTGGTCATTAGAGAAATGCAAACCAAAACCACAATGACATACCATCTCACTCCAGTTAGAATGATGATTATTAAAAAGTCAGGAGACAACAGATGTTGGCAAGGATATGGAGAAATAGGAAAGCTTTTACACTGTTGGTGGGAGTGTAAATTAGTTCAACTATTATGGAAGATGGTGTGGTGATTCCTCAAGGTTCTAGAACCAGAAATACCATTTGACCCAGCAATCCCATTACAGGTATATACCCAAAGGATTATAAATCATTCTACAGTAAAGACACATGCACATGTATGTTTATTGCAGCACTATTCACAATGACAAAGACTTCAAAACAACCCAAATGCCCATCAATGATAGACTGATTAAACAAAATGTGGCACATATACACCATGGAATACTATGCAGCCATAAAAAAGAATGAGTTCGTGTCTTTTGCAGGGACATGAATGAAGCTGGAAACCATCATTCTCAGCAAACTAACACAGGAACAGAAAACCACACACTGCATGTTCTCACTCATAAGTGTGAGTTGAACAATGAGAACACATGCACACAGGGAGGGGAACATTACACACCAGGGCCTGTCAGGGGGTGGGGGGCAATGGGAGGGATAGCATTAGGAGAAATACCTAATGTAGATGATGTGTTGATGAGTGCAGCAAACCACCATGGCACATGTATGCCTATGTAACAAACCTGCACGTTTGGCAAATGTACCCCAGAACTTAAAGTATAATAATTTAAAAAATTTAAGAAAAAAGAACTATAGAGAAACTGGTAGCTGCACTGGCAAAAACAAGGATGGTACCATTCATTGATTGAGCACCTAGGTTCCTAGGGTACTAGGGCAGGGGCTTTACATCTATGCTATCTGTGATTTCACATGATGAAAGTACATTATTATTATTATATTCATTTTGCTGAAGAGGAAGCTGAGGTAAGAGAGGCCAAGCTACTTGGTTAAGACCACATCCTAAGTGCTAGCACCACTTGGTGTGATTCAAGCGGCACTCAACATGAAAGTGGTGGTTCCTGAAAGAGGTTATAAGGTCTTACCAGGCAGAAAGAGCTTGACACTGGGGAGGGGGCAAAGGGGAGGCAGAGTTCTGCAGTTTTGGGAACTTCTGGTGGTTATTGGGAAAGTCTGTCTTTACACTAAGCTGGGGTTCTGGGTAAGGTTTTTAGCTTTAAGGAGAGTGACAAAGACAGGAAATTACAGAATGGTGGATGAAAGCTAGGGCTCTTGAGTGAGTCACATCTGGGCTAGAGATGAGAATGACAATGATCTGTTTCCTGATGCAAAGTATCTGATCTCGTTGAATGGCAACATTCTCATCTGTCAAATGGGAGTAACAGACATATCTCCCTCATAAGGTTTTTGTCAAAATTAACTGATGTAATATATGTAAAAATATTCAAAAATGCCACAGTAATGTAAATTTCAGATACAGTGTAACTGGCAATTGTCTCCCTGGCTCTGGAACTCCCAGCTGCCTGGTTACAATTTGGCCAGCTCAGATCATTTCACCAACCTGGCAATAACCTCGCATTTTACATGGTTGAATTTTTGGGTGGAGATTTACTCAACAATACTTGATACTTTGCACATCTTTATAAAATGTACAATAGTAATAATAATAACAATAAAAGAAGAAAGAAAGAGAAAAAAAAGAAAATTAATCAGAGGACCACGCCTGAGTTCCTAAATATGGTTCCCAATTTAGAAAGAAGCCCTCACCTATTTCCTCAAAGCCATGAGGATTTTAATTCAGGAGAGCCACAGGAGCCCAGCAATCAGTGCTGGGATTCTGAGACTGTTTATATCCTCTTTGTCTGATGTGGAGAATAGTACAGGAAATACAGGCTGACCCTTCATGAAGGGAAGCCAGCACACCAGGGGGCCGTTGAAAAATAGACCTAGAAGAAATGAGATAAAGATTGATAAGTCCCTCAGTGCTAAAAACATTTTAAACCAGGAAGATATTAAAAGGGTTAAAACGATTCCATATATCACAGTACAAACTCTCCTGACAATATTTTTAAGGCTTCTTGACAATTGCCCAAATAGAATTGATACTTGATTGTGCATAATCTGCCTAATACAAATCTATGTCAATTATGGCATTTTAAGTTATTTCTAGTACTTCAAATAGCTTACAAGGAGAGTTTTCTTTTGTACAGCTAAATCACAATAATTGGTTTAAAACTGAATGGAAATGCACTGATTATCAATTAAGCAATGGGATTGATAAAAGCATGGCACTTGGTTGTTTTCAAGCTTTTTCTTTCTTCCTGATACTCCATATTTACTTCTATCAATCTAGTGATTAGAAAAACAAAGTTCTGGTAAATGATGAAAATGTTATACAAACAAGAGCTATGGAGTAAAAACTGTATTGTGCCAAGTAATGATGCTCTGTTCATTTCAATGTGTTTGTCAGCAAGTATACATAGCAATTTTCATTATGTGCTTTTACTAGAAATAAATATGGACCCACATTTAGGGAAAAACCATTGCTTATTTCCTTTCCCAGGAACCCCATTTGGCTGCATCTTCAATCTATGACTTCCACATTCTGTTGGTACTGTTAGAGCCAGAAACCTACAGAGTAATTAGTTTAGGTTTTGTCTACATAGCACCAACAGAAGCAATTGGAAAGTGAAAAATTCAGCCAAATAATTGGGCTTTGTGTGTGGAGGTTTCTACATGACTTTAAATAGCCAGTTAGCTCTTTTTTTGTTCTGTGAAAGGAAAATGCATTTGGACTAATTGGTTCTTTTATCACCATGTGGACCACATTATCAATAATTGGCCTAGGAGAGTTAAGTATGTTGGAGTGTTTCTTTGTGATGGAATGGGGAAGAAAGAAGGAAGAGAATTGCTGAGAAACAAGAAGAAAGGCTAGAGGAAGGTTAGCTGAGGAAGAACAGAGTGAAGGTAGGAATGAAGGGATAGAGGTGACAGACAAAAGTCTATTTAAGATCCACCATGTGTTAGCAGTACTATCCTTGGTTCTGTACATTTGTATCTCTTCTCCACATTGCACCAATTCTACAGCTCAGTGGTTTTCAAACTTTAGTTTGTATCACAGCACCCTAGGGGGCTTGGTAAACACAGTTTCTGATTTTGTACTTCTTTCATGACCTATAAACATGTATTACCCACTGGCCACCTTGGAATTCCCTCATTTACCTTAATTATTTTCCTCTCCCCTTAGATTCTCTCTAAATTTACCATTTCCCCTGTTATCTCTAACTTCATTGGCCCTTTTATCTGAAGCCTCCTCCTTGACCCCTTTCCCTTGCTTAACCCTTTCAATGAGCTCTGTGCCTTTACCTCTGAAAACTCATGCATGCCTTAACGGTAGGGATACCTTCTTAGAAATGTGGCATTTGGCTGTGAGCGGTGGAGATGTTCAAACCAATTTTTAAATTATTATTTCAGACCTTAACTCTGGCTTTCGCAATTCAATAACTAAGAAGTTGATTACTTTTTCGCTGATTCCTCTGTGCTAGCACATATGAAGCAATAGGTACGAAACCCCATCTCTACTAAAACTACAAAAATTAGCGGAGGGTGGTGGTGGGTGCGTGTAATCCCAGCTACTCGGGAGGCTGAGGCAGGAGATTCACTCAAACCTGGAGGCACAGGTTGTAGTGAGCTGAGATCATACCACTGAACTCCAGCCTGGGTGACAGAGCGAGACTGTCTCCAAAAAAAAAAAGACGAAAGAATGGGCATTAGGCAATTCTGTCCTTATGCAAACATCACAGAGTGTACTTATACAAACCTAGATGGTATAGTTTACCATACACCTAGGCTATACACAGAAAAATGTAGAGACTAAGGTTTGATTTAGATTTGAATGCCAACCATGTTATCAATAGCTATAGACACATGCTATCAATAGCACATAGAAGGCAGTCAGTAAAAGCTATCATCATCATCATCATCATCACAAAATCATGAGAAGCCTTTGTTGCCAAGTTTATAAGATGAGGCCATTGTTATCAAGTTTATAAAATAGAAGAAGTACTTAAATAAGAATCGAGAGACCTGGCTTTTATTTTTTTGGTCTATTACTCGTTATCCCATAATTAGCCCTAGGACTTTAAGTATATTAAAAAACTAGGATGCAAAAGGTCATCAATTTTCTACTTTTCTAGGTTATATATTAGCTTACATAGGGATACATTAAAGCTGAAATTCAATGATCCAAGCACCCATCTCAAAAGTCAGGAAAAGAACAGCAGAGTAAACCCCCAAATGCAGAAGTAATAATACAGAGCCGAAATTAATAAAGTAAAACAAACATATTTTAGCCATTCTAATGTGTGTAGGGTTATCTCACAGTGGTTTAAATTTGTAATTCCCTCACAACTGACGATGGTTAGCATCTTTTCATGTGTTTATTTGCCATCTATGTATCTTCTTTGGTCTTTTGTCTATTTTGTCTTGTTTTTTATTTTTATTTATTTTTTATTTTTTAAAGATGGAGGTCTCACTATGTTGCACAGGCTGGTCTTGAATTCCTAGGCTCAAGAGATACTTCTGCCTTAGCCTCTGGAGTAACTGGAATTATAGGCACATGCCACCATGCCTGGATGTCTTTTATTATTGATATTGAAAATTTATGCCCCTTTTCTTGATCAGTCTAACTTGTAACTAGAGGTTTATCAATTTTATTAATCTTTTCATAGAGTCAGCTTTTGATTATGTTACTTTTCCTCATTGTTCATCTGTTTTTTAAATTTTATTGATTTCTTCCCTAATCTTATTCTTTTCTTCCTTCTATTTACTTCGGGTTTAATTTGCTTAACCCCTCCTGTTAGCCTAGTTTCCTAAGGTGGGAGCTTAGATGATTGATTTGAGATCTTTCCCCTTTTCTAATAGAAGCATTTAGTGCTATACATTTTCCTCTAAGCATTGCTTTAGCAGCATCTGACAAATGTTCATGACCATTCAGTTGAAAAATATTTTCTAGTTTTCGATGTAATTATTTCTTTGATCTGTGGTTTGTTTCAAAGTAAATTGTTTGATTTTCATATATTTGAGGTTTGTTGATATTTTATTGTTAATTTCTAGTTTAATTACATCATAACTAGAGAACATACTGTAAAATTTCAATGTTTTCAAATAAATTGGAACTTCTTTATTAGCTCTGTATATGGTCTTTTTGGGTGAACATTCCATGTGCACATGTAAAGAAGAGATTTTCTGCAGCTGTTAAATATAATGTTCTCTAAACATCAATTAGATTAAGATAGTTGATAATGTCATTCAGATTTTCTATATTTTCCTTGATTTTTTGGTTTACTTGTTCTATCAGTTACTGGGAATTGGGTGTTAAAATCAGCTATGATTGTGGATTTGTCTATTTCTACCTTTATTTATGTAAGCTTTGTTTCTTATATTTTGAAGCTCAGTTATTACATATGTACATGTTTTTCATTGATATATCTTCCTGATATATGTGTATGTAAGTATAGAAATGATATATAATGCCATTATAAAGTGTATACTTTCTTGCCTCTAATAACACTTGTTATTGAAGTCTTTTGGGTCTGATAATAATAGGGCTATTCTGCTTTTCTTATGCTTATTCTTACATGCTATATCTTTTTAAAATCATTTTAACCTATTTCTTATAATTTAGAGTACATCTCTTTTTTGTGTTTTTATTGATATATAATAGTTGTATATATTTTGGGAGTACATGTAATATTTTGTTATATGTATGCAATGTATAATGATCAAATCAGGATAATTGGAAATATTCATTACCTCAAACATTTATCTTTCTTTGTTTGGGGAACATAATTCTTCTAGCCATTTTGAAATATACAATAAATTATTGTTAACTATAATCTCCCTACTGGAATGCATCTCTTTTAGACAGTATAGAGTTGATTTTTCTTTTTTAAATTCAGCCTGCTAATCTTTCCCTTTTGGTAAGAGTGTTAGTTCACTCACAGTCCATGTAATTAGTAATATGGTTGTATTTAGGGCCATTAATCTATCATTGTTTTTCTAATTGGATGGGTTGTTTTACCCCGATTCCAAGATTTTCTCTTTATTTTTGGCATTCAGCCGTTTGATTATGATTTAAGAAGATTTTGTATTTATTCACTTTGGATTTGTTGGGCTTCTTTGACCTATTAGCATTTTCTATTAAATTATTTCTTCAATTTTTTTCTTCTTTTTCTATGGAATTCTAGTGATTCACATCATTTGCTATTGTTTCATAGATCCTAAGGCTCTGTTTATTTTTTCTTTAGTGTCTTTTTTCTGTCTTCTCCAAATTTTGTAATTTCAATTAGCTTTTATATGCATCCTTCTTTCATTTTTAATCTATCACTCAGCCCATCTAATACATTTCAAAAATTTGTTAAAATTTTCAGCTATAAAATTTCAGTCTTGTTTGTTGAGATTCCTATTTATTCATTGGTATCATATTTATCTTTAATTCTTGGAAGAATAATGTGTATATATAGCTTAGAAGTCTCCAACTGCTAAATTCAACATCTAGGTCAACTCAATGTCACTTTTTATTGATTTTGCCTTTTTTTTTTTTCCTCTCTTTCTTTTTGATTATAGGTCTCATAGGGCTGTTTGTTTACATGATTGAAAACTGGATATGTTTTCAGATTATGAAATGTAGCAACTCTAAATTCTTTTTTATTCTTCTGAAAATTGTTAATTTTTTTGTTCTAGTAAAAAGTTAACTTGCCCGGAAACAAACTGCAAACTATCTTTCCTGTGAATACAGCAAGTGATTGCTGTGCCTTGTTCTTTTGGTTTCCTATCACTTCTTTTTTTATGCATGGCTTCATCTAAGTTTCCCTCATGTTTGTGTAATTTGGTAGTGATGGCAGCAGGAGGCCATCTGGAGTGGCTGCTGCTATCTCTACGCTGACCACAGCACGGAGGCTCGAGTAGTGGTGGCAGGAGCAACTGTGGGAGCAGCAGAGGTGACAGTGGGTCCCCTGTACCCCGCATCTCCGACGAAGGTACTGCTCTACCTCCGCCCTTGCACGGCCAGGCAGGACCCCCTCCCAGGTCTGGAGCCTCCACCACAGCCTCAACCTCACTCCTGGCTGTGTCCCGGGGTTCCATGAGCACCTGGCCAACGGCATAGTCAGGACTCGCAGGGCTGGCCATGGGAACATGGGGTTCGTTTGTGCGGGGGTTGGCTAGGGCTGCCGGGCCACCTGCACCTTGCCTGCCGCCCTGGGGGTCTCCGCCATGGGCCGGGCGAGTTAGCCCCCGGTGGGCGAACAGTGCAGTTGGGCACAGAGGGGCAGGCAGAGGGGACTCCAAGGTGGAGCTGGGCCTGGGGCAGTGCCCTGCTTCATAGAGCAAGTGGGGGCCAGGAGCAGGCAGGAGCCCCGCAGCTGCAGCTGCCCAAGTTGTGACTGCAGACCCAGGCATATCTGCACTCTTGGGGACCTGGAAAGGCCCCCCTTCTCCCTGCGGGCTCAGAGGTGTCTAATCCTGCTGACTGGCCTCTCCCACCTGTCAGCTCCTGCTCCGATAAGGGAGCAAAGTCGAAGCTGAACCCCTGCGCTTTCCCACCCTGACTGATTTTGTGCGTGCACACTCAGGGCAGCGCTGACACATCAGCCTCCTGCTACCTTGGTACCCTCCAGACTTTGGGCACCAATGAACATGGGAGGGAGGCTGAGGGGTGTGCTGAGGGCAGCTCGGTGCTGGCCTGCGGGAGCCCCTTGGCACAAACAGCTTGGGCACCAGGAAGGGTGGCAGGAGGCAGACTCAGGCTCCTGGACAGAAGGGGTTGGGGTTCCTGGTGAAGCCCCACCTTCAAACAAAGGAGAGCCTGAAGCCTGGGGGCTGGGCTGCCAGTCCTGTAGAACAGAGAGGGAACTTGTGGTGCCTTTTTCAGCCCACCCATGGCCACCCATGGACCAATCTGCAAGCACTTCTCCCCTCTGAGGCCCATAAAAGGCCCAGTCTCAGTCAGACTCGAGAAGAGGAGGGAGAGATGATGGGATGACCAGCTGCAGAGAGGAGCTACCCTCTCTGCTAAGAGCTGAAAACTCGTTAGAAGGACCTGCCTAACAGAGAGAAGCTCCCCTCTCTGCTAAGAGTTGAACACTCCTTGGGACACCCTGGCTTCAGAGAGGAGCTACCCATTGAGGGTCTATTTTGAGCTGTTCTATTGCTCAATAAAGCTCCTCTTTGTCTTGCTCACCCTCCACTTGTCTGTGTACCTCATTCTTCCTGGATGGAGGACAAGAACTTGGGACCTGCCAAATGGCAGGGCAAAAACAGCAGTAACAAAAACAGGACTGAAATACGCCCCTTGTTTGCCATGTTGTGGGCAAAGCAAAGGAGAAAAGAGCTATGGTCCTTTGGGGAGCCCAGACCTGGGGGCTCCCAGTGCCAGGGCTGTGACTCCGTTTTTGGGGTTCTGTGGTTCCTGGAAGGCTCCAAGCTTCTGGGCACCAACATGTTCCCCAGTGCCAGCTATGGTCCAGCTGCAGCCTCTTGGGGGGCCAGTGCCCATGCTGGCACCTGGAGTGCCTGCCCCACTGCAGCCAGTGTGCCCAGCTATGCACAGTGGCTAGACCCCATGCTCATTCACACACCCTTCACTGCTCTGTGCCTGGCTCATCCTTGGCAGGTCTGGGATCCAGGTCAGTGGTGCCAGTCTGCTAGGCTCAGTGCGTGGAGCAAAACTCAGGCAAAGGCATCACTGGCCACAGAGGTTTCTGGCTGGCAAAGTGACACCCCAAGAACCCTTAACAGTAGTTGGCTAGGGGTTGGGCAGAGATGGAGGCACTTTTGCTTGGGCTTTCTTGATTTTAGGCAAGGAATTTTAAGTTCTTCCACTAGTCTTATGCTTTATCCTCTGATATTTCAAGTCTGTACATACTTCAAATATGTAAGCTGTTGGCTTTCTGTGCGTGAGCTATACCATCAGTTAAAAACAAAACAAAAATAAATAGCAAACCCACAGAGCAAGCCCTGTGTGTGTCCACTTTGTAGGAGCCAATTCCTCTCTGATCCCTGCTTTTTCCCCTCCTCTGGGCCACTTGGGGGAATATTTAATCTATCAGCCAGGGATTTTGGCAGAGTTTATGTAGTCATCTACTCCCTTGCAGGGAGTTGGTTCTAGGACTTCCCTTGGACCAATATTATCTATAGGTGTTCATGTCTCTGATATAAAATGACATAGAATTTGCATATAGCCTCCACAGAACTTTCTGTGTTTTTTAATTAATTTATTTATTTTTTGAGACAGGCTCTCACTCTGTCTCCCAGGCTGGAGGGCACTGGTGCAATCAGGGCTCACTGCTGCCATGACCTGGGCTCAAGTGATCCTCGTGCTCTGGCCTCCCATGTAGCAGAGACTATAGGTGTGCACCACTGAGGAGGAGAATAGGGTATGGAGGTAGGGAACCTAAGGCTGCTTCATGCTGACTTCCTAGTACTAAATCAAAAGGAAAACCCCAACCTTCCATGCCCAAGTAGCAAAGGAACCAGAGGCTACTCCCTTTGCAACTCCCTCCTTTTTCTGTGTGGCAGATGAGAAATTGAAAGTACATCTGATTGGTCTACTCCCACAACCAATCAGGCTGGTCATGGGCCAAGTCTTCATTTGCATAGGAGAATAACCTTGTAACTACACTTCAGCCTCCAATTGATTGATTGTTTTCTGCAACCGGTCAGATGTTTTCATAGGGTGTAACGTTATAACTTCACTTCAGCCTCTGATTGGTCACTTTCTGCAACCAATCAGATTGATTGCAGACCACTACTTCATTTACATAGAGTTTACACCAAGTAAACAATGGGAAAACTCTAGGGGGTATTTAAACCCCAGAAAATTCTGTAACCAGTGCTCTTGAGCTGCCTGTTTGAGCCTGCTACCACCCTGTGGAGTGAACTTTTGTTTTCAATAAATCTTTGCTTTTGTTGCTTCATTCTTTCTTTGCTGTGTTTGTGTGTTTTGTCCAATTCTTTGTTCAAAACACCAAGAACCTGGACATCTTCCACTAGTAACACCACCATGCCCAACTAATTTTTGTACATTTTGTAGACTAGGTTTTGCCATATTGCCCACGCTGATCTGGGCTGAAGCAGTTAGCCACTTTAGCCTTCCAAAGTGCTGGGATTATAGGCATGAGCCACTCTGCCTGGTCCTACTTTTTCAATATTTAAATTATTTATAGATTACTTATAATATTTAATCTAGTATTTAAATTAAGTACTATTTACACAATACTTTATTATTTAAATTATTCTAGAATTATTGTCTAAATAATTATTTTAATTATTGTAGATGATTTAGATATAGTATAAATTTATATTTATAAATAAATATTTAAATTTTTAGATTACTTATACTTAATGTAAATGCTATGTAAATAGTTGCATTGTTTAGGAAAGAATGACAAGAAAAAAATCTGTACATGTTCAGTACAGATGCAATTTGTTTGAATATTTTTGATTTGCTGTTGGTTACTCCACAGATGCACAGATCACAGATACAGAGGCCGTACTGTACTTAGAATTTGAGTCTTCATTCATTTGTAGTTCTCCTGCAGCTAGAATCTTTCCTTTAAAATTCCGCTTGTTTTTCCAGCCGTGACCTTTGATCTCTGACACCTTCAGCTTGTAAGACTATAATTTCCACTACTCCTGTCTCACAACCATGGCTTTGGGGATTGGCAAGTGCCCACACAACAGAAAGCTACACACTGAAAATTATTATCCTTCCAATTGCAGATTTTTAAGAATTAACTATTCAATGGCTTCCATCTGCTTTTGGATATTTCCAGCATCTTACATTTTTTAAAAATCCTGTTAAAAATTTTTAATGATGGATAGATTCTAGTCACCATTACTGGAAGTCTAGTAGGTGGTTAATTTTTAAAAATCTGTCTATCCAAGTGCTCTAAGTGCTCTAAATTCCTTTAGATATTGGGGTTTCATTTTTTAACATTTATTTTAGGTTCAGGGGTACATGTGTAGGTTTGTCATATAGGTAAACTCATGTCATGGGGATTTGTTGTACAGATTACTTTATCATCCAAGTACTAAGCCTAGTGCCCAATAGTAATTTTTTCTGATCCTCTCTCTCCTCCCATCCTCCACCCTCAAGTAGGCCCCATTGTCTGTTCCTCTCTTTGTGTCCATGTGTTCTCAGCATTTAACTCCCACTTAATAAGTGAGAACATGCGGTATTTGGTTTTCTGTTCCTGCATTAGTTTGCTAAAGATAATAGCCTCCAGTTCCATGCATGTTCCCACAAATGATATGGTCTTATTCTTTTTTATGCCTGCATAGTATGGGAAAACACACGATGGGAAAACAGGTTACCTTTTACTTTTTATTAACAAACAAACAAAATTCTGGCATTGCACAAGAGAATGCATAGGATGAAACCTTTTAAAAAGGTTATTTAGAGATATCTCAGAATTAACACTAACCCTCGTGTATACATTACAACCTGACATTATAGGTCTTATAAGAGTGCCTATTTTAATGTAATAATTTTAATGTAGATTTTAACAGGAAAATTTACTGCTTGCTATGTTCTATATGATTCCTACTAAGATTATTAGTTTTTAGATCAATAGGCTTTAGATATAAAATTATTATTACTTCATAGGGAGTACTTTTTTCTTTTAGGAGTTGGGTTTTTGATTATTACAGCGAGAGTAGAAGGTATACTATTCTTTTTGAAATCCCTTGGTTTCTTGATATCATGTTTTCTATTTGTATAGAAATTGCCTGAGCCTTATTAGCAAACAGCCTTGAATGGACTAATAGGACTAGTTATTCATGGCTGAATGATCTGGCCAGGAAGGCAGGTTATAACAGTCAAGGGTTAGTGCTTCTATAATAGAAAAATTCTTCTGCATTATTCAACTATTATTTCCCAACATGCCAATCTATAACCATATTAAACCACAAAATTCCAACATTGCTATTGCTTTAGAGTTTTTAATTTTCAGATTGTAAAGCTAGCATTGTATGGAACTATTTCATTTTCAATTTACTGTTCTAAACATCTGGGTATCATCTATTTGAAGTACTTTTGAAACTACTGAAAAAATACTAACTCTCTGCCTCATTCCACCTTGAGATAACAAAGTCGGTTTTGGAAGTTACTGTTTCTGAATATAGTACAAGACCAATCTAAAGTCAGGTTAGTTAGGTTGAGGTTAATATTGAATAAGCAGCTGCTGTTCATTGTAGTGTATATCTCCTGAATTGTTTTAAAAATTGAAATCCTATGTATGTCTTCTTTTGAAAAGTATCTGTTCATGTCCTTTGCTCACTTTGGGGTTGTTTTTTTCTTGTAACTTTTTTTAAGTCCTTTATAGATGCTGGATAGTAGACCTTTGTCAGATGCAGAGTTTCCAAATATTTTCTCCCATTCTTTACTTTGTCTGTTTACTCTGTTAATAGTTTCTTTTGCTGTGCAGAAGCTCTTACGTTTCATTAGATCCCACTTGTCGATTTTTGCTTTTGTTGCAATTGCTTTTGGTATGTTCATCATGACATGTTTGCCCATTCCAATCTCCAGAATTGTATTGCCTAGGTTGTCTTCCAGGGTTTTCATAGTTTTGGGTTTTACATTTAAATCTTTAATCCATCTTTAGTTGATTTTTGTGTATGGTGTAAGGAAGAGGTCCAGCTTCAATTTTCCACATATGGCTAGCCAGTTATCCCAGCACCATTTATCAAATAGAGGGTCTTTTCCCTATTGCTTGTTTTTTTTTTTTTTTTTTTTTTTTTGTCAGCTTTGTCGAAGATCAGTTGGTTGTGGGTGTGTGGCCTTATTTCAGGGCTGTCTATGTGGTAAAAAGCATTTGAAAAAAGGCTCAATATAACAATCATTAGAAAATGCAAATCAAAATCACAAGGAGATACCATCTCACACCAGTCAGAATGGCTATTGTTAAACAGTTAAAAAATAACATTTGGAGAAAAGGGAACACTTACACAATGTTGGTGGGAGTGTAAATTAGTTCAACCATTGTGGAAAGCAGTGTGGTGATTCCTTAGAGAGCTAAAAACAGAACTACCATTTGACCCAGCAATCCCATTACTGAGTATACGCCCAGAGGAATATATTCTACCATAAAAACACATGCATGTGAATGTTTTTTGCAGCACTATTCACAATAGCAAAGACATGGAATAAAATGCCTGTCATTGACATATTGGATAAAGGAAATATGGTACATATACAGCATGGAATACTATGCAGCCATAAAAAAGAATAAGATCATGTCATTTGTGGGAACATGCATGGAACTGGAGGCTATTATCTTTAGCAAACTAATGCAGGAACAGAAAACCAAATACCGCATGTTCTCACTTATTAAGTGGGAGCTAAATGCTGAGAACGCATGGACACAAAGAGGGGAACAACAGACAATGGGGCCTACTTGAGGGTGGAGTATGGGAGGAGAGAGAGGATCAGAAAAAATTACTATTGGGCACTAGGCTTAGTACTTGGGTGACAAAGTAATCTGTACAACAAATCCCCATGACATGAGTTTACCTATAGGACAAACCTACACATGTACCCCTGAACCTAAAATAAAAGTTAAAAAAATGAAACCCCAAGTATCCTCAAGTTCTCCAGACTTTAGAGGTCACCCCTTCCTTTTAAGACTTACATAACAATAGTTAGAGGTCAAATTTTGTAGGCTATCAAGAAGTATAGATGTCTCCCCAAATGTTTAGGAGGATCCTGGGAGGGGCACAGGGACACAACTCATTGTACCAGTCTTAGAATATGGCTGTACCAGAGACGCTTTAACAATGATTCAAACAGCCGTAGGATAGTCTGCACAAAGCTTTGACTATCTTAGGGAGAAAATCAACACCACAGTTTTGCGCCCAAGCTATGTTACCTGAGATACTTAGGTTCTTTTCTCATTCACAAAAATATAGAGAAATGGTAGTAAATAAAAAATACCCACTTAATAGGATGATTGCTAAGAAAAAGAGTGATATTATGGTAGGCAGAGAAATAGCTCTTTGTCTAGATACAACCTATCTTATCAAACACTCAAGGAGCCCAAGGACTCTGCTTCACACTTCTGGGGAGAGAAGAGACTTAAAAATGGTAAGATAGGACAGGCGCGGTGGCTCATGCCTGCAATCCCAGCACTTTGGGAGGCCGAGGCAGGCAGACCACGAGATCAGGAGTTCGAGACCAGCCTGACCAAACATGGTGAAACCTCGTTTCTACTAAAAATACAAAAATTAGCCAGGCATGGTGGCACATGCCTCTAATCCCAGCTACTCAGGAGGCTGAGGCAGGAGAATCGCTTGGCCCCAGTAGGCAGAGGCTGCAGTGAGCTGAGATTGCACCACTGCACTCCAGCCTGGGCAACAGAGTGAAACTCCACCTCAAAAAAAGCCCAAAAAACTAATAATAATTCTGATTCAGCAGTTTCCTGAGTGCAGTAGGCACAGCAGTGCCTTAGGTGGGCTTGCTGTGGGATGCGGCCCTGTGTACCATTCCTAGGTCTATAGTCTTTTTCTATAGCTCTTCCAGTGATCTTACAGGACAAATATATGGCATTATAAATCTGTTTATTTAAACTAAAGGGAAAGGATTCTGTTGTTTACAATAGAGAATTCAGCTCTTTATACTTGTCATTTCTTAGTATATCAGCTGGATCTAATCTGTTATTTGTTTATTACCTCAACAAATACTATTGGAAATCATATGACCAAGTTTGTCAAGGCAATAAGTTTAACACACATCTCAGTTTAGAGAAGTTTCATGAACTGGCAGTGTTTCTCTATTTAAGAATAAAGTGCATAGTTTTTGATGGTATTTTGGCACTTAACTTTGAAATAGATTATTAGGGGTGTGGTTCAGAAAACTGATGGTTAAACATGTCTAGAACAGCAGAAATCACTATAATACAAATTCAATATAGAATAATAAAATATGTACACTGAAACTTTCCAATTCTAACAGGTAAGGAAGCACTGTAATGAAAAGAAAAATTTGAAACATCCAAACATATTCTCCAGTTTCCAAATTTTTCTACATGATTAAAAAAACTTTTCTTACAAAATATATTCACTTTTGAATAGTTTTTTTTTTTAATATTGTGTGTGGGTTTGTTTGTTTGTTTGTTTGTTTTTGAGACAGGGTCTCACCCTGTCATGCAGGCTGGAGTACAGTGGCGTGATCATGGCTCACTGCAACCTCTACCTTCTGGGCTCAAGCGATCCTCCTGCCTCAGCCTCCCAAGTAACTGTGACTACAGGCATGTGCTACCATGACCAGATAATTTTTGTATTTTTTTTGTAGAGACCGAGTTGCCCAGGCTGGTCTTGAACTCCTGGACTCAAGCAATCCACTGGCCCTAGCCTCCCAAAGTGCTAGGATTACAAATGTGAATCATTGCATCCAGCCTTTATATTGTTTGTTACAAACTTCTATGGCACTACCCACAAGGCAAGTTATACATAAGTTGAGATGTATATTATGGGGTCAATATTGATGTAAAAGTAATTGCAGTTTTTGCCATTACTTTTAAAGGCAAAAATAGTCTGAAGATACAAAATCCCAAATATACTGGTATCAGTAGCTCATTAGAAGATTAAAGCTGTCGAGATTTCTAATTTCTAATTTCTGAATGAATTTGAAAAGCAAATATGTAAAAACAGGATGTGGGATGAACATTTAGTAACTCATTGATAAAGCTAGTAAAGATTGTGTATAAATATTAGTATTAAAAAGGAACAGATAAATAAAAATCTATATAGGATAAATCAAATCAAATTTTATCCTTTATATCCTTTCTAAATCAAATATTTACCCTATATGTCCTTCCATGTAGGATAAATCCTTTATATAGGATAAATCAAATATAAACCTTATTTTGGTTTTTTTAAGCATGATTAATTATGATACTACAAAAAGTACAGGTAGCTACAATTAACTCTGTGATGTGTTTAATTACAATATTTATCCTATAGATGATTTTTATTGTTTATTTTTATATAGATATAAGAATTCTATGAGCATTTTTTTCACTCAGTTTTATAAGTATTTTAAAAATTTTTATACAACTCATATAATTTTATGAGTGTAAACTATTTCCAGTTAACATCCAGTGGTTTAAGTTATTCCCCTGTTAGCTATTACCAAAACTTTGAGTTGTTTTCAGTTTCATCATAATATAAATAACTGCATGACAAACATCTTTGTGCATGCAGTTAATTTTTATATACAGGATTCTTTTCTTAGGAGAGATTCCAGATTAATTATTAGTAGAATCTCCAGATGAAAACTAGCTAAAAACTTTCTAAAATTAATATTCTAAATTACACTTCACTTGAAGTGAATAAACCAAACCCCAGGAGGTGAAATATGGTTGGTGGATAGGCAATGGCATCTTTAATTTGAAATTTGTAATTACTAGTGACATTGAACAGTTTTCCATATTTTTGTTGATTAGTTGGAGCTTCTCTTTCGAAAGTTATGCTGTTTGTACATTTACCTATTGAGGTATTGGTGGTCTTTTACTTTTTTTTTTACAAACAAATTTTATAAAGATGACATTTCAACATGTGGCTGTAGACAAGCTCATAGGTAGTTGAGGGAGAGGCAGGTCCCAGAGTCCATGTCACAGCCAGTGTTACATGTGCTGATTAAAACAGAAGTCAGAGCAGCAGCAGAGACCGAAGAAATAAAGATGCGAGGGACAAAAGCCTATGTCAAAAGGCAGCTTGTTGGTAGTCTTGTGGTGTCATAAAAGAGTTAGTTGAACTAATTCATATTTTTGGGTGCTTCATCTCGAAGTAGCAACATAGTGTAGTGGAAAGAGTGTGAAATTTGAAACACAAAGTGCCAACTATATCTTTTATTCAAGTGCAGAGTTAGCACCAAATGGACGCTGCCATGGTTTACTATCTGTGCCTTGACAGCGGTGGCCTGAGCTGTACCTGGGTCCATTTGAGCCACAGCTGGTGCAGCTGAGGTATGCTGGGCTGGAATGTGTGGAACAGAGACTTGAAGTGACCCTGGACAGCGAGTCTTGAGGTTCTACAGGCACCCTGGGCCCCTTCTTTGAAACCATTCTTCCCTCAAGGACCTGGCATGCTGGGCCCGTGATGGAAATGCCAACCTCGAAGATCTTCTAAATTCGTTTGGGGTTACTCTTCCATTGTCTTGATGAATAACATCTGGTTTTCTTAGATCCATACTAATTTCCTTTATCAAATATTCATTTGGCCACACCTGGTGTTCTCTCCTGAACATGCTTTTTTATTCTATCCATGGCAGAAAACTTTCTAAGTTCTGCTTCCCTTTTGATTATAAATTTCATCTTTAATGTGCTTCTCTCTCCTTGTATTTTACTATAAGCAGTCAACAGAAGCCATGCAGCACCCTGAACACTTTGTTTAGAGATTTCATCTGTCAAATATCTTAGATCATTGCTCTTGAGCTCTGTCTTCCACAAAGCACTAGGATGTGGGTACAATTCAGCCAAGTTCTTTGCCACTTCATAAGAAGGATGGTCTTTCCTCCAGTTTCCAATACTCTGTTCCTCATTTCTAAGACTTCATCAGGATGGCCTTCATTTTCATTTTGTTAATTTTTTTGAGACAGGGTCTCACTCCCATTGTCCAGGCTGGAATGCAGTGGTGTGATCTCAGCTCACTGCAGCTTCAACTTCCCAGCTCAGGTGATTCTTCCATCTCAGTCTCCTGAATAGCTGGGGCTACAGGGCCATGCCACCACACCCGGCTATTTTTTGTGTTTTTAGTAGGGATGAGGTTTCGCCATGTTGCCCTAGGTGGTCTTTAACTCCTGAGCTCAAGTGATTCTGCCTGTCTTGGTCTCCCAAAGTGTTAGAATTATAGGTGTGAGCCAGGATGCCTGGCCCCAGAATGGCCTTCAATGTCAATCTTTCTATCAGTGTTCTGATCACAGCCAGTTAAGTAATCTCAAAGAAGATCCAGACTTTCCCTAAAGCTCTCCTCTTCTTCTTAGTCCTCACTGGAATAGTTCTTCATGACCCAGCCTCCACTCATTTACCAGTTCCAAAGCTGTGTCCACATTCTTACGTATTTGTTACAGCAACACCCCACTCCTCAGTACCAATTTCTGTCTTAGTTAATTGTTATAACAAAAGACATTAAACTGGGTTTAGAAATAATAGAAATTTATTTCTCACAGTTCTGGAGGCTGGGAAGTTCAAGATCAAGGTACCAGCAGATTTGGTGTCTGGTGAAGCCTTGCTCTGCTTCATGGATGGCACCTTCTTGCTAAATCCTCACATGGTGGACGCGCAAAAGGGATTAATGCTGTGTCCTCACATGGCAGAAGAGATGAAAGGGACAGAAATGCAAAGAAGCCTAGTTGGTTCTTTCCGGCCATTTCATAAGGTACAAATCTCATCCTAATCACCTCCTAAAGGCCCACTTCTTAATACCGTTCCATTATGAATTAAGTTTTAACATGCATTTTGGAGGGGACACAGACTTTCAAACCACAGTTGTTAGCATGGCCATGTAGAGTTGTGCAGGAGTATACTTCACATGGACTATGATGCTGGCATGTACGGTGCTCTCTAGAGCAGGGCGTACGCATCCCGTGCAGTTATATGTGGTGGCCCTAGTGATGCCAAACATAAGAAGAGGAGAGAAACAAAATGAAGGATTAGAACCACAAGCAATATCTCAGCAAGGGCTGGAGCTACACATTTGGTAGCATACCTATCCCCCAGGTGCCCTGGCATAGGATTCTAATTCTCAGCATGTCTGATTCACCACATTTTATCCACACCCCAAAGTCTCGCCAATGTCTTGTAGTGCTAGGTGTTTGCTGATTGTGTTGTCTTGAGACAGCTTCCATCTCATAGTTGCAACTGAAAGTTGCTATCTGGCACAGCTTTCACACAGTTCTGCCCCTGAACACTTATTGCATCCTATGAGGATTGATAAGCACACAAAGGGAGCAGTCCATCTGATTCTCTGAAAGCCAATTTAGCTAATTTACTTGTTTCCATTAATTATTTAGTTTCAGCTGACTGCTTTTCATTGTCATATCAACTGTAGTTGTTTCTGTACAAAGCTCATAATAGAATTTTGAGTGATGTTCAATTTGTCCTGCCCCAGCTTCTTGTTGCAGCTGAAATCTGAGGGAAAACAGGAAGGGACACAGGCAGAGAAAGGGGAAATGGGGTGGAGGGTTGTGGGGGGAGGCTTACATTAAAATCAAGCATCCTTAGAAACTATTTTTCAGTAATACATTTATTTGTAGAGATTAAACCTCATATTGGCAAATCAGTCATTTGTTAATGGCTTTGGGAAAATTAATTAGAACCAAACAAATATTCATAAAGATTATTGGGGGTTGGTGTTTTCCTTTGTTGGAAAGTCACAGAGCCTTCATTTTGGTTTTGTTGCAGCTTGAATACTCTAAGAGGTCACCAGGAAGCTTCTCAGCCCTGAGACAGAGTGAGTTATTGCAATTTATATGTATGTACATTCTTAACCTTTTATGTCATTAACCAACACAAAATCAGATAAGTGATGGGAAAACATTGATTCCCAAATACATTTCTAAAAAGAAGCATGAGGCTTTCAGGCTTCTTTAGATTGTTAAGGTTTATAACTGCTTATTTCTTCAAATTTCTCATGTGGTGACAGCCGTGCCTTCCCATAATTTAGTTTTGACTCCCAGATTTTTTGAATGTCTGGCTCTATTGTCTGTGAAATGGTTCCTAATGGTGATAGTCAGAGGAGCTTGCTTTCCCTGAATGCTATTAGTGACCTAACAGAGAAGGGCGTGATTTAACTTGCCAGCTAAATGCATAACTGTAAGCTGTGTAGAACAAATGAAGAGAGCATATGCTACAAGCTGGTATTCACGCGACCTTTAACATTTCAGTGATATATGGCTGCTGTGAATGTAACTGAACTATAACCAAGAGAAAAGAATTTATCTTCTCTCTTCAAAGTATCATAATCCTAAAGACATTATCTCACTCAATTTGTTAACAGTAAGAGCTCCTAACAGTAAGAACTTGCAAAAGGACGGCGGAATGAGAGTTTTAATGTATTTTGCCAAAGGGAAATTTACCATCTGCCTGTCTTCATGAATCACATATGCTGAGAATAATATTTTAGAAGATACTGACAATAAGACACAGTAATTTGTAAATGAAAATTACTGATGCTACCCTTTTCAAAGCACTCTGTGGAATAAATCAGTATAGCAAACTATAGGATTACAAGTCGAAGACTTGAAATAAGAGAATAATAAACTATATTATTGGCTTTTTATAATTGTAATGAAGATCCCCAATCTTTAAAGTGTAATTACTTTGATTCAAACTTCACTATTTCCAAATGTACCCTTTCAATGTGCCCCTGAGATAGGTAGGCTAGGAAAACACATTATCAAGCCAAGACTGCAATAAAGTCTTATTTGCAAACATTGTCAGACATGCAATTAAAGATCATAGAAAGATGTCGCTAACTAATCTGATTTCTCAGAAAGCATTCCCTATAGCACAAATCATTAAGTTGTCATTAATGGAAAACTCCAAATTTCTGTGACTTGAATTTGAAAAATATTAAAAATATTAAAAATATTAAAAAAAAAACCCCTCCAAATTTCAGTTAACTGAAAAATCATGATTAAATCAAAAAGCATGATTTTAACTCTTGAAAAAAGCAAAACGTATTTGAAAATTGTACAAACTTAGTCATACATTTGGGAATAACCAATAATTTTTTATCAGTGGTCTTGTAATGTTCTTGATTAATCATATGTATATCGTAAATTTAGAATGAAAATTTTTCAGTTAATAAAACTTAGAAAATTAGTATTCTCTCAAAGATTGGTTTTGGAAAGTGTATAAAAAAGAAACAAAATAAGAGGTTTGTATAAACAGTGAGCTCTCTTCTCTCATAAATTAGGTGATTATAGCTTGAATTAATGTGGCTAAATTAAGAGAAACCAAATTAAGATAATTTTCTATTCTTTCACTATGTCTGTGGTGATACTGATACTATGACACTTTCTTGTTGGCTTAAATTATCTTAAAGATTATTTTCTAATGATAGATGTATTACATGAAAGAAAAGTCTATGATCAGTAAGCAGGACAAGGACCGTGACAATCTCCATTTCCAAAACAAGAAGTACATATTTTTCTTCTCTGAAAACAGAGTAAAAGGGAAACTTTTGCAAAAGAAAATATATATCTTGGCAGTATTTACGCATTTTTTTCATAATCTATAAAGCTGAGTTAAAAAATATAGCAGTGTATTAATTAGATATATTTTTCTCTAAAATCTGGCAAAGACAAGCCTTACAGTTTCATAATGATCACAATAATATACGATTGAATATGTGGTATATATAGTCATACACTGTAAGTAATATAAATATAGTTTCTTTCTAAAGGAAGTCATTTGCATGACAATTAAGTGGCATGGGGGGCTACTTTAGAGATAATCTCAAGTGACAAAGTACGTTCTTATTTAAATTCAATTTTTTACAATCTTTGATTTAAGGAGGAAAGATCCTTAAGAACACCTAATGTAGAACTAAATCAATATGAATTCCAAGCTGTTAGAAATTCCAGAAGATATCAAAGTTTCTTGGCAGAGTTTTTGGAAGCTTCCAGAAAAAACAAAATACTGGGACAGCATTGTTTGCAGAGAAGAATATAACTCTGGAATAGAGCCGTAGGCAGAAGAAATTTGAACATTGTACTAACCATTTTCATTTTGCTTGTTTTTAGTGAGTGTGGAAATATGACCACAAAATTAATTTAGGAATAAGCTTTTCAAGCATAAGTAAGTTGTAGATTAAATCCTCAGTCTGGTGGATTATTTGTATTTATCTAAATCTGCAATGAAAAATAGTAGGTTAAATACAGAAGGAACACTATTTTGGGGTTAATTTGGCATATGACAAATCCTTAAAGAAAGATGAAGAAAGAACAAAGTGAAAATATTGTAACCCAATATATTGTGGCAAATACAAGCTATTTATGATTTGAACATTAGAAAGCATCACAAATTGTTCCATTTTGAGCTTGTAAAATATGTATTAACTGTTTCAGAGTAATAAGATAGATTCTTATTTGAGTCTGCATAATAATAAGCTATTTTACTCAATAGTAATGCATAACACAATGTTTAAACTTTAGGTGAAACATAAAGTAATATTTTGATGAACCCATAAAAAACTTGAAGGGAAATAAAGTATTTGAGTATTTTTATAACTTTGAGGGTGGAGAAGGCTGTGTGTTTACACACAAAGGAAGAAATGCTAAAAGAAAACACAAATAGATGTGGCAACATAGAATATTTGGTCTTTTACATGTCAAAACTTTAAAACAAACAACTAATTGAGGGAGATAAAGAACATAGAATCATGCTACCAAATCAGTAAAATAAACACCCTCAACTAGAGTGGGCAATAGATAGTTTACAAAAAAAGAAATATAAATGACTAATAAACATAGAAATCTATTTAATGCCATAATAATTACCAAAATACAAATTAATACATCTCTAAGTTATATTTTTCTCCTACTACATCAGCCAACTTTGTGTTTTTTTAATGAAATGATTTTTAGTGTTGGTGAAGATGAAGAGAAAGAGGCTGTTTTTTATTTCACAGTAGCAATGTTAAGTGATAAAAATGTCTCTGGAGAACAATTTGGCTATGTATATTAAATATATATTAGATCAAGTTATTGGGCAAGAAAATTCCACTTCTATTAATTCAGATGAAGGAAATGATTATAGATACAAATTGAGATATACATTGAGATTTGTGTGCAATGTTCTTTGTATTCCTGCTTTGTCCTACATCAACAGCCACATTATCATGCAGGATTCTGTGATAGGCAATGAGGCATTCAGGAAGTATATAGCATTTGGTTGAAACATTATGAATAGAGAAGGTAACTCCAAATCCTGACGGAAAATCTATTTCTGTTAAGATAAGGTTTTTTTTTTTTTTTTTAAATAATAAAAGGGAGCTCATGTAATCAAACCTGCCCCCAGTGACTAATTTGTTCTCCTAAACGCAATACATTACCAAAGCCTCAGAGTTGATTATCCAGGAAAAAGTTTACATGCCTGAGAGTGACAGTAGCCAGCTTGACCTTGGTGAGTCAAAATTAATGATTTTAAGCTCATGCATGACCTCTATTGTGGCAATCTGGTCACTTTGTTCATGAATTCCATTTTATAAGAAGACGTTGGCTGGGAAAAGAACTTGACATCTACAAGGTGAGTCATGTTATCTACCTGATTAATCAATTAATGGGTACTCTCCTTGTCGCTGTAATCATATGTGACATGAATATTCTTACATTGTGTCCATCATGCCTACTATCAGTTCTCCAGTTGTGTTTTCTCCAGGTCTCTGACTATTCATCTCAACCATTAGCCATGGCCAATGCCAATGCTGTATCTCATAAATTTTGATGTTTTATTTTATTTATTTATTTATTTTTTTACTTTTATTTTCTTTTTTGTAGAGACAGGGTTCTGTCATATCACCCAGGTTGGTCTTGAACTCCTGGACTCAAGCAATCTGCCTGCCTCAGTCTCCCAAAGTACTGGGATTACAGGCATGAGCCACCCTACTCAGTTATGTTTTTATTTTCATCCAATTGAAGATATTTTCTCATTTTCCTTATGATTTCTTCTTTGACCTATGAGTTATTTAGAAACATAATGTTTATTTTTTAATTATCTGGTGATTTCTCAGAATTCCATTGTGTTTAGAGAATGCACTTGGCATGATATCAAGTGTTTAAAATGAATTGAGATGTGTTTTACAGCTTAGCATATGTTTCATGTATGCTTGGAAAGTGTGCATTGTATTGTCGAATGGCATGTTCTATACTTACCAGTAAGGCCAATTTGTTTGATAGTGTTGTTTAAGTAAGTCTTTTTACCCTTACTGATTTTCTTTCTATTGTTCTCTCAAATACGAGAGATGAATATTGAAATCTCCAACTAAAATTGTTGAATTATCTATTTCTCCTTTCAATTCGGTAAGTTTTTGCTTTATGTATTTTAGGCTCTGTTGTTAGGCACATATACATTTATAATTTTTTATATCTTTCTGAGGCAATAACCTTTTATAATTATGAAATGTCTCCCTTTGTGTTTAGACATATTCTTTGTCTTAAAGTCTGTCTTTTTGTGACATTATAGCCACTTCTATACCATTACTGTTTGCATGGTCCTTTAATTTCTTTTCTTTTCTTTTTTTTTTTTTTTTTTTTGAGATGGAGTCTCATTCTGTCGCCCAGGCTGGAGTGCAGTGGTGCAATCTTGGCTCGCTGCAAGCTCTGCCTCCAGGGTTCATGCTATTCTCCTGCCTCAGCCTCCAGAGTAGCTAGGATTACAGGTGCCTGCCACCACGCCCGGCTAATTTTTTTGTATTTTTAGTGCAGACGGGGTTTCACCATGTTGGCCAGGATGGTCTCAATCTCCTGACTTCATGATCTGCCTGCCTTTGCCTCCCAAAGTGCTGGGATTACAGGCGTGAGCCACTGCGCCTGGCCGGTCTTTTAATTTCAATCTACTTGTGTCTTTCCATCTAAAGTGTGCTTCAATCCATTCCAATTTTTCTGTAAAATTATTTTTAAAAAATTAAAAGAAAAAATATTGTAAAAAATAAAGTGTAAAGAGCATATAATTGAAGCTCTCTTTTAAATCCAGCTTGACAGTCTCTGACTTTTGATTGAAACATTTAGCTCATTCAAATTTAATGTAATTATTCAACATGGTTGGATTTATACCTGTAATTTTGCCAGTGTTTTTTGTGTGTCTCATGTCTTTTTGTTCCTGTGTTCCCCCTTACTTATTTTTTTAAAATTAAAAAAAAATTTATCAGGCCATTTTACTTTCTTCATGAAATGTTTAGCTATATTTTTTGTTATTTGTGGGTCTGTGTGTCTATATTTATGTGTATATATGGTTGTTCTGGGTATTGACGTATGTGACTTAATCTTGTCATGATTTATTTTAGCTTAATATTGACTTATTTTCAGTAAATATAGTAAATTTATTCCAATATACATTTGATATTTGAACAACATGGGTTTGAACTGCATGGGTCCACATATATATAATTTTTTTTCAACCAACACAGATAGAAAATACAGTATTCATGGGATGTGAAACTCACATAAATGGAGAACTGACATTTTGTTTTTACAGGTTCCAGAGGGTTGACTGTGGGACTTGAGTATGTGTGGATTTTGGTATATGCATGAGATCGTGGAACCAATCCCCCAAGTAGGCTCAGAGATAACTGTAGTTCCATTAAGTTTTCTTACCTTTGTGCTATTATTATCATATATATTACATGTATACATGTCATAAATTGGACAATATAGTCTTAGAGTTATTGCTTTATGCAATCTGATGGATTTAAAAAATATTAAAAGAGGATATGCATATATGCAGTTTTAAAAATCCATCTACTTATTCACCATTTTGATGCTCTTCCAAGTTACCATTTGACCATTTGGTATCATTTTGTTTTAGACTGAAGGCTTCATTTGGTATTTCTTATAGGGAAGATAAATGAATTCTCTCAAATTTTGTTTATCTGGGGGTGTCTTTATTTCATCTTCATTTCTGAAAGACGCTGTGTAGTTCGGTATTTTGAATATCCTATTCAACTATCTCCGGATTTCCATAATTTCTGATGCCAATTGTTAATTGTATTGTTTCCTATATTTGATGCATTGTTTTTCTATTGTTGCCTTCAGGATTTTCTCTTTGTCCTTCAGCAGTCTGACTATGATATGTCTGTGTTCAGATCACTTTGTGTTTATCCTTCTTGGGACTCTTAGAATTTGTAGAATTTGTTGGTTAATATGTTTCAAAAAGTTGGGGAATTCTCAGACATTATTTCTTCAAATATATTTTTAGATTTTTTTTTCTGTTTTCTCTTTCTTAAACTTTCATTTTTTATATATATATATTAAATGATATGCTTGATATAATATATGCTTGATATTGTCCTAAAGATTTGTGACGCTTTCTTTTTCTTACTTCTTCAGATTGTATAATTCCTATTGATCTACCTTCAAATTCATTTATTCTTTCTTCTGCCATCTTAAATCTGCTATTGAACTCATTCTAGTAAATTTTCTATTTTTATTTTTGTATTTTTCAACTCTCAAATTTCCATTTTTAAAAGTTTCTATTTAATGAGGTTTCTCATTCATTCGTTTACTGTCAACATATTTTTCTTTAATTCTGTGAACATATTTATAATAGCTCCACTGAAGTATTTTTCTGATAATTTTGGAGTCTGGGCTCATTCACAGTTAATTTCTATTGATTGTTTTTTCCCCCTTGTGTATAGGTCACATCCTCCTGTTTCTTTTTATGACTAGCAATTTTTGGTTGAAAATTTGATATTTTAGATATTATATTATCAAAGCTATTCTGAGTTTGTTTGTTTGATTTGTTTTGAGTCAGGGTCTCACTCTGTCACCCAGGCTGAAGTGCAGTGGTACAATCACAAGCTTACTACAGCCTCTATCTCCTGGGTTCAAGCAATCCCCCTACCTCAGCTTCCCCAGGCAGCTGGGACTATAGGCATTACCACACCTCACTAATATTAATTTTTTTTTTTTTTTTTTTTTAGTGACAGGATCTCACCATGTTGCCCAGGCTGATCTCAAACTCCTGGGCTCAGGCAATCCTCCTGCCTCCACCCCACTAAGTGTTGGGATTATAAACGTGAGCCAACACACCTAGACTGAGTTTTTGAGGGGAGGTTGTTGTCGTTGTTTTTTCTACAGAGTCTTGCTATGTTGACCAGACCGGTTTCAAACTCCTCGCCTCAAGCGATCTTTCTGCTTCAGTCTCCCAAAGTATTGGGATTACAGTCATGACCCTGGCAGTGTTAATTATTTTTAATAAAGTTCCTAGGCTTAAAAGCAGAATGTGCCTCTCCCATATTATTCATTTGCTCATGTCTTTTAGGTGTTTCTATTCCTGGTTTTTTTTTTTTTTTTTTTTTTGCCTGACTTTCTAGAAGTTAGCACTGTGTCTATATCATGCTTGTCCAACCTGTGGCCCATGGGCCACATGAGGCCCAGGATGACTTTGAATGTAGCCTAAGAAAAATCTGTAAACTTTCTTAAAAAGTTACGGGAATTTTGTGATTTAAAAAAAAAATCTCATCAGCTCTTATTAGTATTAGTGTATTTTATGTGTGGCCGGAGACAATTCTTTTTCAGTGTGGCCCAGAGAAACCAAAAGATTGGACATCCCTGGTCTACATAATTTAGTTTAGCGGTCAGCCACCGATTTGGTAGAGTTGTACTTAAACACCTCAAGGCCCATAAGGCTTCCATCTTATATTGAAGTAACATTGTGTGAATGGGGGAACACTTAAATTTGCATCCAGTTCTCAACTACCCCTTTGCTTGTGCTTTTTGCCAGCCCTTCTCAAGTCTCTCCATACATGAATAGTATCCTACTGGTCTAGGGATCTGTGAGGAGTTTTTCTCAGTTTATCAATGTTTCTCTTATTTCCAGGATCTCCCTGGTAAGTTCTGGTTAGGTCAATCACTCACCCCAATTAGGATTGCAACCTCTGTCTAGTAACACTGTGGGTTCTCCCCTGTCCATCCCTATCCCAAATCACCACTTATAGCTAGAAAAACTATGCTCTTTTTGTCCCCTAATCTGAATCACACTGAATTCTCTCTGGCATCAAACCTCCTGGTTTTCATGGCCTGCCCCAGCTGGTCGTGTTTCATTCATATTAACCAAGCCAGTCACAAAAGACCACATAGTATATGACTCCAATCGTATAAAAGTACAGAATAGAGAAATCTATAGACACAGAAAGTAGGCTAGAGGTTGTTTAAGGTTGAGGGAAGGTTGGGATATGACAGGTGGGTGTGGGAGTGATAGTTAAAGGGTACAGCATTTCTCTTTGAAATGAGAAAAATATTTCAAAGTTGACTGTGGTGATGATTGCACATATCCATGAACATTAAAAACTATTTAATTGTCCACATGAAATGTGTGAGTTATATGGTATGTAAATTAATTATATGTCAATGACAATTTTCTTTAAAAAGGAACATAGAATTGTGGCCAAGAGTTATTCAAGGCAAAACAAACAAACAAACAAACAAAAACACACACACAAAAATGAACAGAATATAGTCTAATCAGGCAGTGAAGAAATTTGCAGGATCCAAATAAAGGCAGAAGGAAATTGTTTACTAACAAACATCAGGTGCTAAAATGAGAAGATATTATGAATGAATGAAAGATGAATTAATTATTTAAGGTGTAAAAATTCAGGAGGCATAGGTTACCAAACTATACTCCAGCTATATGGTATGGACTTGGAGTTTCTTGTTGACACTAGACCTTTAAAAACAGTTCATTAGGCCAGGTGTAGTGCCTCATGCCTGTACTCCTAGCACTTGCTGAGGCTGATGTGGTCAGATCACTTAAGATCAGGAGTTTGAGACCAGCCTGGCCAGCATGGTGAAACCCTGTCTCTACTAAAAATACAAAAATTGGCCGAGCATGGAGGCGGGCACCTGTAGTTCCAGCTACTCAGGAGGATGAGGCAGGAGAATCGCTTGAACCTGGGAGGCGGAGATTGCAGGGAGCTGAGTTGCACCACTGTACTCCAACCTGGGTGACAGAGTGAGACGCCATCTCAAAAACAAACAAAAAACCAAAACCAAAAACAAAAGATAGTTCATTATATTCATGTAACTCAGATAAGCATATCTTAGACTAACATAACTCTTGTCTCAGTCTTAAAACTGTCAATAATGAGTAGCCATATCTTGGTCCCTCATCTCCAGTTCCAGAAATGTTTTCCACATTTCATGACAAATCTGTTTTATTAATGAAATGATTTTCCAAACAGAGAAGATTAAGAAATTAATACGGAGATAATAGAATAGAGTGTGACACTTAGGTATTAAAGTCAAAAGGATCAAGGTTGTCGTAATTTGAAAATGTTTTAAAAGTCTTATAGATTTTCAGCAGAGAAGTGTAAGAAAATTTTATTAAGCATACAAACAGTACCCAAATGTTTGAGACAACTTAAAATTTTTATTTGTAAATTTAGCTTATTTATAAGAGGAAGATTTGCTTAAGTTTGTAACTTTGCCTTATCAGATATTTGCAGTACTTAAAAAGAAAGTGTTCTGGTGAAACACCATCTCTACCAAAAATGCAAAAATTAGTTGGGCACAGGGGCATGCACCTGTAGTCCCAGCTACTCCGGAGGCTAAGGCAGGAGAAGTGCTTGAGCCTGGGAAGCAGAGGTTGCAGTGAGCTGAGATTGCACCATTGTACTCCAGCCTGGGCAACAGAGCCAGACCCTGTCTCAAAAATAATAAAATAAAATAAATAAAAAATAAGAAAAAAGAAAATGTTCAAACTAAATATAGTTAAAAATCTTTAGCTAATTTAATTAACAAAGTTTATAAATGGGTTGATTATGTCATGGGATTTTGCTCTATTCAATTTGAGTTAATGAAACATTGACCAATGATCAAGTGAAAGTAATTTTATACAATTTTTTTACATAGAATTTTTATATTTGATCACATATATAACTAGTGAAACTAAGACATTTAGAAGAGTAGGATTTAGCCAAGGTGGTTATGTGGCCAAATTAGGGGGTTTTTTTTTCAATGGCAGTGACCAAAAAGACAGTGCAGCCTTGGAACATTGTCACCATGTTTTTAACTTTGGGAAGAGAGAGGTAAGGATCAGGAGAGTTAACAGCCTGTGCTCTGGAGATAGATTGCATAAAGCCAGTTTAATGACATTGGGCAAGTCAACTGTCTACACTTCAGTGTCTAGATCTGTAAAATGAAAGCAATAATGATCCCTGCTTCATGAGATTGTTGTGACGATCTAATGGACCAAGGCTCTCAAAGTATTTAGTAAAATGTCTGTAAATAGTAAGCACTAACTGAAGTTTACTCGTTATTAGTAAAGAAAATAGGCCAGGCATGATGCTCACGCCTATAATCCTAGCTAATGCCAGCCCCAGCAGCACTTTGGGAGGCTGAGGCGGGAGGATGGCTTAAGGCCAGGAGTTCGAGACAAGTCTGGACAACATACCAAAACTCATCTCTACCAAAAAAAAAAAAAAAAGTGCTCTTTGATTTGTCTTTTGGAAATTTCATATTAACCATAGCTCTGAATTCTGAAAAGTATAAAAACGAATATATCAGAATCTTAAGGGAGTAAACTAAAGTACTAACCCAACAATAGAATGTGTGTTTTCCAGAGGATGTTATGGCAGGGGTCAGATGTTCAAGATGTCTTTCAATTTAGATATTGCATGTACTGTGATGTAACATCCTGCCTACTATCTTCTTTATATCCTGAAATTTGAGATAGCAGATTACATGAATCCCAATCCTTACTGTGCTACTTTCTAGCTATGTGACATTTATGGGTTAAATTGTGTCCCCTCAAAAAGATATTTTCAAGTCCTAACCCCCATTTTCTTAGAATGTGACCTTATTTGGGGATTTGGTAGTTATAGATATAATTAGTTAAGATGATGTCATACTGGAGTAAGTTGGGGTTTCAATCCAATATGATTGGTATCCTTACAAGAAGATGATCATGAAAAGACACAGAGACACATAGGCAGAAAACCATGAGAAGACACTAGGTTGGAACAAGGAGGAGGAGTGGAGTGATGCATATACAGCCAGGGAACATCTGGGGTTACCAGGAACTAGGAAGAGGCAAAGAAGGACTCCCCTACAGCAGAGGTCCCCAACCGCCAGGCCACAGACCAGAGCACAAACCCCATTGTGAACAATGCATGCGAGGGATCTAGGTTGCACACTCCTTATGAAAATCTAATGCCTTATGATCTGTTACTGTTTCCCATCAACTGCAGATGGGACCATCTAGTTGCAGGAAAGCAAGCTAAGGAATCCCATTGAATCTACATTATGGTGAATTGTATAATTATTGTATTATGTATTACACTGTAATAATAATAGAAATAAAGTACACAATAAATGTAATGAACTTGAATCACCCTGAAACTATCCCTCCACAGTCTGGTCCACGGAAAAATTGGCTTCCACAAAACCGGTTGCTGGTGCCAAGAAGGTTGGGGACCACTCCCCTACAAGTTTCAGAGAAGTATGGCACTACTGACACCTTGATTTTGGATTTCCAGCACCCAGAACTTTGAGACAATAAATTTCTGTTGTCTTAAGCACCCAGTTTGTGGCACTGGGTGCTTAATAGAAAAACTAATACTAGGAAATGAATACAGTGACTTTGATCAATTAGTTCACTGTGCCTCAGTTTTCTCATGTTTAAAATGGGAATAATAATTCTGCCTACATCATAAGGTTCAATGATTATATGAAGTAACCAATGTAAGCAGTTAATATATTCGTTATTTTTCCAAAACTGGATGTTTAATGATTGTTGGCTTACAAAAACACTGACTTGAAGGTCAGACTGTATTTCTGAGTATCAGCCTAGTACCCACAGCTCTTAGAAGCATTTGTTATCACCTGAGGGATTCTTCTTGCTTGCTGCACAGACAAAATCAATTCACTGAGACTGGTATTGCAGTAAAGAGTTTAAATAATGCAGTACTGGCCAAGTGGAATGATTGGAGTTATTACTCAAATCAGTCTCCCTTTGAACTCAGGTGTTAGGAATTTCCTGGATAATTTTGGAGGATGGGAGTTAGGGAACAGGTGCTACTGACTGACTGGGGGTGAAATTATGGGGGTGTGGAAAATGGTCCTTGAGTGTTGAGTCAGCATCTGGGTGGGGAACCACAGGGCCATTTGAACCATAAGTCACAGGTCTAGGTAGGGTCAGTTTCTAGAGTGCAACAGTCCGAAAAAAAATCTGAAAAGCTCAATCTTAGGTTCTGCAATAGTGATGCTATCTATGGGAGCAATTGGGGAAGTCACAAAAGTTGGAATCTCTAGACACATGACTCCTGAGCAGTAAGGGATTATAGAAACAATGCCTACATCTTTGCAGAATTCAGGTTCCTCTTGTAATCCTAATCTCTGTCCTTTCATTAGTTGTACAGAGGTGGTCTCTAAACAAGGGGAGGAGCAGTTTTAGGGAGGGACTGTTATCCTTGCTTTAAAAATTAAACTAAATTCCTCCCATGGTTAATTTGGCCTATGCCCAGGAATGAGTGAAGACAGCCCACTTGTGAGGCTACAGCAACATGGAGTCAGCCATGCTAGACTTCTCTTGCTGTCATAATGTTTGCAAAGGTGGTGTCACTGTCAAAACAACATTGATAATAATAGAGTAAAATCCTGTGATTATGTGAATCAGGATATTTTGTAATTGGTTATTGACTTTCATTTTCTGTCCAGTTTGCATTCTCAAATCAGGGTGGATAAAGCAGGAAACTCAATTTTAAGAAATGCCAGAAAAAGGAAAGACTTGTAGCTGCAATATTTTTCTTCCTCAATCTCCCCAATCACACATGTGAATTGAGACTCAGCCAATGAGGAGGTTCTTGGAACTGTTACTTGAGTCCTGAAAGTCCCAAGGAGCCATGGAGCCAGAAATTTTCCTGTTGATATTTAGGCCAGATCAGACCACTAGGTTAATGGCACCAGTATAAGTGGCACCAGATCACAGCTGGGGCCAGTACAGTGTTGATTCATACAGCTGGACCCCAACAACTAGGGATTTGCTATGTGGGCAGGCCTGCCTGGTTATTCTCTTGGAATAAGGTACCTCTGGATTTTATACAATTTGAACTTTTGGACTCCTCTTGTCATTTAATGTTTAGCAAAAATCCACCAGTTTATTAAAAGCCTTGAATAGATATTTTCAGTGTATTAATCATTTTATCAAATGAATTTGGAAATACCTTGTGTGAGTCATTTAGTTGATACCTTTCTATTTCAAAACAGAAACCAATTATGCAGCTTAGTGATACGAATACCGGTATGTGTGCAGTTCTTTTCTTTAAATATCAATAGATATGCATATTGTACTCAGAATTAGAAAGATTGACATGGGACTTTTTTTTCCCCAAGGAAAATGAAATGCAAATAAATGGTCCATTAGCACACAGATTAGTGCTTCTGATTCATGCAGTGTTTCCACCTGCTTAGATATTGTGCTCTCTGAGATGAATCATCCAATTATTTGATAGATTTCCTTTTCCTCCCCAAACTTTCCTGGCTGTTTGGACATAACAAGATCTAGGCTTAAAGGGAAACGTTTGACTTGGAACTTAATTCTTAAGGAGGAAATTAGCTAGATTATATGTTGCTAAAATAAGACAAATTAAGAGTGACTTGGATCTCCACCCAAGTGGCAGAATTAGAAGAAGGATAAATAAGTGATCAGGCTACTCTAATTTCTGGAGGCAGGAACCATAAATGATTAGATGGAGACAATCTAATCAGTGAGGAAGTCTCTGTACCTCTCTCCTAATGCTGTCAGATCCCTTTTATTTTCCAGAGTCATAGAGATTAAAGGCACTTAGCACAAACTCAGGAGTTCTAATTTTAGCCATGTGATTGGTATTAGAATCCTGAAGACTGAGAGTCTATTCTCACATGGTTGACAAATTGAAAGGATCAGCGAAATAAATCACTAGCAACTGAAAACATGTGTGCGTAAGTTAGGGCCTGGAATCTCATTGATCGCATTCCTCATAGAAGGCTCCATTTGTTGAACTTCACATTCTTGCATTCTGCTAACATATAAAGTGGTGTGCAAATGACATTTCACAGTAATACCACGGGCTTGATCCTTTCCTTTGATATCCTTTGAGCCAAAGGACGTTCTCTAAGATTCACTGAGACACAAGTGGGAGAGGGCAAGACTAACCTCTGGTAGGGCTGCCGCTGCTAGCCCTCCAAACAATAAGGCAGAATGTTCAGAAAAGCATTTTCTAAACATTTCTTTTCAAAACTTCGAGGATCATTTTGTAGTTTGATGCACTACTTGACTTTTCACTTATCCCTACATTGTGGTGATTAGTCATTGTACTAGCAGGGCAAGACAATGGTACATTCTTTAAACTAGAAGTTCACATCCACATGCATATTTCCAATAGCACATGTCATTCTTAAAACCCAGAGTCTACATACGTTCCAACTGACATTATGGTCTTTACACAAAGGGGACATCTGGTTATCTGTATACAGGGTGGGAGGCGTCTTTACTCAAATATTTATTAAAATTTTTAATTTTTTAATTCAGTAGCTTTAGGAGTACAAGTGATTTTTGATTACATGGATGAACTATATAGTGGTGAAGTCTGGGATTTTAGTGCACCCATCACCTGAATAGTATACATTGTACGCAGTGAATAGTTTTTCTTCCCTCACCCTCCTCCCACCCTTCCCCATTTTGGGTCTCTGATGTCCATTATATCACATTATAGGTGTTTGCATAGCCATATTCACTCAGATATTTAAAAATAATTTCATGATTCAGAAAAGCAATGTGAAGCTTGATGAAATTGCTAACATCGATTATATTTGACCTAAAAAATGGTAATACGTATCGTTCAAATGAATATTGTTCCAAAGTTGGGAGTGGAGAGAGAGGTTCATTTGCTGACTGTTTTTTTTCTTTTTCATTCTGAGAACATATAAGCAAAGTGAATGAAATGTTCAGTTTGGTTCAGGAATACATTTTTGATTCTCAACATGAAGGTGTTTAATCTCCCTACCTCAATTAAAACTATTTAATAACCTTTATTCTGTTTTAGATGTATTTCTAATTCCTACCTAAACAAACCAGAAACCTAATTTATACTACTTGCTGTGGCATGATCATGGCTCACTGCAACCTCTGCCTCCCAGGCTCAAGCCATCCTCCCATTTCAGCCTCCTGAGTAGCTGGGACTACAGGCGTGCGCCTCCATGCCTGGCTAACATTTCAAAGTTTTTGTAGAGGTGGGGTTTCCTCATGGTGCCCAGGCTGGTCTCCAACTGCTGAGGTCAAGCGATCTGCCCGCCTCGGCCTCTGGAAGTGCTGGGATTACAGGCATGAGCCATCATGTCCGGTCTGCCTTTTAAATCTTAGGTCATCTTTCTGTTTGGTTTTAGAGGCTCTGAATACACTGAAGGAAGGTGAACCAATGTGTTTGAAAAGAAATATTCTGCTTACATCTACATATTGAAGTAACCTATTTAAATTGATCACAGATTAAAGGGGAAGAAAAGCCAGATAATTTGTGCTTTTCTCTCTGTGGTCCTTCTGCCACTGCAGAATGTAGGAATGTGTACCTTTCTCATCTCTTTGAACTCAGCAAATGCCCAACGGGTCAGCCTTGAAAAAGGAGTCAGGCTTTCCTTAGTGTCATTTTGCTAAAGGAATTGCAGAAATCTTCTGGGAGGTGACACGCTTTGGGGTTCTTTAACACCCACATTAATAATAAAAGATGGCATCTGCTATTTAAAGGACTCCTGTTAAGGATGCATTTCTGGATTAAAATTAAATTCCATCTAATCTTTTAGTTAGCTCCATTCCCCCCAGAGACTGTCTCCAATAAAAAAGCATTGGATTTGCTAAAGCTGTATAGCATTTTCTTGCTGACAGCTAAAATTAGGACTTTCTGGGCAGAGTGAGGGGAAGCCAGCAGGAGGAAAAAAAAAAAAAAAGGAGATGAAATTTCAGATGCCCTTTGGGAACTTGTTCAAATTTGTTGTAGTGTATCAGACTTTTTTCCTTTTACTTTGTCTTCAAGTCAACTGGAATCAGAATTTGCAGTTTTTTCAGTATTATTGTTTTAAAGCAAACTAATTTCCATGTGTCTCTTTGTGACAAAATAGAGAATGTATTTATGGGAATATTAACTTTGGAATTTTCAATTCGAGTATTAGGAAAAAAAACCTGAAAGTTTAACTGGGTTGATGCCTTTGTCTTCCCTATAATTTCCAAAGAAAGTGTTCATTTTTTATTTTGGCCTTCTTTATGGGCTTTTCTTTTCAGTTGGTACCTGTTGAGAGTATTTTACAGCATGGAATGGTTGTAAGTATGATTTAGCCATGTGAAGAACAGTAGATATTAGCTATAGTAGTAATTGGATTTTTCTACTTACACAATAATATTAATGCAATGATTTTAAAGCACACTCTAGCTAGTTTTGTTTACAAGTACTAGTGTCTATTTTAATGATGACAGAAACCGATGGAGAAGTTAGACATCTTCCCTAGGGTTTCAAGTACAATCACTGATTGTTACAGAAATGCAATTTGAAAGCCAAATGATTCTGAAAGGCTGTATACTCCCAAATATACTCAGAAAATAATAGGATTCAAAGACTTTTAAATGTTGAATGGTAAAAGTCCAGATAGAGTCAGCATTTCAATTTCTTCTGCAACATCCTGGTCTAGTGTTTGTCTTACTGTTACTGATACATTTGCTTTTGGGGCAGGCTATTCTATATAGTGAACCAAAACACAAAAGACAAAAGCATTGCAATCACATACGCAAATAACTGCACAAGTGATGGGAAGCCTGTTTGCTGATACATAATCTACATAGAGAGCTGAAGGAGGAGTTTCAAACTGGAGGTAGGTTCATTGGATGATTATTAATATTTTTGGTAAAGTACACAGAACATAAAATTGATATTTTAACCATTTTTAAGTGTATAGTTCAGTGGTATTAAGTACATTCACATTGTTGTGCAACCCTCGCCACCATCCAACTCCAGAACTTGTCATTATTCCAAACTGAAACTCAGTACCCATTAAAGAATAACTCTCCATTCTCCCACCCCTAGACCCTAGCAAGCACCATTTCATTTTCTGTCTCTGAATTTGACTACTCTAGGTACTTCATATAAGTGGGATCATACAATATTTATCTTTTTGTGATTGGCTCATTTTGCGTAGCATAATGTCTTCAAGGTTCATTTATATTGCAGCATATGTCAGAATTTTATTCCTTTTTCAGACTGAATAACATTCCATTGTATGTATATACCACATTTTGTTTACCCATTCATCTGTTGATGAACAGTTAAGTTGTTTCCATGTTTTAGCTGTTGTGAATAAAGCTGACTGGGTGTGGTGGCTCACGCCTGTAAAACAACACTTTGAGATGCCAAGGCAGGCAGATTGCTTTATGGCCTAGGAGTTGGAAACCAGCTTGCGCAACACAATGAAACCCCTTTGCTGTAACAATAACAACAACAATGACAACAAATTAGCCAGGTATGCTGGTGTGTGCCTGTAGTCCTAACTACTCAGGAGGCTGAGATGGGAGGATCGCTTGAGCCTAGAGGTTGAGGCTGCAGTGAGCTGTGCTTGTGCCACTGTACTCCAGCTTGGGTGACAGAATGAGACCCTGTCTCAATAAATAAATGAATATGCTGCAATGAACACATGTGTACAAATATCTTAGGGACTTTCAACTATTGGTTATATACCAAGTAGTGAAATTGCTGGATCATATGGTAATTTTGTGTGTAATTTTTTGAAGAACTATTATACAATTTCCCACAGGCTGTGTCACTTTACATTCCCACCAGCTAAGCACAAGGGTTCCAATTCCTTTACATCCTCACTAATACTTGTTATTTTCTGGAGGCTTTTTGTTTGTTTTTTAATAATAGCCATCCTAATGGATGTAAAGTGGTATCACATTGTACCCTAGGATTCATTTTGTAAGGCCGAGTGTGTAAATTTGCACAATGTTTTATGAAAACTAGATTTAGTTGGCAATACTGAAGATCAGAAGCACACAGGTAAAATTTCACATTTCTGTCTTCTCATGAAAAATCAGATGATCCAGCAGTCACTGGACTCTAATTCTTGCATGGAAATTATTGACTAGAGATGAATGACTGCTGCCCCTTCTGGATATGGTAGGAGGTACACTCTTAAGTTTTCCACAGATCCCACCACTCCTTATTGCAACCCTCTTTCACACCCCAGATGATCACTTATTTAACTGGCTAAGCTTAGAAGCATTCGAATTTGCAACCAGTTTCTGACTTAAAGAGTATTAAAGATGAGATGGTCTTGTGAAATGTTAAATGTAGAACATTGAGTAGGAATAATTTTTTTACAGGATTACTCTTCTCAAGAGTGAAGAATAAAATTTATTTGAAAGAAAAGTTGGAAAACTATAGCAATACAAAAAGATGTATATGTGTGTGTAAATATACACATATGTCTTTTTATATACACACATATATCTTTTTATATATAATATGCTCAACATTTAATATATGTACACATATATAATATGCTCAACATTATATCAACAAAAAAAATATTTGCTGGGCACCGAAATGTACCAGGTGTTGTTCTAAGCACTTGAAAGATATCACTGAACAAAATAAGCATGAACCTTTGTCCTATCTTTGTAACACTTACATTCTAGTTGAAGGAGGGGTGCAGAAAATAAACTGTAAGCATAATTAAATAAGCAAATTATATATTAAGTTTAAAAAGCAGGACACAAATTATTAATTATAGTTAATATGCCAGGTAAAAATCATACCTCTTTTAAAAAGTGAAATAGGCAAAAATGTTAATAATTGTATAGTTTTAAGATTTTATGTATTTTTGTATTCCAAAATTTTATTGGCATTGTTTTAATTAGGCAATTTAAAAATAAATTTAAATTTTTGTGGAAAATTAAAAAAAAAGTAGTTCATTCAATTGTTACAACTAATTTTTTCACAAGAGGCTAAAAATAAATAAGTGGTGTTTGGCCATCTGGTGCCCCAAATTCAGAGGTAGAGATTTAGCTTCTGGGTCCAAATTTGTGAATTTTTTTTTCTATACTTAAAACAATACAAAGGTTGATATCAAACTTGAACTTTAGGAAAACCTTACCTCCCAGAAACAGGAACCCTCAGGGTTTAGAGCAGGCATTTTATTTTTCCAGGGGTAAAACACATAATCTTAAATCCACATATATTTGGGTTGAATATCTTTAATATTGATAAAAATGCTGATTTAGGAGCCATTCTTGGCATATATGTTTTTCTTTATTTTTCAACCAAACTTTATAATGCCTCCACCTTTAAATCTTTCTGAGAAATATTTTTATTGATGTATAAGTACACATATATACATACACAGATGTGTATAATATATATACACACACTATACATTAAATATGTACATATACATACATATAATTTGATGAAGTTTTGCAAACAGACCATACCTGTTAAACCAATGCCAGATAAAGAAAGGGAACATTTACAGTTCCACAGAAAGCCCCCTACTGTCTCTTTCCAATCACCAAGCCCCCAAGGCTAATCACTTTCTGAATTTTTAACAGCACACATTAGCTTTGGTTGCTTTGTGCTTTATATAAATGGAAGCATAGAATGCCTCCATCTGATGATACGATTTAAATGGAACCACACTTGGAAAGCTCAGAATTACAAAATTATTTATATTCAGCTTCATTGATTTCATTTACTATCTGATTCAAGTATAATTAGTTTCAGGGTTAATACCACTTGCCTGGTGGTAGGAATGACAGAGCTGTCACTAAAAGGTAGAGTCCCAGGTTTCTTTCCTGAAAATCCTAATCCAGCTAGTAGGATTGGGCCCAGGAAACTGTATTTAATCAAATAGGTGATTCTTATCAAGAATCCCGGGAAATCCTGCTGCAGTGGTACCCCTGGTGGCTGGCCAGTTTTCTAATAGCAGGTAGGGATTGTTGGCGAACAGTTCAAAAGAACTAAGTCAGTGTAATCAAACTTGCTTGATAAGAATCAAGTAGAATAGTTACTTAAAAGAGGGATTCCCAGGGCTCTTCCCTGGAGATTCCAACTCTGTAGAGCTGAGGCTAGTTCCAGGAATCTGTATTTAACAAGAGCCCTGGAAACATTTGGCTAATTAGTTAAGACACATGTATGCAAAAACTGTAAGACTGGTGCCTTGACTTCTTTGGTCATAAGAGCAATGGCTGGAATTTGGGGTGCTTTTTAACATTCCATGGCTCCACAGGTGTCTTAGTTTACTGTGTTTTTGGTCTATATCTGCCTAGTAGACCTCAAACACCAAAGCAGACTAGTGCTTAATTTTGGTGTCCCATTTATATCCTAATATTTAGTTTTCTACTGGGAATCTTGCATTAGATCCAGAACTGAAATGCCGGCAGCTCATTGGGCTAATGGCATTCTATTGTTTTAATTTCTGGAGTGATGTGGAGACTCATATAGGTAAGTCTGGCTTCATGAACGGAAGGGTGCAGCAGCGGCCTGGTTTGTCCACATCTTCTTCTATCTGATAAAAAAGAAACTTGATTGAGATCTAAGTTTTACTAAGTTGCTAAGACAAAAAAGTGGGAATTTTCCGGCCAACCATTCTTGACTTAAAAACTAACAAAGGCAACTATGTGAAATGAATGCTAAATGTTGCTATAAACCTTTGTGGTGGGTACTGAGTTCCTAAATGTGGGATATTTAACTTCACATTCATCACCGTGTGCCACTTACTTACCCATTGTGACAAAAGTGATTCCATTGCTTTCCTTTCTCTAATTAGTGAATAAGAGGTACGTCGTTCTGAAGGTTTGGGGTCTAAGTTCAGTCTATCAAACTAAAATTGCATATAGTAAAATTTCTCTTAAAAATCCTATAGAAAGGCATATTATTAAGATTGACACACTGGTCTTACTTGTGTTTCTCCAACAAACTCTGCCCATTCCCTCCTTTGGGCTTTCACCCATGCTATACCTTTTCAGCAGCATGTTCTTCCCTTTGACATTCACACATTCACACCAGAGTTTTTTTTTGTTTTTGTTTTTGTTTTTTTTTTTTAGATGGAGTTTCGCCCTTATTGCCCAGAATGGAGTGCAATCTCATCTCACTGCAACCTTCCCCTCCCAGGTTGAAGCGGTTCTCCTGCCTCAGTCTCCTAAGTAGCTGGGATTACAGGCATGCTCCACCAGGCCCAGCTAATTTTCTATTTTTAGTAGAGACAGGGTTTCTCCATGTTGGTGAGACTGGTCTTGAACTGCTGACCTCAGGTGACCTGCCCGCCTTGGTCTCCCAAAATGTTAGGATTACAGGCATGAGCCACCGCACCCAACACACACTACAGTTCTTTAACATCGCTTGAATCCTGGGTTAAATGTCATATTCTCAGAGAGACCTCTTCTAGACACCCAATCCAAAGTAGCAAGTCATTCCCTACCACAGTGGTTCTCAAAATATGGCCTAGGAATGCCAGGGATTCCCCAAGATCTTTGCAGCGCGTCTGTTAGATCAAAACTGTTTTTATAATGATACCAAATCATTCTTTGTCTTTTTTAAGTAAACAGCGTGCAAAACTCTTTTACTGTCAGATGTTTTTCTTAACTTTTTAATTCGTTTATTATATGCCTTCTCCTAGGACTATCAACACCACAAGAGCAGAGATCATGCCTATCTTCTTTACTACTGTATTTTCAGAGTTTTAGATAAAGCCTAGCACATAATAGTTGCTCAATAAATATTTGTTAAATGAATGAAAAGACAATGGATAAGGAACAGGAAAAGAAAAAAAATCAAGAAAAGATAAAAACAACCGCAAGGGCATATAACAATGTTAAATGTTGTCTGTACTCAAGGAAATAGGACTTTAAATGAAATTTTTAATAAAGATATCAGGCCGGGCGCAGTGGCTCACGCCTGTAATTCCAGCACTTTGGGAGGCCGAGGCAGGTGGATCACGAAGTCAGGAGATCGAGACCATCCTGGCTAACACGGTGAAACCCCGTCTCTACTAAAAATACAAAAAATTAGCTGGGTCTGATGGCGGGCGCCTGTGGTCCCAGCTACTCGGGAGGTTGAGACAGGAGAATGGCGTGAACCCGGGAGGCGGAGCTTGCCGTGAGCCGAGATCGCGCCACTGCACTCCAGCCTGGGCGACAGAGTGAGATTCCATCTCAAAAAGTAAATAAATAAATAAATAAAAAATAAAAAGTGATAGTACTTGGTGCTGGTAAGGCTATAGTGAGACAGGAATTTCTACTCCTGGCTGAGTGTCTACTGTTTCACTGTTTTTGGAAAATAGTAAGAGCCTTCAAAATGTGCCTACCCCTGCTTTTTTTGTGTGCCTACCCTTTTTGAAGCAATAATTATACTTCTAGTGATTATTTTTTAAGGAAATAATTTGAAATATTGAATGCATTATTTATAGTAGTAAAACAGAAAAAAACTAAATGTTCAAAAATGCTTCAATGGTTACATCAATTATAATATATCCATGTAATGAAATATTTTACAGTCATTGAAAATAACGTTTGTAAATCATGATTAATAGCACAGAGAAATGATTATATTTATAATTTAAATGAAAAAGCATGATTATAATTTATAAACACTGATCTCAACTATAAAAAAGTACCAAAAATACTGGCATGAAATACATCAAAATTGTGATAATCGTTATCTTCAGTTGATAAGATTATGGATGATTTTTATTTTCCTTATATTTTTCAAGTTTCTCACAATGAGTCTCTATTAATATAATAAGAAAGTTATTTTAAATCACAACACATATGCTACAATTTAATGGACAAAATGTTTAAAATTCTCAGTTGTTAAACTATCAAAAAAAAATTGGAGAAACAAAATGGCATAAAAATTACGATTTGAGCATTGAGTCAGTCTGCCTGAATTTGACTTCTCAGCTATGTGATTAACTTGCAAGTCATTTGAATCCAAAATCTCAAATGTTTTCATCTGTAAGATGGGATAATATGACTTAGAGAGTGGCTATCAGGATTAAATTTTATATATATATATATATCACACACACGTCTTGGCCTGGTACTTGATATCTGCTAACACTGAATAAACATTACTTCTTATTATATTTAACTACTTTTTAATCTAGACATATTTTGGAAAATAAATTTAAGATCTCCTGGCTTCCCGATTGCTCAGCTAATCAATGACCACTGACAAGATCACAGAGGTCTGTTTCTCATAGCCTGGATCTCCATGTACTTAGAGGAATATACCAAAGAAGATAAAACCAATACTCAGAACACGAGCCCATGGGGAAATTGGTGAAAGCTAATAAATAGACACCAGTGAGGCATCATTAGTTTTTAAACTTTAAGGCTTAAAGGTGGCTATAAAAGGCAAGCTAAGTGACAGAAAGCTCTGGCCGCCAGAGACTCCAGCTATGCTTGGGGCTCTTAGCAAGTAGGGGAGAGTTTTCTCACTGTGCTGCCTGGGACACAGACAATTCTCCTTTTGTGTTCTATATCTAATGCCTGTTTCCTCTCTCCTGGAGCACCAACTGCTGGAGAAGACCCAGCCAGCAGCCTGGACGCCATCTTGGACATCTCGCCCTTCCCCTTCCCCTCTTTCACAGAGTTGAATTTACCTCAAAATCCTGCTGTTTTGACCCCCTAAACATCTCTCCCTAATCTCCCCACTGCTTTCTGTCCTCAGTGCCTCTAGCCTGAAACTACAATCTCTTCAACTGTCTGCCTTCCAGCTTGCCCCTCTGCTATCCTCCTCACTATAATAAGGCTCCTCAAGAATTATATGATGTTTTCTCCCTTCTGTGGTAAAGCATTTCTATGATTTCTCCTCATTGTTGCCCTTTGGATAAAGCCTAAACTTTTGCTGAACTCATTAACCTTCTAGTATTCAAACACCTTAATTATGGAATTATGTTCAGATTCTTGAAATCAACAGGGTCTCAGTTCTATATTTTCTTCCTGAAACCTCTCCATGCTCAAACTCTGTCACTCTTCCCTCCCCCTACTCATATGTTATGGACTGAATATTTGCGTCCCTCAAAATTCATATGTTGAGGTCTCAACACCCAATGTGACCATATTTGGAGATAAGGCCTTTATGGAGGTAATTAAGGTTAAATGAGGTTATAAAAGTAGGACCCTGATTTTATAGTACTAGTGTACATATAAGAAGAGAAGCTAGAGAACTCACTGTTTCTCTTTCTCCCTGGCAGGTGAGAACACGAGTGAGAAGGCAGCCATCTACATGCCAGGAAGAGAGCCCTCTCCGGAAACTAACCATGCTGCCACCTTCATCTTGAACTTCACAGCCTCTAGAACTTTAAGAAAGAAATTTCTGTTGCTAGGCCACTTTGTTATGACATCCTGAGCTGACTAAAACGCAATACCCTGAAAGCCTCCACTTCCTCTCTCATGACATCTTTCAAAAGACCTCAACCAAGGCAACCTTTTCAGTAGGAAGCCTGAGGAAATGAGTACAATCCTAAATTACTCATCTGGGTATAGTACCCATCCCCTGACTCTCAGAGAACCCTGAGTCATTATCACTCTCTCTCACAACATTATTGCTTGCCAGGATTTGAATATGTCCCCTCCAACATTCAGATGTTCAGAATTAATGGACAATGTAATAGGATTAAGAGGTGTGACCTTTAACAGATTAGGCCATGAGGGCTCCTCCTTCCTGAATGAGATTAAGGCCCTTATAAAAGAAGCTTTGCAAAGCATTTGGTTAGCTTGTCCTTCTGCCAACTGACATGTGATGATACAGCTTTGCTCCCCTCTGGAGGTTGCAGCACCAAAGTACCATCTTGGAGGCAGAAGAGACTGTTTCATCCGTCACCAGCCAGTACTTTGATCTTGGACTTACCAGCCTCCAGAACTGTGAGAAAATACATTTCTTTTCTTTATAAATTACCCAGGTTGTGATATTTTGTTATAGCCGCACTAATGAATGAAGATATCACTTCATGTTTAATATCTGGACCCCCCATCGGACATAGGCACCATGAAACCAAAGAACCCGACTCTGCATAGCCCCAGGGTCTGTCATTTGGTCTGCTATGGCGATGTCTCTGTGAATATTTTGTTGAATTGATTTGAATGTTTGAAAGAGCAGGCTATTTTCACTCATTCTTTCTGTTTCCTAGCCACGTAAAATCTGTATTGAAATTTTTGAAGAATATATTGAAGAAAGGATGAATAACAACTTTCTTATTTTTTACTATTTTTAAAGAAAAAGAACAACTTTATGTGCAGAAAATTAACTTATAATAGAGTGTAAAAGAATGATCTTTTATATGATTTATCAATATCTATGAAGCTAAAACCAAATAAAGGAAGAATTGTAAAAGTGTTGCTAAGACCAGCTGAGTGCAGCAGCTCAGGCCTGTAATCCCAGCAATTTGGGAGGCTGAGGTGGGTAGATCATTTGAGGCCAGGAGTTTGAGATCACCCTAAACAACATGGCAAAACCCCGTCCCTACTAAAAATACAAAAAGTAGCGGAGCATGGTAGCACATGCCTGTAATCCCAGCTACTCAGGAGGCTGAGGCAGGAGAATTGCTTGAACCCAGGAGGCGGAGGTTGTAGTGAGCCAAGATTGTGCCACTGAAATCCATCCTGGGTGACAGAGCGAGACAGTGTCTCATTAAAAAAAAAAAAAAAAAATTAAGATCTTTATGAGGACTTTTTAATTCCCCTATGAATTGTAATACATAGTGGCTAAGAGAGAAACAGATTTGGAGTCAGGCTGCCTTCAGAGGGACCCTAGCTCACCATTCAGCAGGTGCGTGACCTTGAGAAACGGACTCGGTTTCTTTGTCACTCCATTTCCTTGGTTGTTCATTGGGAATTATTACCTGCTTCCTAGAATTATTGGGGAAATTAAATGAGATAACCGAGATCTTAGACTAACAGCCATCACAGAGCACATATTAAGTACTTAATAGATAGTAGCTATTATAATTTTTAAAATTAGAGAAGTCTAGGAAAAGGCAAATGTTGGTTTTGTTGCCCAACAGGCCACAGATTATGGGCTGGAACTATGGGTTAGGCACTGTTAAGAATTATGATTTCTTGGGCTCTCCTTCTGAAGTTGCCATGTCCAGCACACACTATTTTATTTTATTTATATCCCTCTGTGTTCCAAAACGGATTTGAGGGAGCTTACAGATGAATGTAAAATACAGCAAAGTAACATGAGTTAAAGGCAGAATGAAAGAAGAGAAAAAAGCAAGAGAAGAGACAGTAGGGCTAGAAATAAATAATATTTTACTAAAATTATGAGTGTGTTAAGGCTTATGATGAAATACTGAATCAAAGGAAGCTGGGATAGGAATGTTATTTTAATTTCTCCTCTACCTGCCCCCCTTTCATCTTATCTTTCTTTTTCAAGATGATTTAAATGATACTCTAATTTTTTTAAATCCCAAAGCACTTTAGTTACTTTAAGCATCAAATCATTCTACACTATGGATGAAGACAGAGTTTTAAATATATATATATAGAGAGAGTGGATCTCCCTATGTTGTCCAGGCTGTTCTTGAACTCCTCAGCCTCCCAAAGTGCTGGGATTATAGGCATAAGCCACCACAACCAGCCCAGATTTTTTTTTTTTCATATTTTGATACATACAGCTATATTTAAGCTTTGTGAATAGGTGGACATATTAATTAATGATGATGAAGGAGCTTAATACTTATGCCCCTGTGACCTGCTGGATACCAGTCCAAACTTTCACTAAGTTTTTTGATATCACAACTTTGTGAAGTAATTAAATATTCCGTTTTACAGATGAGGCACAGAAGAGTAAACTACTATAGTTATAGGTAGCTAGAACTCAAATCCATGTCTGCCTCTGATGCCTGAACTGCCACCATCATCTTAGGCACAGCTATTTCAAGAGATAATATACATATTTGCCCAAAGACATCAGAACAGTTCTAAAAGATCCTTGAAAAGCTCGGCTACTTGAATTTATTTTCCTATTGAGAGATCTTCTTGGTAAGTGATGCACATCATTACTTGACTGTGTTTACATAATTTGCCATACTGGTAGCGGAAGAGAAATGTAGGGGTTGCTGGGAATAAACTGTTGGCATAGATATGCAGGACTACAGGAATCACTCAGAACGTTCCAGATCATCTCGCTTGAGTGTGAAAAAAAAAAGCAATAAAACAGATTTCAGATAAGCTAATGAGTGTTAAGATTTGGGAGTAAATATGGCAGAGCTGAAAACCCATGTCAGGATCAGAGATCTTTAGAAATATAGTTGAAGCCAAGGGGGAAATGAGGATGTTAAAGCTGTAACGCTTGTTTTGTTCGTATCCGAACACTAGAAAATGCCTCTAATTGGACGTATGAACACTTCTTTCACTCACAGGTAACTTAGACTCAAAAGGCACAACGGAGGAAAAAGTTGAAATTGAAATGTCTCTAGTCATTTCTTCCTCATCCCCCCAGTAAGATACAAGAAGACTGGCATTAATTTATTACTACACAGGAATAGTGGGATTTAGCTTATAAAACATCAGGTCTGGTTGGGCATGGTGGCTCATGCCTGTAATCCTAGCACTTTGGGAAGCGGAGGCTGGCAGATCGCCTGAGGTCAGGAGTTCAAGACCAGCCTGGCCAACATGGTGAAACCCCATCTCCACTAAAAATACAAAAATTAGCCGGGTGTGGTGGTCCATACCTGTAATCCCAGCTACCAGGGAGGCTGAGGCAGGAGAATCACTGGAACCCAGGAGGCGGAGGCAGAGGCGGAGGCTATAGTGAGCTGAGATCGTGCCACTGCACTTTAGCCTGGATGACAGAGTGAGACTCCATCTTTTTTTTTTTTTTTTTTGGCAGGGGAGAATGGGGTCTCGCTGTATTGCCCAGGCAGGTCTCAAACTCCTGGGCTCAAGCTATCCTCCCACCTCTGCCTCAAAAAATAAAAATAAAATAAAATAAAAATAATAATAATCAGGTCTAACCATAGTAACTATGTACAATTCTCTGAATATTCCATGAATTTTTTTATTTTTAATTTTTTCATGAGTGTAAGTACATGTGACTTTCAATGTGTCTTGATTATATGGTTCCTCCTGTGACCTACTATCTTCTTTTACTCATCCTTTAGGTTTTAGTTAAAACAGAACAAATGAGTTATACTCTGCACTCCTTATACCTAGTTTCTAGGTATGGCAGGGATTGACAAACTGTGTTCAAATGTAGCTGCCTGCCTGTTTTCTTTTTTTCTTTTTTTTTTTTTTTTTTTGAGATGGAGTCTTGCTGTGTTGCCCAGGCTGGAGTATAGTGGTACAGTCTCAGCTCACTGCAACCTCCGCCTCCTGGGTTCAAGCAATTCCCCTGCCTCAGCCTCCCAAGCAGCTGGGACTACAGGCATGCACCACCACGCCTGGCTAATTTTTTGTATTTTGGTAGAGACGGGGTTTCACCATGTTGGCCAGGATAGTCTCCATCTCCTAAGCTCGTGATCTGCCTTCCTCCATCTCCCAAAGTGCTGGGATTACAGGCATGAGCCACTATGCCCGGCCCTGCCTTGTTTTTGTCATTATAAATTTGCTGGACCACAATGAGCTCATTTGTTTACGTATTGTCTATGGCACTTTTGCACTTTATTGGCAGAGTTGAATAGTTGTGACAGACACTGTCCGGTCTGCAAAGCCTAAAATATTTGCTATCTCACCCTTTACTGAAAAAATTTGCCAACTCTGGTGGTAATAAGAGAGAGACTTTTATTTCTCATTTTATATGTCAAAACAAAAAATACGCAATGGGGGTGATTTGTGTGTGTGTGTGTGCTTTTCTGTATATACACTTTTTCTCTAAAAATATTTTTAATTAAAATATTTTAAAGTCTGCAGCTCAAATTATATTTCTGTGAAGGCTTCTATCATGGTCTGCCTCCTATGTTTCCAGAGAGGTATTAGAGTTTTCTATATTAGTAGCTATTATATTGCATGGCAATTAATGTTTCCATGTCTGTCTCTTAGACAAGCCCATGAAACTTCATAATGACAGAGACTGAGCCAATTATTTTTTTTCTAGGGGCTAATCAAGAATACGATGGTTTTACAGCATAATGAGAGAAAATGCTTCTTCGCCTTTTCACAAAGTTTTACAAAGTATTTTAGTAACGATTATTTAATTATCTTCCAGTTTTTGCTCAAATATTACCTAATCAGAGAACACTTCTCTGAATACCCTATATAAAAGAATAGCCAATTATACTCTAATCCCTTTATTTCATTTTTTATTTTTTAAAATCAATTTCATTGCATTTATTTAGGGTATAAAACATGAGGTTGTTGGATACATAAATAGTAAATTGGTTACTCTACTGAAGCAAATTAACATATCCATCATCTCACATAGTTACCCTTTCATTGTGACAAGAACAGCTAAAATCTACTCATTTAGCAGAAATCCCTAGAACAGTACAATTTTTTAAAACTATAATCCTCATGTTATACATTAGGTTTCCGGACTTGTTCATCCTATATATCTGCTACCTTTTTTTTCCCCCCCCTGAGATGGAGTCTGGCTCTGTAGCCCAGGCTGGAGTGCGATGGCACGATCTTGGCTTACTGCAACTCCTGTCTCCCGGGTTAAAGCGATTCTCCTGCCTCAGCCTCCTGAGTAGCTGGGGTTATAGGTGCATTCCACCATGCCTGGCTAATGTTTGTATTTTTAGTAGAGATGAGGTTTCACCATGTTGGCTAGGCTGGTCTCGAACTCCTGACCTCAAGTGAGCCACCAGCCTCAGCCTCCCAAAGTGCTGGAATTACAGGCGTGAGCCACCACGCCCCATGTCTGCTACTTTTTATCCTCTAACCTAGATCTCCTCATTTCTATCCCACTCCTCCCCTGCCCCTAGCAGCCACTGTTTTATTCTCTATCTCTGTATATCTGTATATTTGAATTTTTTTTTTAGATTCCACATAAAAGTGACAGCCTTCAACATTTTTCTCTCTGTGTCTGGATTATTTCACCTAGCATAACATTCTCCAGGTTTATTAATGTCTGGCAAATGGCATGATCTTCTTTTTTAAGGCTGAGTAATATTTCACTATATATGTATACATATATATAACAATTTATACATTCGTTGATGGAGTCAGCTTGTGTCCAGTTCTGGGCTATTAGGAATAATGCTGCTGTGAATATAGGAGTGCAGATGTCTTTAGGAGGTGGTGATTTCACTTCCTTTGGTTATGTACTCAGAAGAGGAATTGCTGGGTCGTATGGTAGTTAGTTACAGTTTTAATTTCTTTAGGAACCTCCATACCGTTTTCTATAAAGGTCGCACTAATCTATATTTCTAGTGACCATGTACAAGGGTTTCCTTTCCTTCACACCTTCTCCAACATTTGTTATCTCTTGACTGGCAATAGCCACGTCAACGAATGTGAGGTGATGACTCACAGTAGCTTTGGTTTGCATTTCCCTGATAATTGATGATGTTGACCACCTTTTCATACACCTGTTGACCATTTTTATGTTTTCTGAGGAGAAATGTCTATTTGTGTCCTTTGCCCATTTTTAAATCAAGTTATTTGTTTGTCTACTATTAAGTTGCGTGAATTTTGGATACTATCACTTTATCAAATGTATGGTTTGCAAACACTTTTTTCAGTCCATAGATTGCTGTTTCATTTCATTTTGTTGATTGTTTCCTTTGCTGTGCAGAAAATTTAGTTCGATGAAATCTCATTTATTTACTTTTGCTTTTGTAACCTGAGCTTTTGGTGTAATAGCCAAAAAACTATTGCCAAGGCCAATGTAAAGGAACTTTTCTTCTACGTTCTCTTTTGGGAGTATTATAATTTCAGATCTTATGTTTAGTTATTTAATCCATTTTGAGTTCTTTCTTTCTCTTTAGACACAAAGTCTTGCTATATTGTGCGGGCTGGAGTGCAGTGCCTATTCACTGGTGCAATCATAGTGCACTATGGCCCCAAACTCCTTGGTTTAAGCAATCCTCCTGCCTCAGCCTCTTGAGTAGCTGGAGCTATAGATGTGTTCCACCACATCCAGCTTTTGAGTTTATTTTTGTGTATGGTGTCAGACAAGGGTCTAATTTCATCATTTTGCATGTAGATCTTCTACTTTTTAATTTTTATAACACATATAGCTACTTAACACAGTATTTATTAATTTATGTCCCCTCTCTTCTCACTCCACTAAAGTGTCAACTCTCCACGGGCAAGTACTTAGTCTTTACAGTTTGCTGCTACATTCTCAGTGCCTAAACCATGGCTTGGAACATAAGAGTGAAACAACTATTCTCATCTTCATTTAATATAAGATACTCCTTTATTTTATGTACCATTAAGAAAGCAAAATTTCTACCACTATGCAATGTATGCATGTAAGAAATCTGCACTTGTGTCCTCTAAATCTATATATTTTTAAAAAGCAAGATCATTTTAATTAAACTACAAAATGCCACTGATTATTAGATGCACCTTAGCTTCAGAGTTGTTAAAATGAAAAAAATAATGTGTCTTGGAATCAACGTAATAAAGTTAAGAACTACCTTCACCTCCCACCCCCAACAACGACCATTTGTTGGCTTTCATAACTGCCCTAAGAGTTTTCAATCCTTATAACAATTTCTGCTTTCTGGAAGGGAACACTGAGTTTTGTAGTATCAAAGAAATTTTCTCAAGATCAAAGCATGAATCTGGGATTTAGAGTCCATGGCCACCATGTCCATGTGATTGGAATCCAGCAATAGGGTACCCCCTTAGCAATATAAATTGCCATTAATTAAAAATTTATAATTATTTAGTGATTATCTCCATAAGACATGTTTAAAAAACATAACCACAATATTATTATCATACCAAGAATTAACAATAATTCTTTTATGTCATATGATATTCAATCAAATTTTAAATCTTTGATTTAAAAATTTTAAAATAACAACTTTGAGATGTAACTTACATTCCATAAAATTCATACTTTTAAAGTATACAATCTGATGATTTTTAAAGTATATTTGTGCAACCATCACCACTATATAATGCCAGAACATTTTTATTACTTCTAAAATGAACATCTCATACCAATTAGCAGTCACACCCTATTTACCCACAAACTTTCCAGTCCTAGGCAACCATTAATCAATTTTTTTCTTTCTATGGATTTACCTATTCTAGACATTTCATATAAATGGAGTCATGAAATATCTGACCTTTTGTGTCTAGCTTCTTTTACTAGCATGTTTTCATGGTTCATCAATGTTGTACAATATATAATTAATTCATTCTTTTCGGTGGCTATTATTCCATTGTATGGATATACTACATTACATTTATATGTTCATCAGTTGATAGACATTTGGGTTGTTTCTACTTTTTGGCTATTATGAATAATTCTGCCATGAACATTTATGTACAAGTTTTGTGTAGACATATGTTCTCAATTCTCTTGGGTATATACGTAGGAGTGGAATTGCTGGGTCATATGATAACTCTATGTTTAACTTTTTGAGAAACTGCTATACTGTTTTCATAGTGGCTGCCTCATTTTACATTCTCAACAGCAATGTATGAAGATTCCAATTTCTTTACATCCTCACCTGCACTTGTTATTGTTTGTCTTTTTTATTATTCCTATCCTAGGGAGTGTGAAGTCGTCTTATTGTGGTTCCATTAGTTTTTAAAGTATTGGTTTCTAAGTCTGCAAACTGTTTATAATTGATCCTTGTGGTTGTGATCTCTGAAAATTTGGCAAATTGTCATTACAGCCATATGTGTATACACCCACTTCTATTAAATCCCCAGGGCTCAATCTGATGGATTTTAACAACACTCCTGTGGAGTAAGTTGATAGGAAAATCATCATCTCCAAGAGGTATAAGCTGAGAGACACTGCCAGCCAAAAGTAAATCACCTTATTCACAGTTTGGTGTTTTATTACCAGGTCGCTCTGCCCATAGATAAGGAATGGGAGAAATAAGAGACACAGAAAAGACTCACTGAATTATATACTCCATTAGAATATCTAAATCTAAAGCAGAACTTGCATCTACAATATGTCTTTTTATGATTTGTCCATTCGCTCTTAAAGCCAGGAAGGTGACAATAAAAAGACTCTGTATCATGTAAAGTGACACGTTTTATTTTTCATATTTGTTCCCCAAAGAGGTAGCAGTGCAAAGAAATGGCACCTCTCTAAAAGCCAAAGCACTTCCATCATTCATGAGCTCTCCGTGGTGCTGGCAGAAAAGCAGATATTTCAGTTATCAAAAATCAAGACACAGTTTAACTTTTATCAGGGCCTTGATATAACTTGTGCATGTGCATGTGTATACAGATGTGTTTTATATTAGATACCTCAGCCGTAAGAAATCATTGCCTACTGCTGTTTGTCAATCAGAATAAGACTGTAATGTTTAGATGAGGGTTCTTTAATGATAAAGCAGTGGGCAGAAGCAAAAGGACAATGAAATACCACGCCTCCCCACAAAAGCCCAAATTCCAGTCTTGCAAATGTCTATTGCATAATTTTTCTGTCTAATGACCACTCTCAGAAAAACAGGAAACAAAAGGAGACCGTTCACATTGTTAAGTAACAACACGTAAATGTATATTTTATCAATAAGATATTCCTAAATACTTTTAATGTTTCCAGGTGAACCTACTGTTGTGTCTATATATTGATTGTGCTTCTCAAACTAATCAATTATTTGTATACTTACTTCCATGACTACTTATTGCATTAGTTAACTCATTGAATATATATTGACCATTTACTATGTGCAAGGCCCCAGGCAAGGCTAATCTTCTCTTGGTCTAGCTATTGACAGCACTGAGAATTTCCTTGCTATCTGGATTGACCTTCCCCAGATAGCCACATCATTCAATTCACCTACTTCACATGTGTGTTTAAATGGTACTTCACAGTTGAGGGAGCACCCTGTCTAAAATTCAGCTTTCTCCCATAACCCCACCTCAGACCATCTCCTTATTTGTCTTGTCTTCAAAATAGTTATTATCTTCCAATCTCTTACATAATGTACTTATAATAAATAAGTCACATTATTATGTAAGATCTATGAGGGAAGGGATGTCTTTTTGTATTCTCTCTCCTTCCCTCCCCTCCTCCCCAACACACTATGTTATTTCTAGGGCCTGAACAGCCCCTGCTACACAGTTGGTGCCAAATAAATATCTGCTGGATGAATGAATGCATGGAAATGGCCACTACTTATTGGTTTTCCCAGTTTTTGACTTCCCTAATGCCTTTGACATTTTTAAAAACATACACTTATTAGTCTCTTTTCATTTTAGATAATTTCCCCATATTTGTTTTTCTTTTTTTCTAGTTGCTTAGTTGAGTTTGTTCTGCAGCTGCTTCTTTTCTCATTCTATGTGTTCTCCCTTGTTATCTAAGCGACTCCCACCTTCATCATGTTGATGAGTCCCAGTGCCAAACCCTCCCCTATACACTACTGCCTATAGGTCATTTCTGCATTGAACACCTTAAATGGAATATGGCCCAAACAGAAATGATCACCTCCCTGTAAAATCTGTTGTGAACTTATAAGCTTCACCTTGGTTAATAACTACTAATACCCAGCCTCCTAAGATAGCAATGTCAGAATCCTCAGGGTCTCTCCCTGATAATCTTATGAATTCTACCTCTCAAATATCTCTTGACTCCAGCTTCTCCATGTCCACAGTGTCCAGTCCCTTACCATCTTGTCCCAGATCATTGCAGCCTTCTCTCTACTAGTTTCAGGACCTCTATTCTAGATGCCTGGGAAGCCTCAGGGACCTACCACACCTATAGCCACACTGAAAGGAAGGAGGCTGAGACACTTCTGGGATAAGATATGGTGGTTTTTGCAGCGTTCATGGAGTGGGAGCTTGCTGCGTGCATGAAGCCTTGCTACATGCTGGATCTATGATCAGACAGAAGTTAAACATAACCACATGTGGGCTGGAAAGGGCGTGGGGGTGGCAATCATCTCTGAGGCAGCTGGTGAGAAAAAGAAAAGCAGTCTCTGACATGGGGAACCGGCTTGACCCTCACAGCATGTCTCTGTGACCTGGCATTTGCAGATAGGCGTGTTGTTCTCAGGTCTCTTGGAATTCTAACATCAGATAGGGTCACTCTTTGAGTGAGAAGAAGTGACACCAAACAAGTAACAAAACAAAAAACAAACTTTATAATCTTATCTAAGCACAGATGAAAACACTGTGTTCATCATTACTCGTTCACTGTGTAAACCATAAACTACCAAACCTCCCCTCTCCCAGCTAATATGAGTGAGGGGTGCTTCTTTGTCAATTACGGACTTGGCCTAATTTCTAGTCTTCCCTTATTCTACATATGATTTAAGATACTCAATCATAGAGTTACCCTCCACTTCCTGAGAGCATCCAATCCAGAGCAAAGCCCTGCTTCCTTGAGCCCTCCCTCAAATTCCCTAACACCCATTCAAATCCCACAAACGTCCTTTCTAACACTCTCTCAGATGCTCCACAGTTCCTTATGGGCATGCATTCTCCCTTTGCAAGAACAAGTAACTCAGCTTGCCCAGCTCTAGGTTTGTTCCTGGTAGACTTTGGCTGGAGAGCATGGACCTTAGTATGGGAACTCTGCTTCATAGTTGATTGAGCCAATCAAGCCATTTTTTTTTTGGGAACAGTAGATGCTAGGTGGGCAAAGATAAAGTGAGGGACTCAAATTCAGGCTGTGATCCAGATGCTTGAAGAGAGTTGAATTTTGTAACGTTGAGAATTCTAGTACCAGAGTGAATGTAGGATGAAAGAAAAGACATCATGTGCCACCTCAGATTTTCATGGATTATCAAAATAAACCCTCGGGGTTTCAGATATCTTATGCCTATAGAGATTCTAAAACTGAAAAGAAGCAGCAATTCCTGACTACCGTAGATATTTGGACAAAATTCTGGCTTTTCTTCATATATTATTTGAAAAAGATTTCCAGAGTATGCATGGTGCTCTGAGCATTTTTCCAGGAAGTGCAGATATAGTAGCAAACTAAACATACAAGCTTCCCCTTTGCTCTCTTGGATTTGCAGTCATGTGTTGCTTAACAACGGGGATATGGTCTGAGAAATGTGTCAGTTGTTAGGTGATTTCATCAGTGTGTGAACATCATAGAGTGTAGTTACACAAGCCTGGAGGGTATGGTCTACCACACACTTACGCTATATGGCAGAGCCTATTGCTCCAAGGTTACAAACCTGTACAGCATGTTACTGAACAGAATATTGTAGGCATTGTAACACAATGGTAAACATTTATGTATCTAAACATAGAAAAGATACAGTCAAAACGTGATGTAAAAGATAAAAATGGTACACCTATGTAATAGGGCACTTAGCATGAACGAAGCTTGCAGGACCATGAGTTGCTCAGGGTAAGTCAGTGAGTGAGTAGTGAGTAAAGGTGAAGGACTGTACACTTTATGAACACTATACATTTAGGCTACCCTAAATGTATAAAATATTTTTCTCCCTTTCACAGGAAATTACCTTTAGCTTACTATAACATTTTAACTTTATAAGCTTTTAAATTTTTTAAATTTTTTTATTCTTTTGTAATAACACTTAGATGAGAACACAAGCACATTGTACAGCTGTGCAAAAATATTTTCTTTCTTTGTGTCCTTGTTCTATATGCTTTTTTCTATTTTTAATATGTATTTCTTTTACTTTCTAAACATTTTTGCTAAAAACAAGATGGAACACATTAGCCTAGGCCTACACAAGGTCAGGATCATCAATATCACTGTCTTCCACCTTCACATTATCCCACTGGAAGGTCTTCAGGGGCAATAACAGGCATGAAGCTGTCATATCTTAAGATAACAGTGCCTTCTTCTGGACTACCTCATGAAGGACCCACGTGAGGCTCTTCTTGAGGACGTTTCTCTCTTTTCAGAAAAATCGCCATGATGATTTGCTTGGTTTGTTGCATTTTTTCATTATAGATTTACTTGCAAGCAAATAATGCACCTTGAGCATTCCTCTATTAATGAAAACACTTTGGAGTTGGGGTCCGTGTTTTTAAACTTTTTAAGAAGCTGTTAAGAAGCTTGGTGAGGCCTGCAAAAGCTTCTGCTAAATCCTTCACTGTGAATCTTCTTGGGGGTTCTTCTTTTTTCTTCTCTTGCAGTTTTCCTTGTCTCTTGCCTCTTCTTCAGCTATGGGTTTCTGTTCCAGTTCCAACAACTCCTCATTAGCTAATTCCTCAGAAGCCACCTGCAGCAACGCCCTAATGTCATCCTCATCCACACCCATCTCCAACCACAGCCTCACTGATTTTGCAATATCCTCATCTTTGGCAAATCCTTTGAAGCCACTGATGAATCTTGAGTGTCTCCTTCCAGATGCCATTTATACGCTAATTGGTGACATTACCCCTATTCCAAGCAAGGCTCTTGACGTAGCTATAGATGCTGTAATCCTTCCAGAATTGCATCAGTGTCTTCTCAGTGTCTTCCTCAGTTTCAGCCATAGGCTGGGCAAAGATCCAACTCAAGGAGTAGGCCTTAATAGCAGCTATAACTTCTTGATGCATTCATTGGATCAAAGAGGTGGTGTTTTTAGGCAGAAACACCACTTTAATACTGGAATGAAGATTGCCAATGGAAGAAGGATGTGCAGGAGGATTATCAATAATAAACAATGTCCTGAAAGATATGTTATTCCCCAAAGAGTTCTCCATTTGGCTGTCATAGCCATTTAGGGGGACATCTTGGAAGAGGAGCTGGGTCATCCATGACTTCTCATTGCCCCTGCAGTGCACTGGAAGTGTGCATTTATTGATATGTTTGAAGGCCCCAGAGTTCTCACTGTGTCATATCACAAAGGATTTCAATTTGAAACCTGTAACATTGCCTCCAAGCAAAACTGTTATCCTGTCCTTCAAAGACTTGAAAATTGGCATTAACTTCGCTTTCTTATGGATGAAATTCCTCTCAGGAATCCATTTGCAGAATAGGAAGGTTTCATCCATATTGATTTACTCTGGCAAGGAATTTTCCTCCACAATCAGCACATCCAGAATTTCCAAAAATTCTTCAGCTGCCTTCACATCAGCACTCGCAGACTCACCACTCATTTTCACATGATGCAATGAATAATGATTCTTGAATTGTTTAAACCACCCAGAGCTGGCAGCAAATTCAACATCGTGGTCAGGTCCAGCCTTTTCTTTCAGCATCACAAACTTTTTGCTTTGGCCATAATTTTCATGGTGCTGAGAAGGATATACTTCTGTGTCAGGTGTCCAATCCAGGTCATTAAAAGTTTCTTCATATCTGATACAGCCTTTCTTAAATTTTTGTTGGTCTCATGGCCTTCAATTTGGAGCCTGAAACATTGCCTCCAAGCAAGACAGTTCCTTCAACAGATGCCTCCAAGCAAGCAGATCCTTTGACAGCTTTTATCTTTGTTTTTGTTGTTTAAGATTGGAGCGATACTATTCACAATAGCAAAAACATGGAACCAACCGAGATGCCCATCAACAGTAGATTAAACAAAGAAAAGATGGTACATATATGCCATGGAATATTATGCAGCCAGAAAAAAAGAATAAAATTGTGTCTTTTGCAGCAACATGGATGCATTATCCTTGTCCTAAACAAATTAACTCAAGGACAGAAAACCAAATACTGCATGTTCTCACTTATAAGTGGGAGCTAAACGTTGAGTACATAAGGACACAAAGATGAGAAAAATAGACATTAAGAACTACAAGGAAGGAGAGTGGGAGAGGGTCAAGGGTTGAAAAGCTTACTATTGGGTACTATGCTCACTACCAGGTGACATACCATAACCCACCAACATGCAATTTACCCATTAAAATCACTTTTAATTTTGTGTCCAGGCCAGCCACTCAATGTGGTTTCTTACCAGCAATATTAGCAGTGGATTGTGTACCCTTCGAAGCTAGGATAAGCAAAACAACATGAGATTAAATGAAGTACAGAGAGAAAATTATACCATCAAGAGACTTGGTAAACATGAGATGTATGAGGCTGCTGGCCTTGTAACATGGCATGCTGTTTTACAGTAAACTTTTTTTTATAAGTAGAAGTACATGCTAAAATAATGATTAAAACTATAGTATAGTAAATATATAAACCAGTAATATAGTCATTTACTATCATTATCAGGTATTATGTACTGTACATAATTGTATGTGTTAGACTTTCATGTGATTGGCAACATAATAGGTTTGTTTACACCAGCATCACCACAAACATGTGAGTAATGCATTGTGCTGTGACATTAGGACAGCTATGATGTCACTAGGCTATAGAAATTTTTCAGCTCCATCGTAATCATGTTGGACCACCATCAGATATGTGGTCTGTCATTGACTAAAATGTCATTATGAAGTACGTGACTGTATATTATAACTGGGTATGAAAGGCAAAGCACGTAAGTGAATAAGTCTAATAAAAGAAAAATATCAGAAGGTATTAAGTAATATGAAGATTGTTAAATCAGGGAATGTTAGTGAGTGTGTTTAGAGTTGCTGTGATTGGGTGATATCAGTGAAGGCTTATCTCAGGAGGTGAATTTAAGCAGCGATCTGAATATGGAGAAACAGTCAGCCAACCATGGATCAGAGAGCATTCTGGGCACAGTGATCATCTCGAGCAAAGGCTCTAAAAACAGTGAGGATTTTCTCAGTTTAGTTTGTAGAGAAATTCTAGTCCTAGTTCAGGACAGAGACAAGGCATTAGGCTATTGGAAATAGGTAGACTTCCTACCTGTCCTTGAAAAAACAAAATGAGCATTATGTGTACTAATTGATTTTTTTTTTTTTTTTTGAGGTGGAGTCTTGCTCTGTCGCCCAGGCTGGAGTACAGTTGTGTGATCTTGGCTCACTGCAACCTCCACCTCCCAGGTTCAAGCAATTCTTCTGCCAGAAGATTCCATGTCTGAAGAGGGCCTGCTTTTGGCTACAAAATGGCCCATTGTGTCCTCACATGGCGGTAGGGCAGAAGGGCTGAAAGGGACTGACAGACTTCCTCAAGCCCTTTTACAAGGACACTAATCCCATTCATGCGACTGCAGCCCTCATGACCTAATCACTTTCCAAAGTCCTCACCTTTTAAAGCAATTGCATTGGGGATTAAGTTTCAACTTGAATATTGGAGGGACTCAAACATTCAAACCACAGCACTAGCCTCAAGATCTTGGGCAAGTCTCTAATTTCTTTCATCAGTTGGGATGTGTTTGGCTGCAAAGGAAAGACTAACCAACCCAAAGCAGCTGAAATAACAGACTAACCAACTCAAAGCAACAAAAGAGTTTATCTTCCTCATGCAACAGGAAGCCCCCAGGTTAAGTGGGCTCAGTGGTGGCAAGGGGCTCAGGCAGCCTCTCTACATTCTTGAGGCCTTTTTCTCCGGGCTCCAAGTGCGCTGCTGTGATCCTAATGTCTCAGCTTCACACTTCAAGGCCCCAAAACAGGAAAGGGGTAGTGGGATCTCCTGAGGATTGTTCTTTTCTTTCAAGAAGGAAAATCTTCCTGAAATCTTCCACTTTTAAGTCACATACCAACCTGTGATATTGTGATATAATAAGAAATATGTATTTGGTCTTTGTCCCCAGTTCCTGGCATAGAGCTCCTAAAACTCTTGGAATTTCCCTAGTGATCGGGGTGAGAGGACTGTTTCTGTTACTCATAGTAAGCCCCTTTCAACCATACACGAGTTCATGTTCATGAGGCGACTGGGAGCTGGAAGCCCCTAGGTCACTTTGGGATGGGGACTGGTTGCTAGAGGAAACAACCATGTGATTAACCTCTGGAGAGGGGAGGAGGCTGGGGATTAAGCCAATCACTAATGGCCAATGATTTAATCAATCATGCCTATTTAATGGAACCTTCATGAAAATCCTAAACAAAGGGGTTTGGAGAGTTTCCGAGCTGGCGAATGCATCCACGTGCTGGGAGGGTGGCTCACTCCAACTTCACAGGGCAAAACAGCTCCTGCGCTTGGGACCTTTCCAGACTTTGCACTAAAACCTCCTCATCTGGCTGTTCATTGTGTCTTTTATAATGAACTGGTAATAGTAAGTAAAGTGTTTCCCTGAGCTCTGTGAGCCATTATAGTAAATTATAAACCTGAGGAGGTGGTCCTGAGAATGCCCAATTTGTATCTAAGTCGGACTGAAGTAGGGAACATGGAGACCTGTTACCAGTGATTGGCATCTGAAGTGGGGCAGTCTTGGGGCACTGAGTTCTTCAGCAGTTCCATTTGCACTAACTCCAGGTATTTAGTGTTAAAATTGAAATAAATTGTTGAACACCCAGCTGGTATCTGGAGAATTGATAACTGGTTGTTGTGATGAGGAAAAGCCTCCCATATTTTGTGTCAGAAATGTTCTTGGGTGGAAACAAATCATTGGAGTAATAGTACTACCTTTCTGACAACCACAGGAAATGGGAATGGCATAGTTAGGATTCACTTAGGCCCATGATTCCCCCCTCAGTCTGGGTGCGCTGCTGTCCCATTTCTGAGATAAATTAGGTTTGTATTAGCAAGGATGAATGTGGCTGTGAGGGGCAAACAATGTTGTTTGCCCCAACTTTTCAAGTTTCAGTGTCCTCATCTGTAAAATGGGAAATTAATAATAATATCTCTCTATAGAGCTGTAGGTGTTCAATGAAATTATATCTGTAAATTTCTGAGCATAATGAGAGGCGCATAACACAATACTTAATGCATTTTAAAATGATGTAATAATCAAAAAGACAAAAATTGAAGAACATTTCCAGATTTCATTTCATGTTTTCCTAAAGCACTGACATCTAGAAAAAGATATTAATGAAGTCCCTGGGGAATTTAAAAATAGCTGAGAACTTCTATCTAGGATTCAGATGTCCCTTGCTTAAAATATGAATAAAATATTCTTTTTAAAGACAAGTTACAAGCTTTACATTCTGCAGACAATCAAAGTTCACTTCTGGCTCCCTGTTCTCCCTCTTGTTACTCCTCTTGCTGAGGGCCGATCACTCTCCACAATGTCTTTCCAAATATTTCTCATATCAAGTCCCCAGATATCATCCCATCGTTTCCATTAATCTTCCTACAACCAATCTGGCTCATTGGAATTCTTCTCTACTTTAGTGTTATTTAAAATATTTAAGATGTAGTGACAAAATAAGCTAAAAATACAGCACTTGAAACAAGACAGGATTTTTTTGTCTCTGTGAAGTTTAGAGGTGGGCACTCCAAGCCTCGTAAGGCGGTTTTGCCATCCTCAACACATGGCTTCTATCTCTGGGTCCAAACTGCCTGCTGTAACACTCACCATCACCCAGTGGTGGGAAGAGGAACAAGGACAGGAGGAGTATACATCCAGACTTTACGGGTATTATGTGGATAGAACACACATCACTTCTGGTCACATTCCCTTGGTCATTCACATCAAATTGATCACGTGGCCACACATAGATGCAAGGGAGGGTAGGAAGTGTAGGCTTTAGCTGGGTGACTACTTGTCAAGCAAAAACTTTGGAAAGAGAGAATAGATATTAGGGAATAGTAAACAGATACCTAAGAGTGTGCCACATCCAGGCTGAGAGCTGGTCATATGGGATTAATTTTTGATCTCATTAGAGTGTTCCAATTAAGGTGGAAAATGGCTCATTGTTCACTTGGGTATACAGAAGAGAGAGTAGTGAAATGGACAATTCAGCTCCATTCCCAGTATACACACATGACTTTCTAACATATATGTGCATGGTTAACTTGCGAGCTAGTGATGCTGTAGGCTTTGTAAGCACAGGGACCACTTAGACTTTTGTATACCCACTAAAACACCTAGTATATATTATTATGCAGACTGCAGTCAACACTGTTGAGGAGGGAGCATCTCCCTTTATTGTTCATCCCTCCTTATTAACGACTCCTTAAGGGAGAAAGAGCTACTGATCTTCTCTGGGCCTGTTTTCCTTAGTGGGCAGGCTCATTTTATAAACAGTGTTGAATATCCATGTGTAATTTCTCGTTGTTCTTCTCTGCATCTGGTCAGGCTGAATTACTCTTCGATTTGGTCACCTTTCTTTCAGGGGAAGACACAAAGCAATCCTTAGAACTTCCACTTTAAAACCCATGATCTGCTACAGTTTTTTCCAGAGCTCTGCATTGAAGGTAAGCAAGCTTTCATTGAATACTAATTTTAAAACAGCATTTTCCCCCATCTATGTATTGTTTCTTACGTGCTCGGGGCCCTCGGATGTAGAATCTGGGGAGGAGAGGTAAGTGGTAGGATGCCAAAGCCCACCCTGATCCTCAAACATAGATGTTGAATTGAAAATGGCTTTATCTTGAATTGTGTTTTTATAACTGTATTTGGTGAAACACAGATTTCGTTTTACCTCTCTCGATTTGTATACCTAGGCTGGGCCACATAGTGAGACCCCATCGCTACCAAAAAAAAAAAAAGAAAAAAGAAAAAGAAAAAAAAAGAGCCTGTAGGGGTGGCATGTGCCTGTAGTTTTAGCTACTTGCGAGACTGAGGCAGGAGGATTACTTGAGCCCAGGAATTTGAGGCTGCAGTGAGCTGTGATTGTACGTCTGCACTCCAGCCTGGGTGATAGAGATACTGCCACAAGAAAAAGAAAAAAAAAGGATACCTGCCCGTTTTTCATGAGAAATTCTCTATTAACATGGAGCAGCCTAGTTTTACACATATGTCAAATATGTTTTAGTCTTTATTCACATAACAATCACTCTTAACAATTCAACTAAGTTCAACCCAACCCAATGACTATCAGTTTAATTAAACGAAACCTATTACCTGCTTACCCTGCTTCAGTCTCTGGGCTGGTGTTTGGGGACATACAGACAAATTAGCCAAAACCCTGTGTTCACATTCCAGCAGGGAAGAGGCACAAACAGGTAAGTGTTACAATGGTGATGTGCCACGGAATAGAGAGGAGGAAGCGTGTAAATGCCTGTAAGCTCAAAAGTTGTTCTGTTTTCAGTCCTTCCTCCTTTGTTGCCATCTCTGCACCCCATGTCTGATGTGTTTCATTCTGGGGGCAGGGAATCAGGCTAGACTGCTTATAGGTGAGTAACTCCAATCTTTTCGTATCATATTTCTAAAAGCCAATACACTGTTAAGATTCAAATAGGCCATTTGTGCTTTTAAACATAAATCAAGTTGTAGAACTATTAAAAGCATGCACTGTATGGTTTATAATATATCACTTACTGGCTTCTGCCAACATGGAGAACCAATGTGGAGACTAGAGAGAAAAAGTCTAGTTACAAAATCATATTTACTTGGGAACCCAGTCCCAAAAAAGGAACTTTCCCTGAGCTTTTAACAGTATGATGCATTATTGATTTTAGTAGCCTAGGGGCCTTTCCAGGGCCTGCCTCACAGAGCTCAACTAATGTTTATTGGTCAATAGATGGACTGACTAACTTTTTTTCCATTTTCATAAACGCTTAATGAAAAGAGAAACACAGTATATAAAGAACATGGGCCTAAGTAACACAGATATAGCCTTATGTGAATTTTAATATTTACCTATCAAAATCAAGGTCAGCATTTACTTTTTGCTAGTTCTAGAAATAGGAAAAAATGTTGTCCATAACGTTTTGATGTTTTGTGATGAAAGCAAAACATATTAAAAGTTTAGTTTGCTTGGGTATTTTTCCATCTCCAAGGGCTACACTAACTTGCCATCTTGACAGCTCTTTGAAGACAGATGTATCACTTTGCCAACCAAAATGGGTACGTCATTCACATCTTAACCTTGTTTTTGACAGCACAGCTTTCTATCAACAAAGAGGTCTATCTGTTTCTCCAAGAACAGAGAAACTAGTTGTAGTTTGATTTCCTGTAATGTCAGTATATTCACTTTGTATATGCTATGCAAACTCTATTCTTTAATATATTAATTCTTTAATATATATATGCTTTATTAATTTCATGTAAAATATAGGGAAGCCTATAACAGATGTGAAGAAATGCTAAGAAACAGAACAGTAAAGATACAGTTGAAAGTCACTTTGTACTGTTCTCTGTTGTTGTACCTGTCCCTCCATCCCCAAATATAACAAAACACTGAGCTCAAGTGAGTATCTGTCCCTCTTGATCATGTTTTAATGATGTTAGTACAATTGTGTGGATTCATAGAATTATGTTTTAAAATAAAAATTTAGGCTGGGCGTCGTGGCTCATGCCTATAATCCCAGCACTTTGGGAGGCTGAGGCTGGTGGATCACCTGAGGTCAGGAGTTCAAGACCCGCCTGGCCAACATGGTGAAACCCCGTTTCTACTAAAAATACAAAAATTACCTTGGCGTGGTGGTGCAGGCTTGTAATCCCAGCTACTCGGGAGGCTGAGGCAGGAGAATTGCTTGAACCCAGGAGGTGGAGGCTGCAGTGAGCGGAGATCAAGCCACTGCACTCCAGCATGGGCAACAGAGTGATACTCTGTCTCCAAAAAATTAAAAATCAAAAAATTAAAATAAAAAATAAAATAAAACAAAATAAATTTAACACAATAATATCCTACTTTAGTAGTCTGAAATTTGCTTTTATTTTCCCACTATAGTATGTTCACAAGATATATTCACCTTTTTTTCTTTTTCTCTTTTTAGAGATGAGATCTCACGATATTTCTCAGGCTGGAGTACAGTTGCTATTCACATGTGTGATCATGGTGTACTACTGCCTTGAACTCCTGAGTTCAAGAGATACTTTTGCCTCAGCCTCCCCAGAAGCTGGGGCTACAGGCACACCCCACTGTGTCAAGCTAAGATTTTCAAAAGGGCAGATTTACTTCTTCATTTTAACTACTCCATAGTAGTATTGCATAGTATTAATATATATATTTATTGGTTTTTCAAGTGTCGGATGTTTAGATTGTCTATAAATTTTTTTTCACAATCACTCACTATGTTGCAATGAATAACTTTGTATACAGTTTCTCGTGCACATACGTGAGGTTGTCCCTAGTGCATACAATGGGAAGGGGCGTCGTGGATCCTACTATGTCTTCTGCTTCACTAGATGTTGCAAAGTTGGTCTCCAATGGGTTGTAAATTTATAGTCCTCCTATTCATTTAAAATAATTCCAGTTTCCCCACATCTTTGACATTATTTGATATTGTCTTATTTAATTTTTTTTGCTAATGTGTCTGATTGTTGTTTTAATTTGTGTGTTCATTGATTATTAAATTGGCAACAGTAAAAACCTAAGAAATACAATACAGAAATATTTCTGGCTGGGTGCAGTGGCTCACGCTTGTAATCCCAGCATTTTGGGAGGCCAAGAAGGGTGGATCACCTGAGGTCAGGGGTTCAAGACCAGCCTGGCCAACATGGTGAAACCTGGTCTCCACTAAAAAATACAAAAATTAGCTGGGCATGGTGGTGCCCACCTGTAATCCCAGCTACTCAGGAGGCTGAGACAGGAGAATTGCTTGAACCCAGGAGGCGGAGGTTGCAGGGAGCCGAGATCACACCACTGCACTCCAGCCTGGGCAACAGAGTGAGACTCTGTCTCAAATAAAAGGAAAAAAAAAAGAAATATTTCCCAGAGGTATGAATATGAAGTTAGGTTTAAAGTCTCTGGATATATGTGCTCATAATAAGTTGATTTCACAACAATTGATGATATGTATTCTTAATTTGTAGAGATTTACATTTTTTTTTTTTTTTAGTTCAAATGTTTTGAATTACAAACCAAGGAAACTTCACCTTCTCAATTTTAAATTTTGTACTTTCCAAAAAAGAGACATTTATATTCTTGGCTGACACTTGGGAGGCTAGCACTCTTATAGTTGTTTATGAATCTGTACCCTGCTAAGGATAATGAAAAAAACAAGAGAATGGAATTATAAGGCAATTGATTTAATTCTAGAATCAATATTTCTTGTATTTGTTCTCCTTAAAACCTTAAGTCCACTTTACCAGAATATATTATCTTCAGATTTCTCCACGCAAAGCAGTCATGCACTTAGTTAAGTAGACAAGAGTGCTACTGCCTATTTGTGGGAACATTTCTCTGGTGCATTACTAATCAGTCAGAAGGAGAATCAAAGTAGTTCTTATATAGCGATAGTGCACCAAATATGAAGTTTATTTCTCTTTAACAGCTCCTGTCTGTCTGGAGATGGGCCATCCACAGATATAGTCTGGTCTCTATAAGGTCTCTCTCATGAGGTCAAGCCTAATAATAGGCCCAGTCACTCTAGAGAGACAGCAAGATGAGCCTTTTTTTTTTTTTTTTTTTTTATATACTTTAAGTTCTAGGGTACATGTGCACAATGTGCAGGTTTGTTACATATGTATACATGTGCCATGTTGGTGTGCTGCACCCATTAACTTGTCATTTACATTAGGTATATCTCCGAATGCTATCCCTTCCCCTCCCCCAACCCCACAACAGAAGATGAGCCTCTTAATGGAGAAACCAAAACCCCATAAGTATCAATTGAAACTTTATTTTGTCTGTGCCATAAGAGGTTCTGTGACAGTTAGGCCTGATGATAAAGGGTCATGACAAGATTTTCTAAGGGGACATGTCTTAATGCGATGGACACCTCTGATAAGATAATTAGAGTCATGTAGGAAGAGGGAAGACACGAACTCTTCCAGAGACAAACAATGACAATGGCTATGTCTATGTGACATCATTAATAAGAATACAAAGGAACGGTATAATCCTAGGCTTACCTTAATGGATCCACTAGAAAAATGGCTGCCATCTGTCAATTTCTGATCAGGGAAAACTACAGCTACAGTCAGAGAAATACCTTAGGACAGGGGCTCCTAAGCCATTTCGAATATCAGGTTTCCTGAGGAGCTTTAAAATAAATAAATTACTTTAAAAAATACACTATGATGGGCCGAATTTTAGACGCCCCAAAGACAAGCACGCACTAATCCCTGTGAGTATCGTACCTTAGGGTATTTGCAGAGCTGATTAAGTTAAGGATTTTGAGATGGGAGATTATCCCGTATTATCTGACAGATCCAGTGTAATCTAATCACAAGGGTCCTTATAAGAGCCAGGCAGGAGTGTGAGAGTCAGAGCAGAGGACAAGAAGATGGAAGCAGAGGTCCCAATGATGTGGGATCAGGAGCTGAAGAATGGACAGCTTCTAGAAGCTGGAAATGGCGAGGAAACAGATTCTCCCCAGAGCCTTGAGAAGGAACACAATCCTGACTATTCATTTTTTAAAAATAAATTTGCCGGGTGCAGTGACTCCTTACTGTAATCCCAGTACTTTGGGAGGCCGAGAAGGGCATATTACTTGAGGTCAGAAGTTGGAGACCATCCTGGCCAACGTGGTGAAACCCCATCTCTACTAAAAATACAAAAATTAGCCAGGTGTGGTGGCGGGCGCCTGTAATCCTAGCTACTTGGGTGGCTGAGGCAGGAGAATTGCTTGAACCTGGGAGGCAGAGTTTGCAGTGAGCCGAGATCGTGCCTTTGCACTCTAGCCTGGGCAACATGGATGAAACTCTGTCTCAAAAAAAAAAATTGTTGTGTATATTTTGAGGCTTACATGATGTTATATAGATAGTAAAATGGTTACTATAGTGAAGCAAATTAACATATCTATTGTTTTACATAGTGACTTTTTTTATATACAAGAGTAGCTAAAATCTACTTATTTAACGTGCTTACTCATTTTATTGTAAAAAATTAAATTTGTGTTGCTTTAAGCCACTAAGTTTATGGTGATTTATTACAGTAGCACTAGGAAACTAATACAATATTTTTATTTTTATTTTTATTTTTATTTTTGAGACTGTATCTGGCTCTGTCACCCAGGTTGGAGTGCAGTGGCGCAATCACAGCTCACTGCAGCCTCAATCTCCCAGGCTCAAGTGATTCTCCCACTTCAGCCTCCCAAGTAGCTAGGATTACACGCACATGCCACCATGCCCAGCTAATTTTTGTATTTTTCTGTAGAGACAGGGTCTCACTATATTGCTCAGGCTGCTCTCAAACTCCTGGGCTTAAGTAATCCTCCCACCTTGACCTCTCAAAGTGCTAGTGTTACAGGCATAAGCCACCACGCTCAGCCTAACATTTTTATTATATTTCATTTCACAAATCATGAAAGTAACGAGTGTTTATTGCTACAATGAGATAAAGCAAAGATACATGTTTTAAAAAATCCCTCACATTAAAAAAAAAAAAAAATTCCTCACCTTCTCCATTTGGTAACTCCCCAAACTCCATCTCCAAGAAAAAACAATATTAACAACCTGGTGTTTATCTTTTCACATCATTTTCTTATGTCTGAATGGCTATATACATACCGATATGCAAAGACTTATAGAAGGGTTTTGCAGAATCCTTTTGTTGTGTTTTTTTACAAAATAGTCTAATGGCTACACATTTTTTTTCTTATGTAATATGTCATAGGCATTCCAGACCAATTTATATAGACCAAATTTATTCCTTTTAGTAGCTGCTTAATACTCAATAGAATGTATATTTTGCAGTTTTCTCCAACCATTTCACTATTAACGGATTTCAGGTTGTTTCCAGCTTTTCATTACTGCAAACAGTGCTTTTGTCAACATCCTAGTATCTGTAAATGAACCACTGGTGATTAATTTCTATAGGAGCCATGTGAAAAAAAAATGGGATTTCTGGGTCCAGAGGAAAGTGTGTGTTTTAGCAGATGCCACCATATTTCTTTCTATAGCAATGACAGTAGTGATGAACAGTTCCCCTGAAAATCTCTGAAAGCACAGCTTTCCAGAGTCCTGGCCATATATGGCTGCTTTACTTTTTAAAATCTTTGCTCAGTCTCATGGATATAAAATGTTTTTTGTTCCAGTTAATTAATCTTAGCTAATTTGAATGTTCCTGACTACTCAAGAGATGATCTTTTCCTATGTCAGTTGACCATAAGGATTTCCTCTTCTGTTAAATCTTTATTCATATCTTATGATCTTTTTCATATGGCATTGTTTATTGTTATTAATTTCTAGGTGTTAAAAAATATATTGTGGCCGAGTGTGGTGGCTCATGCCTGTAATCCCAACACTTTGGGAGGCCAAGGAGGGTGGATCACGAGGTCAGGAGTTCAAGACCAGCCTGACCTGTATGGTGAAACCCCGTCTCTACTAAAAATAAAAAAAAAATTAGCCAGGCGTGGTGGCGCATGCCTGTCGTCCCTGTTACTTGGGAGACTGAGGCAGGAGAATTGCTTGAATGTGGGAGGCGGAGCTTGAGGTGAGCTGAGATCCTGCCACTGTATTCTGGCCTGGGTGACAGAGCAAGAGTCCATCTCAAAAACAAACAAACAAACGAAAAACATTGCTATAGTTTGAATGTGTCCTCCCAAATTCATTTCTAAGAAACTTAATAATCCTTAGTGCAACAATGCTTCTAGGTGAGAACTTTAAGGGGTGATTAGGTTATAGGAGCACCACCCTCATGAATGGATTAAGGCTGTTATATGGAGAGTGGGTAAGTTATAACCCATTTTTCCTCTTTTCCTCTTTCTCTTTTTCTATGCTTCCTCACCAAGTAATGCCTTCTGTTTTGACACAAGAATACCTTCATGAGATGCAGCTTCTCGATCTTGGACATCCAGTTTCCAGAATTGTGACCCAAATAAATTTATTTTCTTTATAAATTACCTGGTCTATGGAATTCTCTTATAGCAGCAGAAAATGGACTAAGACATACATATTTCTGGAGCTCTTTCCTAGAAATCTGATTCAGTAGATCTGGTTTAAGGTTTCAGGAATTGATGTTGAGGCTCTCTTGATGATTCTGATACATGCTGTGCTCTAGGGGAAGGGCACTTGGAAATTTAAGGTCCAGGTTTCGGAGGGAGGGAGGCAATAAGGGTCTGGAATTAGCTACATACATGGACAAGTTCTTCCAAATAACCTGCCTAAAAATCTGAAGGAGGTTGGAATGCTGGCATCTTCTTTCTAACTACTATTTTCTCGGTATATTCTACAACTGATACCTTTAGAGCAAGTTTATATTTGATAACACATCTGTGTACATGTAAGGGTGGGTACCCATCTTTAGTAAGCTGGATCTTTGGAAACAAAAAGCAAATAAAAAACCAAATAAAAATGGAGGGATTTCCTAAGCATTCAAAGATGACCCAAAGTAATTTCCATTGTTGCTATTTTCAATTATTGCTGCTCGTTGTAGGATGATCAACCATACTGGTTTTCCTGAGACTGTCCCAGTTTTAGTGCACAAAAAATGCCATGCCCCAGGATACCCCACTATTTGTAGATAAGCCACTCAAGTTTTTCTATGCAGACCCAGTGCTGGTAGTTCTAGCTCCTCAGTTAACTGCTTTTTAGTTTATAGCAGTTCACTTTAGGTATTGAGGCCTGTGAACTAGATAAACTACACTACTAATGTGTTCTCTCCCTGAGAATAGCAGATTGCACCAGTGGCCACAAATCATTCCCCTCTCTCTATCCACACCCTCTTGAAATGTGATTTGCAGCACTTTCTATCAAGAAATTGATTCTACTTCCCATACTAATTCTGGGCTTTGCCAGAGAATTTGCTTTGGCCGATGGGACAACAGCAAAGGGAACTCAAGAAGAGGCTTTTGGGCATCTGTCTGCTATTATGTGAATTATGGTCAGCCATGCCAACCCACAGAATCAGGACAAATAACAACTGTTTGAAGTTTTTGTTTGTTTGAGACAGAGTCTCGCTCTATCACCCAGGCTGAAGTGCAGTGATATAATCATGGTTCACTGCAGCCTTGAACTCCTGGGCTCAAGTGATCCTCCTGCCTCGGCCTCCCAAAGCACTAGGATTACAGGCATGAGCCATTGCACCTGGCCCTGTTTGTAGTTTTAAGTCACTAAGTTTTGAGATGACTTGTTATAAAACAAAAAGTAACTGATTTATTCATTGAAGTATTTGACACCTACTCAGGTTCCAAAGGAACTGGATTTTTCTGTCTGGGTCTGAATTTCTTAATTAATAGAATGGTATGATTTGTATATTATAGAATGATATATAAATAAAATCCATACAAAGCTGAAGCACCCTATAGTGCAATTTAAATAAGGAGTCACATTGAAAGATATAATGGTAAAGCAAACAAACAAGCAAACAAATAAATATATAAAACTAAAAGCAACTAAAATATTTTATGAAATTTATGGAGCAAATGTCAAAGGGGAATTATATTAGTGTGCACTATAAAACTTTTTCAAATCCTCTAGCCTGTTTTTGTCTCTTAATATCTCCCATATTTGCCACCTGTGCTGACATCTCTCTTCTTTATTCTGAGATCTCCAAAAATTTTTTCACCCTATGCCCATGCCCATAACTGTTTGAATTTATTTATTTTCCCTCTTCTTTCTAGAGTAACTCCCTGCCTTTTCCAATATAAATTAGCAAGCAGGCAAGTACACCCCTATACTTTTCAACTTGCCCATTTCCCTGAAACTGAGTATCAATTGGCATCAGAAACACGGTTGGAAACATAGAATAATACTTTCAGAAGTGTGTGTGGGGAAGTGGGGGGAGGAACCATGAGCTATGAGGAAGTCTATGAATAGTCACATAAATAAATAAAGACACCAGTACAAATATGCTTCAGTTTAAACAAAGTGACTGACATGGTTATGGCAAATTGGTTTTAAAACTTTCTGAAAAAATAATAATATAGAACTAAGGCCAGGTGTGGTGGCTCATACTTGTCATCCCAGCACTTTGGGAGGCTGAGGCGGGCAGATCACTTGAGGCCAGGAGTTTGAGATCAGCTTGGGAAACACATGGTGAAACTCCGTCTCTACAAAATACAGAAATTAGCCAGGCATGGTGGTGTGTGCCTGTAGTCCCAGCTGTTTGGGAGGCTGAGGAGGGAGGATAGCTTGTGCCCAGGAGGTTGAGGCTGCAATTTGCCAAGATTGTGCCACTGTACTCCAGCTTGGGTAACAGAATGAGACTCTGTCTCAGAAAAAACAAACAAACAAACAAACAAACAAACAAACAAACCACCTAAAATTCCAGATGATCTCAGCTAAATATAAGAATTACTGGTAATTGTAGAGTGGGGTGGGAGAGTAGGTTATGACATAAGTCTTGATATTGATAGAGAAACACATTTACATTGTTTTGTTTAAAATCTAAGGAAAAATACCAGAGTAGCAGATTAATAAATATAACTTCCTTAACTTCTTAGCCACCAGAATGGGAAAAATGTCAGATAATTCAATTAATCCAGTTAGAGATGGAAAATACTTCAACTGGATTAACTTTAAACTCATCAATCAATTTAGGATGAATTATCTTCATATTATTTGGGCTTTTATGTAGACAAATATTTTTAAATCTTCAGAGAAATATTTGTAATTTATTTCTTATGATTTCTGCACATTTTCTTTAGCATTTATTTCAGGTGTGTTTTTACACATTGCTATAGATTATGAGCATAATTAATCTTAGCTTTTATATTTTTAGCATTTTTATATTTATTTAAAATAGTGGTTTATTTTGCAGATTTATCTATCACTTTTAGTGAAATTTTTAATGATTATGAGAGATTTTTCTGGGCTTTCTAAGTATATAATTTTGTTAATAAAAAATAATGACAATTCCCCTCCTTCCAATATTTATTCCTCTTATTTCTATTTCTTATTTTAAGAACCAGCCAGAATATTCTGAAAAATTTTATTTAATATTTATGATGGGGCAATCTTTTATCTTTTTGAATTTTAATGGAAATGCCTTTGGTGTTTCACCATCAAACATGATGTTGACTCTTGGCTAAAGAGAGATATATTTATTAAATTAAGAAATGATCCCTTTTTGGTCAAAATTTTAAAGAATTTTAAAATATTAGTCAATGTTGAGTATAGAATTTTAAGTTGTTCTTTAAAGCAACCAAAATAGCTTTGAAAAATATTTTAATATAACTTGAATGTGTCCAATTAGATTAAAACTCTTTTATAAGTAGTATACAGTTTAATTTTCTATAACATGTAGAAAATTTATAATAAACTGCAATGTGCAAGTACAACATGAAGTTTTCACTCCTACTCTTTCATTTAAGCTTAAATAATAACTCAAATTCATGCTTTTTAATATTATGCTTATTCAATTATTTTTGAATTTCTGTCACAATTTTTTCCCTGTATATTATAATACATCACAGTTGATTAATGCAGAAAGCTCTGACAGATATTTTAGTGAGTTGATTTGTACCTCTTAATGTTTGAAATTTATATAGTTGGTTGACAGCCTGGCTAAGGCAATAAAATACTGAGAAGTAAAAATACAAGCTCATTCTTAGTTAACATATGTTTTCTGTATCAGCATCATAAAATTCCACATTTGCAAATTTTGTTCATATGCTGAAGTTTTATTGGAAGTAACAAATTGTTGTCACATGAATTTCTCTGAGTTAAAAAGTGACACTCTAAAGACCTAGTTTTCTGCAGAGCAGTATACAAATTTGGCTAAACAGTTTTCTTACAATTATGTAAAAATAACAAACGAGGCTTAGAGGGAAACAGACTGAAAGGAAATGTATCAAAATGTGTTTCCTCTCCCTCATGTCTCAGCCTAGGGGTACTATCCTCCTGGCAGTCTCTATTGACACTCTAACTGGATTGCGCGCCCCTCCTATGTGCTTTTGGCCCCTTCTTCCTCTGTCACACTGTGGTAGTGGTGCATGGCAGGTCATGTCCCCCAGGGACTGTCAGTTCTAGGAGTGAAGGGACTGCTTTGTGCATGTCCTTATCATCTGTCTACTGCTCAGTTAACATTTGCATGGGGAATAGATCCATGAATGAATGAATGCATGGATGTTTGACTGTTACGCTATGGACATTCACAAAACATTAGTAGCTCAAAATTTGTGTTTCTATTTTCCAAATTCCCTTTAACATACACATTTTATAATGTTTGGTTTTCATGTGAACGAGAATGTGCAAAGGCAAGCATCAGAATAGCAGAATATCTTGAAAAGAGTTTTGTTTTTTTCTTTCTGAGATGCAATTTTTATTCCAATACCACCAGCCATGAGGGAGGCATATTATTTCCTGCTTTCTGCTTTGCTGGGACCTCACTGCCTGGCCCTCTTGTGGTGGGGTAGGATAAGGGCATGTTACTTGTTCTTACAAGAGAGATGTAGGAGGTAATAGCACGTGTCACTTCCAGGTCAAAGTATTGCTGGTGTGAGCCCCTCCAGAGCTTACTTCCCCTTAGCCACAGTGACCAGAATAGTCCAGATATTGCTGTCAGCCAGGTTCTCAGCGTGAGAACCTCATGAAGCATAGTTCCCTGCCAAATGGAGATGGATGTTATGTGAGCGAGCAGTTAACCTTTGTAATGTAAAGTCACTGAGATCTGGGGAGTGTCTGATACCGAATGATAAGTTAGTTTTTCCCAGTTGATACTCTGTGTAGCAAACTTCTTCCTTATGCCTTATTCAGAGATAGTCACTGAGTTCTACAAACTAGTAAATTAAGCACAGAAAAATGAATTCTCTCTCTAAAGATGGAATACAATTTAAATGCTAAAAGATTAGAAAAGGAAGTACTTCTGCTTTGCAACCCCTGTACCAAGTTGGAATGCCTTGTAGGCTTATGTCCTGAGGCTCTCCTTTTTCTTTCCTTCAGAGCCAGTTAGACCAACAATCTTACCTAAGTGGTTAGAATTAGATACAATTCTTGACTGTGACATTTGGGGTCTTTTGAACATTTTCAAGTCCAGTGGCTGTAATATCGAAAAAAAAAAAAAAAAAAAGATAGAATGTGGCCAATCACATTACTTCAGGGTTTTGTTTTTTTTTTTTAGCCCTAAATGTCAGTAGCTAGATTGATACATATCACTCTCTGAAGTACAGGCCAGAAAACTAGGAGTTATAAATGTCAGTTTTGATGTGTGTTTTAGTGCCTTCAAACATTCCCAGTGGCGGAAACAAGCAGGCTGTTAATACGGAAGTTCCTTGCATTACACAGGGACCTACTAGGACTGGCAGTAATTGGTAATACTTGGAAAATCTATGAGGAAAGCAGCTCTCAGATCACTGAAAAACTCCTGGGCTTAAAATCAGAAGATCTGGGTCTGAGGATCAGCCGTTTCATTCTGTGTGTTACGCTACTGTATGAGCAACTTTGAGAGCTTGGGGAAATCTCTTTACGTATACCTCAGCTGTCTCGTCTGTTAAATACCAGGCAAAAAGTGTTCTTACGAAAAGTGCATGAGATGATGTGAAAACTCAGAGCTACCTAGGCTCAAAAGAGTTAACTTCACTCCTAAGGTGGGGTCCATGGATCATGTAGCTGACCAGGAATGATAGCAGATGTAGATGCATCCAGATAGACCTCTTGGCTAAATCATGACTAAAAAATCCCAAAGGGTGAGTATCAAACAGGGGTCATTTTTCATTTTTGGTGTTGGTGCAGGGATCTCTCTCAAAAATAAATGGCAGCCAGACATAATGGCTGATGCCTGTAATCTCAGCATTTTGGGAGGCCAAGGTGGGAGGATCGCTTGAGCCTAGGAGTTTGAGACCAGCTTGGGCAACATAAAGAAACCTCATCTCTATTTCAAAAAAATAAAAAATAAAAAAAATAAGGTAGGCATGGTGGCATATACCTGTAGTCTCAGCTATCTGGGAGGCTGAGCTAGGAGCATCACCTGAGCCCAGGGAGGTTGAGGCTGCAGTGAGCCATGATCTTGCTACTGCACTCCAGCCTGGGGGACAGAGTAAGACCTTGTATCAAAATAAAATAAAACTGTCCATCACATAAGTGGCTTACACATCGATATGTTGTGGCCATGCCTCAGCCCAGGTGCTCTAGGGACTCTTGCCACTCTGGGCAATAAGGGCAAATTTGCATCCATACCTTTGGTCTTTGAGAGGGAATGGCTCACAGTCTTCCTGGTTTGGGAACCTGCAGATAATGAGGAGCCCTTCCCACCACAGAAGCATTTCCACAGTGTGAATGCCTGGAAGCATGGTGCTAATGTTTTAGCCAAATCCTCTGGCTCTACCTGACCATTCCATGCTTGGAGTCTCATCAGTCAACTCTTATCTCAAATTCTGACATATACTAAGTTAGGCCAACTAAGAGGGGTGCTTAAATTTGGAGCAGAAATCACCTTGAGGAGTAAATTTGGAATTAGCATCTTGGTACAGGCTCCAATTAAACAGTCCCTGACCACAAGTGATGGAGCGTGAGTCTAGAGTATGTTTTTCAAATCTTCATAATTTAGTGTTTATAGGTATTCATAGAGATTTTCTAGGAAAAAGAAGACTGACCAGCAAGGGATTATAGTTTGCTTTGCCCTCTGTTAGACTTCCTTATCTCAGGGCTTTATTTTATTGGGTTGCAAAAAATCTGTCCCAATAAATATTTGTTTGATCTTTTAAATTTGCTTTCCAAAAATTTCCATTCAAATATAGCCAAGAAAAAGATTCTTTAGGGTTTTCTTCATATGTGTGTATCAAGATAAAGATAATACAACCTAGAATCCTCAAAGTTCTTAGATGCAGAAGTCTAGCATTAAAATTTGAGTTTCTCTTTTTTTTTTTTTTTTATGAGACAGATTCTTGTTCTATTGCCCTGGCTGGAGTGCAGTGGCACAATCTCGGCTCACTGCAACCTCTGCTTCCCTGGTTCAAGCGATACTTCTGCCTCAGCCTCCCGAGTAGCTAGGATTACAGGCTCCCACCACCACACCCAGCTAACTGTTGTATTTTTGGTAGAGACAGGGTTTCACCATGTTGGCTAGGCTGTCTTAAACTCCTGACCTCAAGTGATCCACCCACCTTGGCCTCCCAAAGGAGTTTGTCCTTCATAGCAATGTAGGATCTGCTATTTTCTCTCCCTTTGACCTTGAGGTCCTCAGTCAAGCAAGGGGGCATTTCTCTCTGACATTTATTGAGAATTTTCTATTTGCCAGGTACTTGCATATCTATGCTATTTGAGACTCCCAAACAGCTATTTGAAGTAGATATTTTATCCTCATTTTACTGATAAGAAAAATATGGTTTGGATGGACTAAGTAATGCCTAAGGTCACTTGGTTGATACATAGCACAGTTTAGGTTTGGATTCTGGGCATGTCACTCCTGGGTTAGTTGCTATGTCTCAGTGGCAGTGATGATAGGTTCAGGAGTCCTGAAAAGTGGATCTGGGTAATTCTTTTTTTTTTTTTTTTTTTTTGAAATGGAGTCTTGTTCTGTTGCCCAGGCTGGAGTGTAGTGGCGCAATCTCCGCTCACTGTAAGCTCTGCCTCCCGGGTTCATGCCATTCTCCTGCCTCAGCCTCCCAAGTAGCTGGGACTACAAGTGCCCGCCACCACGCCTGGCTAATTTTTTTGCATTTTTAGTAAAGACGGGGTTTGACAGTGTTTGCCAGGATGGTCCTGATCTCCTGACCTCGTGATCTGCCTGCCTTGGCCTTAGTGCTGGGATTACAGGCGTGAGCCACCACGCCTGGCCGGATCTAAGCAATTTTTTAGGAAAGCATGGAGAGGGAGAAGAGAGTTCTAAAAAGATAATGGAATCAGAAAAGTTGAGAATAATTTGAGGTATATTTACATATGAGAGGACTCAAGCAACTAGTTTGGATACTGGAATTGTCCTTTCTGGAAATTGCTCTTTCCAGAAACATGGAACTAACTACCCACCAATGAAGAAGGATGGTAGATCCATACAGCAGAATCTAACATAGCCCTTAAAAAACCAAGAGGTTAACATATGGGGTCTGTGTGTTGGCCAGTAGTTAATCTCTTTTCCCTTCTACAAAATGGGGGAAATAATAGTACCTACTTCATAGGGATGTTGTGGAAATTAATGGAACAACTCATGCAAAATGCATAGAAAGGTGCCTAGCACATGGTAAGCACTCAGTAGACGTGAGCTGTTACTATCTACACATAATGACATGAAAAGATATCCATGATGTCTTTTATATCATGTGAATAGAGGAGGCTGTGAAACAGCAGAAAGAGTGTGATTCCACTTTTGTAAATATGTATGTGTGTATAGGAAATATCTGGGAGCATACATATCTTAATGTTAGCAGTGTTAATCTCTGTGTTTATAAGATCATTCTTCTCTTTTTTAACTTTTATTTTAGGTTTGGGGATACACGTGAAGGCTTTTTACATAGGTAAACTCATGTCATGGGGATTTGCTATACAGTTATTTCATCACCCAGGTATTAAGTGCAATACCCAATAGTTATCTTTTCTGCTCCTCTCCTTCCTCCCCCTTTCCACTCTCAAATAGACCCAACAACAGTCTTGAATAGACTCAACAACAGTGTCTATTGTTTCCTTCTTTGTGTTCATGAGTTCTCATCATTTAGCTCCCACTTATATATGAGAACATCTGGTATTTGATTTTCTGTTCCTGCATTAGTTTGCTAAGAATAGTAGCCTCCAGCTCCATCCATGTTCCCACAAAAGACATGATCTTGTTCTTTTTTAAGGCTGCATAGTATTTCATGGTGTGTATGTACCACAATTTCTTTATCCAATCTGTCCTTGGTGGGCATCTAGGTTTATTCTATGTCTTTGCTAAGATCATTATTTTCTTATAAGCATAAATAATTTTTATAATTAGGGAAAATTGGGTTCCAAAACCAATAAAACAAATATAAATGTCACAAGGAAAAAAAGTCTTTAGCTTCTTTCTTGGTTTCTTAATTCCAAGGCAAGTTAGTGAAGAGGAAAATGACAAGGTGTAAGTCTCATTTCTGTTACCTTGACCAAGTCATTTAACATGGGTCCTATACCTCACAAGAATATTATAAGAAATCTAGCAAGTGAGTATCTGAAAGCACCTCAGCTCTCATAAGGATTTCTGTTCACTCATGGCCTCTTACAGACTTTAGAGGAAGGATTTTTGTTTTCAGTGCTCAGAAATATGACAACCAGAATTTTGCCAATAATAATACTAATAACAACAATGACAAAACATTGTCCAAATCTCAATGACTCTTCTTTATTTTAAATAAAATAACACATGCAAGGATTTCAGTGTTCTTTTAATCCTCTTTTAAGTGGATGTTATTATCTCTGACTATTAAGGTGACTGGAGGCCACTTAGTGACCAACACCCACAGAGTTTACACGAGGAAACAAACCATGTATTCTCCAATCACCATTCATGTATTCTAGAATTTCTTCTGTGTCATTTGTATAATAATATTATTAAGCTCCATTAAAACCCACACTAGACTCATTTTGGAATTAGTAGGAATATACAGACAGGTGAGCAAGAAAACAAAATCTCTCTTCTCTCCTTCTCTCTTAGCAGGGGCTTATCCCAAAGTCTCCACTGATTAGAAAAAAAAAAAATAATAATAATGCACCAAAACATCTCAAATCAAAATAAATCTTACTTTATAACCAAACATAAATATCACAATGAAAAGATTGAGTGTGAGGGAGTACAGAAGGGTAACATTAGAATTGTTAGTACTTTGGTGATTTTTAATCAAAATGGTTTGACGCCTCAGGCTTCTCAATCTCAAGTCATAACTTTACTTTGTTCACCTCCTAGATGCAAAAAGTTATGTGATTTAAATAGATATTTTATTTAAAATTTAGCCATCATAATAAATTTATCTATTTCCAACATGTTAGACTAAAAGCTGACTGCCCTCTGGTGGGCTGTTTCTAAAATATTTAGCACTTCTTTAACTGGATTGTCTCGTAAAATATTACACAGTGCCATGAGATTATTTTACAATTCAATTCATGTAAATAACAAAATTATCTGGGGAATGGGAAATTTTAAAAGGTTAAATATACTTTATGTTATATACACTTTATTAATGTATAAGCAAATTATACTTTGAGTTTAATTTCTAACTAAAAATTAGTTTTCCCTTTAAACAGATTTTAATGTCCAATTTCAATTAAAATGGTGGAAAACAAGAAAATGTTTGAAACTTCATTTCATTTTTGAAACAAAACAAAATGAAAAATTTTGAAATGTGAATATTTTGGTAATTTTGTTATTTTTCAGTTGTTGATGGCAATGGGAAAAGTAAAGTGTTTATCATACTTAAGTTTTGTTCCCTGTCACTGTTTAGATGTAATCTTACTGTTTGAAAAAAGCAATAGAAGTGAGATCATTATATTCCTGACCAGAAAGAAAAACAAAACATTATATTAAGAAAAGAAAAAGCTTGAAAAATATCAAAGGGGTAAGTTGAGTATAAGTAGAAAAGCATCTTTAGGGAGTATTGGTAAAATACTTTGAAATCCTAAAAAACCCCAGTATACTATCAATCCTGCCATACAACAGGATCTCATTCTCTTCTGTTTGCAGTTCCTCTCTAACACAGAGGTTCCAGTGAGCTGAAATCTCAAGCATGCCAACGAACTGAAGTTCTTAGTTTTCATGTTGCTAGTTGGACTGTGTATATTAACAAACTTGAGGCATCACTGGCTCCATTTTGTCAGACTGTTACCACTAATTGAAAATTCCAGCTCACGTTTTAAATGATTTCCTTAGCACATATCTCATTCTTACGCTAACAAACCTTGTGAATAGTATTTGAATTCACACTTAAAAAAGTGATTTCATATAAATAAAGATTTGGTATGAAGAAGTCAAGAATTGCCAAACCATTAAAAAAACCTTAGAGCCTCCGTAAGGAAAATGAGAATGAGTACCAAACAATTTATCTGGTTAATTTCATCAATACCAGCAACAAATCTGAAAACTCTATTTAACATCCTCCCTCCTTTTCTTCTAGGTAGCTGTTTCTTGGCAATGGCATAAAGATTAATTTTTTAATCTTAATTCCATTTAACACTTGCAGATAAACCTTAAAAAGAAAGAAAAAACTCTTCCTTCATAACAATAAAATTGAAGATTGCAATCAAGTCATTACAATAGGTTAATTCTGTGGCTGCAAATACTCAAATTTAAGTAAAGAAGCAGGTAGAGGAGTATTTAAATCCATTCAGATCCCAAAATGCAATCTCTCAGTCAGAAACATTTTCAACATGCAACAGCAACCAGAGTTTATTTCTCCAAAATAGTCAAGAAAGTCATGCTTTAAAAAATGTTAACTGCAAGTATTTGTGCAAGTTAACATTTTTTCATGTTGCTTTTAAACTAATTAAAATATGAAATAGCCTTAAAATGTAAAGATACCACTTCTGTGAAATTTGATTTTTTTCCATTTCAAAAGAAAGTAAATAGAAATACGGAAGTGAAGAAGTGAGTGCTTAGTGAATTACTGCTTTAAAATTGTCATACGATTTACTGTTTTATGAAGGCTCACTGGAACTTAGTTTGAAAGCGGTAACAGCAAACCAGGCTATCAATTTTTCCTCACCCTGCAGAGACAACGCTGAAGTGAAAGGCTTTTCTCAGCGGTTTTGCTTTCTGTTGATTTCCCTCCTTAAACCTGAAAGAATTAGAAATCTCCCTGTTCAGTTAAATTCTTACCGTTTTTCATTTTTGACATTAGTTAGGTGTATAGAGCCTGAGCATGTAGCGTCATTGTTCATGCTAAGTGCTCTCTTTGGTTGCAGAAACATTTGAAACGAAATATATGCGTGTGTAGGTTGACTCTATATCTGCACAGAGTAAAAAAGGAGTCGTCTTACCTAGCATTTCCAGGTATGTAGAAACTGAATAACTAGCATGTTTATGTGTGTATCTATCTAAATATATATATTCCAACAATTGTGTCTGAATTTGCAATCATCTGTACTCTCTCAATGTTCATTAAATCAGTATTTTTATAACTTAAAATGTGATTTTTACATCACAAATGTGTACCGGCTAATGAGCAGCTTTGCGACTTCTGGTAGGAAAGCTTCTCTCTGTATCCTCCGCTGCGCATTACTTTTTCCATCAACAGAGGGCACTCTGTTGTTTGCCAAGGAACTCTGCTACGTAAGGGGGCTGAGGGCTGGGAGTGCAGCATCTGACAGACCAGGTTTGCAGGCTTTGCTCCAATAACAGGCAGAAGCTCTTCCAACTGGTCAGTGTATAATTTATTGGAAATGCTACTGATCACTGAGACAACATACCTGAATGAAAGAGAACCCCATGATTTACAAAAGTCGGATGCAAGTGACTCTTAAGTCAGTGGTGTGTTATAATTTGAGTATCACCCAAACGGTTAGTGTTGGAAATCATCATATGCATACAATCCAAATGCATGCTCAAATACAAGCTCACCTTGTAGAGAGAGTGACAGCTTTATTTATGTGGCCTGTCCTAGCCCTGAGTGCAGGAGTCTCTTTACCGTGCTTGCTTCAGTACAACTTAAATATATTATAGCTGTTTTATATTTGATCTAAGAAAAATGAAATAATTCCTCATATAGTAATCTATCTGGGTCATAATTGACATGTTAGAAAGGTTCTAGGAAGCTTTTCTCCACCACAAGTTATAGAGAAGGTTTCAGGTATCAGTGCTATTAATTTTTCACCAGTCAAAGGCACTAAATTTAAACTGAAAACTTGAAAGAATGAAAAAAGATGCACTTCAAGAAAATTAGATTTTCTTGGGGTATTTGTCCAAGATCTACATTTACAGATATGTAATTTATTAGATGCTTCAACACAACGAAGTAATCATAACCAGGTAGTACGAGGACTGCCATTTACGCTTTGTGGAAGGAAAGTTTTCCGAATGTCTTAAAGCCGTTGTAAAAGCAACAGTGAGAAATCCTAATAGACATCAGAATCAACATATTTGACAAAAGCGTGTGCATGATCATGGCCCATTATTTTAAATGAGAGTGTTCTATCTCAAGAACTGGAATGATACCACAAATAATAGAATAAATGGGAATGTACAAGTGAAACAGCATGACAGCAACTGTTCAGACTCAGAAGAAAAGAGCATTTTCAGATACAGATGTGTTCTAAAAATCCTCTTATGAGAAAATGTGCTCCATTATCACAGAAAGAAAGAAATGCAAGTTTTTCTTATGTTGAATGTATGTTTGTGTAATGTTAAGGATGATGAAGCAAATATTTAACAGCTAGGATACTGCATTACAGCTAACAGTAATTCCTTTATCATTTACCCGACTAGAAGATAAGTGCCGTTTTCCTTCTTTTGCAAATATATTTGCCAGCAGCTGTTTCAACATTTATAAAGACCATTTCCACTGATTGCCAAATAACCATAAATTCATTTACACATATTTTTGAGTTGAAGGCATAAAAATAATTACATGTCTGATTAAATCCACTTATGCCTTCATGTCTTACTAAATCTATAATAGATATGAATTGTTACAATGTATTACATCTAAGTGCATAAATAATACAATGCAGATGTAGAGTCCAGCTTTCCTACAGCAGAATGTGCAGCAATAGTTTACACAAATACAGTTGGGGTATATTATCAAAAATAATTGATTTTAGAAATCGTTATGGAATCTCTAACACATAAAAGTAGGACTTCAACTCGAAAGCTGAAGAAAATGTTCTTGTTCATTATGGCTTCACAATCCTGAAATACATACTAAATAATCATTTTAATAAACTTGTCAGTAGACAAGAATAATTGAACTAAAAATTCCACGTCTTAAAACACAAACTATGGAAAAATCATATATATACTTCCAAGTTGGCTGAATTCCTGAGGTATATTAGTTGCTCCTTCCACAACTTCCCTGCCTCCCAACCTCCCCTCATCACTCCATCTACTCCTATCCACCTCCTCTGCCACTTCGAACCAAGATAATTTAAATGATTATAGTATTTGGAGAAAGGCTTTAAGGGACTGTTCAAAGTTAAGAATCACAACGTGTAGAAACAACAGTTTGATTCCACTCTTAACTCCCTGAAATAGAGATGGAATTTTGCTTTCTTTTGATTGAAACTCAGCTTATAATAACTTTAATCACATAATATTTAACCATATTTGTTATACCACAACACTTGGTAACACTTCATTTTGAGTGTTCCAGCATTATTAATTCATGTGGTATTCATTGTAATAACACAGATCATAATGAACTCATTTGGTATTCATGGAGATGTCATAAGTACTTCCATAGGAATTCTATTGCATTTTAGCATTAATTAAACATACTCCCTAATTTTCTTAGAAAAACAGAAATACACTGTATTTCCTAAGCACTATATCTTTCAGCGGCACATAAACTGGGCCAATTATCTGTGTACATCTTTATGAACATATTATCTATGAAACAGCTAACAAAGATCAGTGTCTAGATTTTTGTGCATTATATAATAATCAGCATTTCATGAATGCAGAGAGAAGTGATATTTACAATGATGTTTCTCATACAATGAAGAAAAGACTCTATGTTAATTTCCAGATTCTCAAAGAAAGATATACATCTTTCTTTAAGAACAAGTAAGCAGCCAACACTCAGAAAATGTAAGCTATCTAACCAGAGAGAGCTTTTCATGATGGCATTTTCCCTGACCGCTGGTGCCCATGCCTCTGTGGACTTTGTTCCTCTGTATTTGTCATCGTGGAGTGCAACTTATGTGATGTCATTGACACAGCTAGGAAAAAATACCAGCCCCTATTAGCATCCTGAGCTGGCAAAACAAAGTGGCTTCTCAAAGAATAGGATAAAACCAGTTTAAAAGCAGAACTCCTGTAATGTACTAAGCTTCAATCACATCAAGGTTTCTGAAGTTATGACACAGGCTTTAAATGTGTTCATAAAAGTAGCTGATTCTATTCTCTTTTCTGCCAGCAGAGATCACATTTCTCAGCCCTATCTTACTCTCTCCTTATGTTAAAGAAAAATAAGACCAGATTTTTGCGTATGGAAGATCCTGTGAGGAGTTTCAGCTTCAAGCACCAGGAGGCCCCTATGTTAATGTGAGGGGTTGTTTTCGTTGTTGTATATTTGTTTGATTTTTATTTATTTTTTTGTTTTGGCTTGTCACTTGTCTGGGAACTGAAATCAGGCAGCAGCATTAGAAAGTAAACCCTTGTAGGGAACTACAGTTCCCCCCTACTACTTGATTCTGCAATTTTCATGGGGGTGCTGGGAGGCGGGGCAGGGGAGGGGGGCGCATGTGGGGTGGGGTGGGGAACTGTTTAACTCTTAAAGCATCTATATGTGTCTTAAAGTAGAAATGTTTAATTACCAGTTAGACCTCGCATTATCTCTTTATTATTTCTCATTTGTGATGTGAACAGAAAACCACAGGTTAAAGAACAACGTCTTTACCAGGGAAACTTTCAACGCTGTGGTACAATTGCAAGAGTCCTAACATTTTGAGAATTATAATTTTAAAAATATTTTAAACTAACACTAGCACTGCATGATCCCAAAGCAGAAAATGAAAAGGACAAGTGTGCAGTTAATGTTTATTTTTCCAGTACATTCAAAGATAATTCGGATGTTTTCTATGAAACTCCGGGCAGTGAGAATATTCAGTTCACAATTCTAATGTTGTAGAGGAGACAGATGCATTTTTTTTTTCTCTTATGGTTTGTAACTCCTGCTACATTTAATAGGAACTGTGCATCAAGGTGTGGGAGAAAAAGCAGATTCCTGTTCTGTAGCTTTGAGAATTACGGACTATTCAGAATCTCCCTGACACCTGGATACAGTGGGGCAGGTTAAAAACGTTGCTTCCTGTGAATTCGAGGCTTTTGCTTTTTTCAACATTCAAAGCAGACCTCTCATATTCAAAAAGTACTTCAAAGGTATGCAATGTATTTTTTGCTTGTTTGTTTGTTTAGGTTTGCAGTTCTCTCTTGCACTGAAATAGATTTAGCAAGCCAGTGTTGATTACCTTGATGTGGTCTGTTTAATAGCGGCAGATTCTGTTTTGCCACTGGTGGCAAACAATTTAATTAGGAACACAAAATAGCTGCCTGCTTTATTTCCCCCCTGCAAGCGTCTGCTCCTTGTCTAAGAATAAGAAACTACCACTATAAAAATCTCTTTCTTTGAGCTGTCTCTAATGAAACTTCCCGATTCCACTTGTTTCACTAGCTTTCTCTGCAACAATTTATTCTTTCTGTCTAAATACTCCTTTAGGTATGTGAGGCCGTTTGTAAATTATATGGTGTTCATAATATCATGAAATATCATGACTGCAGTTTATGGGCAGATGAAGGGGGATGAGTTGTAACAAGAATAGATGACACAAAATACATTGGGAGAGGAGTGAGGGGACACTGGTGCCAGCACAATTATTAAACTTTGAGTGGTACTTAATGAAGACACTAAATTAAGTGACCTTACCAATGGACAGAGATAGCAAATGGGATTCTTAGGAAATTATCTTCCATTATCTTACAAAGAAATGAGGGGACACATTATCACAGAGCAAGATGAGGAAAGTATGGGTGAGCTGAGTATTAGCAAATAAAGCAGTTTCACTGAAAAAACGATGATCCTTTAGAGTTGTCCTGAATGTGGTATATACAATCACATGCCATTGAAAAAAATATAATTTATGGTTTGGGGAGACACATTTTATACAGAGTTTTGCCTTTTTACAAATGTGTCTGACCTAAGGCATAAAAGCTTTTATTGTTTCTGTGATTAATATATAGTACGGAAGAACACTGAGAACTAGAAAACCAGTAACAAGCTGTAGATTTCTCTCTCTGCCTTACTTAATCTCTCTGTGAAATGGGGTGGTAAATTCTGACTAACCTTTAGAAACTAAGTGAGGAATTAGGAATACATGGTTGGATATATATTGGAGAAGATAGGCATATGTATGTATATGTGTATATTTGCTCCCAGATGCCTTTATTACAGTAGAATTAATATAGAGTAAATGACCAAATTTTACATGTACAGCTTGATGAGTTTTTACATATGGATACACCCTTTTGACTACTACCCACATCAATATTTTCATTGCCTGGGAAAGGTCTCTCCTGCCCCTGTTCACTCCTCCAGAGCGAGTCACTCTTCTAACTCCTGTCACATTAGATCAGTTTTTAATATTCTTGAACTTCACATTGATAGGTAATCACAGAGTATGTTCTCTTTTGTGTTTGGCACCTTTCGGACTCAACATAATTTTTTACCGTCACTATCTTCCATTATTAGGGATTGAGAGAGCTGGGAAAGCAGGATTATCTGCAGGTTAAATGTTGACCCTGAAAGTATCAAACAGCCTCTCCTTCTGCCCATTTTCTTTTTCTACTCTACAAGATTGCAGCACAGTGGTTAAGAGTGTTGGCTCTGTCGTCCTTGGGCTGGGCGCTAATTTTAGCTCCATCACTACCACCTGTGGAAACTTGGGTAACTTGCTTAACATCTTCAAGCATGAGTTTTCTAAGTAGAAAAATGAGATTAACAATGACTTCATGAATTTGTTGTGAGAGCTAAGATAATCAACATCAAGTGCACAGTATAGTATCTGGTCCCTAAATGACAGCATTAAGACCAGCCTGGAATATAACAAGTCAAAAATGGAAAGCTCTCTCTCTCTCGGGCTTCTCATAAAGGAAACAGACAGAAGTCTGAAGATTTCCAGGCTCTAAAAACAATAGTTCTATTAAAAGAGAAATAGGTCTGTCAGGCTAAACTTACCACACCCCAGTAGGGCAAAGAAGGTTGCAGAAGAGTATTCTTTCCTAGGTATAGCTGTGTCATTATTCGTCGTTTTTGAATAAAGGGAACACTATTTGTTTAAAAATGTATTTACATGGATTTCATAATTACCAATGCGTACTAGTTTATTTTGAAATAACTGCCAATGGGAATTGATAGATTTTAGAACTACAAAGGATCTTACAGATCATTCAGTTTGTCCTCATTTTATAGATAAGGAAACTGAGGCAAGTTGTGATATTTGCTCAAGATCAATGAAAAAGCCAAGATTTCTGTTTCATAGTCTAAGGGAATGGTTCTTCGATTGTGGTTCCCATGCTGGTACAAACAGCATCACCTGATCCTGACAGAACTTGTTGGAAATCCAAATTTTCAGACCACACCCAAGACCTATTAAACTGAAAATTCTGGGGATGGGGTCCAGCATTCCTTCTAGATGGTTCTTACCTGCTAAAGTCAGAACCTTTCTCTATAGCCTTGTTGCTGAAAGAACGGTCTGTGTACCTGCAGTATCCACCTCACTTGGAAGATTATTAGAATGTAGAAGCCCAGGTCCCAGGATCTACTAAAGTTTGCAGTTTAATAAGATGCCCAAGTGATGTGCATGCAGTTAAGGCCAGGAAGCACTGATGCAGGATATGATCAGAACCATCTGAGACTAAATAGTCTACCAGGATCTGTGCCACTTACTGCCGTCAGAGTCCCTTGATCCTAGCCCTTTCTCAAATTTCTCCTGAGGCTTGCTCCTGCCCCAGAGGATCTGCCAAAACGAACAACTGTAGTAATACCCAGAATTAGTGAATTCCCTCGAAGTGCCAGGTTCTATGCTGAGCAACCTCTGCAGAGCCATTTATTCCTGTAATATAGAATACTTTAAATTCCTTTAATGTAGAAGTAATTATCCTCATTTTAGTAACACAAAAATTATCTCAAAGAGTTGCTCACCCAAGGTTATGCCTTAGTAGGTAGAGGAGTTGGGGTAAAATCTCGGCTATTTTGGACCTTGTTCCATGATATCATGAGACACCAGGTACTTATTCTCACTGGATTAAGCACTCTGGTAATTAACCTAACCCAGGATCTGCTTATCTGCTCTTAAATCAATTTTAACTTGCAGGACTCATAAAAAGTCTAAGGGCTTCCACGGATATGACATCTCAAGTATCACACTGGTAATTTTTGAGAGAAGAAACTAATGACAGCACTAGGGTAATAAACCAGGCTGGTGCTTCTCAAATGGCCTGTGATGAAGGACTATTCAGCCCTCCAACCCAATCTGTCATACATCAATTCTTTTGAAAAATACAATAACATTAATTAATAGTGCAATTAAGAAGACAGAAAAATCAAGCCATTTAAAAAAAAAGTAATAGATGCAAAATTATACTGTCAAATTACTATAAAAATATCTAAAAGCTATTCTCAAATTCTGTACTTATATTGTCACAGGCCAGTCATGGTTATAGACTGATATTGTTGCAGAAAGTACACTTTGAGTAGCAAGAAATAAGGCAATCCACTAAGACTGCAGCATAGTCTGGGCCAATTTTTACATTTTTTGTCAATCTCTTTTTAGAGATGGGTTCTTGCTGACCGGCCTGGCCAACATGGCAAAATCCCATCTCTACTAAAAATACAAAATTAGCCGGGGATGGTGGTGCACACCTGCAGTCCCAGCTACTTGGGAGGCTAAGGCACGAGAATCTCTTGATCCCAGGAGGCAGAGGATGCAGTAAGCTGAGATCACACCACTTCACTCCAGCCTGGGTGGCAGAGTGAGACTCTGTCTCAAAAAAATAAGAACAAAAACAAAACAAAACACGCCCCCCCACCACCCTCCCCCCACGGTCTGGGAAGTGAGGAGCGCCTCTGCCCGGCTGCCGTGCAACCTTCCAAATGTGAAGTGACAGCCTTGTGTGTGATCTTTCTGTCTTCCCCAAGTTTGGATTTTCGACATTTAAGTTTACTTTTTAATTAAAAAAAAGTAGAGAGAGAGATGGGGGTACCAGCTGGTACAAGCTATATGGTACAAGCTGGCCTTGAACTGCTGGCCTCATGCAATCCTACTTCAGCCTCCCAAGTAGCTGGGACTGTAGGGATGTGTCACCATGTTGGGCTGGATTTTTTTTTAATTTTTTATTTTTAGGGATTTAGGGGCACAAGTGCAGTGCAATTGTGTTACATGGATATATTGCATAGCAGTGAAGTCTGGGCTTTTAGTGTACCCGTCGGTCAAACAGGTAGTATTTCATTCCTCTAGATCAGGTTTAAACTAATATGTAATAGGTCAATGATGCTATGACTCCATATTTACATCCATAGAAAGGTATAGAAGGCCACTGACACTTTTTCCATGGTCATCCCTAGGAAAATTAGGAACATTTCATTTTTTGGTATGTCAATTCAACCAACATTTAATAATACATGATATGCCAGATTCTTGGGATACAAAACCGATTGAAATGTAGTCCTTGTTTTTAGGAGCTTACATGGTACTAGATCATAATAATTTCTTTGTTTCTATCTCTTCATTTACTTTCTATCCATACATCTGTATTTTTCCCCTTCAAAACTGAATTTGAAGTATATCTTATTTTACAGTATGACATGAATATAAAACTAGTAAGAGCTTTATATTGTCTAGTATTTTATTACTATCTCATTTTATCTTCACTGTGAGGTAAGTAGGACAGGTATTATTATGTCCATTTTACAGATGAGAAAAGAGGATCAGAGGAGTTGCCTCGTATGTCCAGGACCCTACAGCTTGTGGAGAGGAGAGTAGAGCATCCAATTTAGGTTTGTTGCCTGCCAGCCACTGCTGCACTCATAGCCCCTTTAGCTGTGGTTGTTTTCCTTTCCAATTCTTCATCCACTGTCATTCTTGGCTATCCTTTTGATGCCTGTCCCTCACAACCTTATGACCCTCCAGGAGGTAACCAGCTCTCACCGGGGCTTCTACTTGCAGTTCATTGGAGCTACAGGTCTTTTACTCTTTTTTTTTTTTTTTCCAAATTCAGATTGAACTGACCTAGATCCTATTCACTCTTGATCTCACTCTATGCTGCATGACAGCACACCTACAGAATTTGAATGTATGTCTCTATTAAATGGTACCCAATGACCAATTATTTCCTTTCTATCTGGGGGAAGACCTAGCTAAGACTGTGAGATAAGGGAAGTTTGTCTTCATTAACTTTTACCTCCTTGGTGCTATGTCTTCATCCTCAAATCAGTGACCTACACAGGAATACTCTTTTTTCTTCCTTCCTTGGGTAAAACAGTCTCTCAGAGCATTCATTCATGTAAGGGTGTCATGGCAGCTAGCAAAAAAGCATTCACCACTTAGAAGTGTTTTTGCGTTCTATTTTCTTCACTGTTATATCGCCATAGCCCAGTATCTTATCTCCCACATGGTTAGTACTCAGGAAGTATTTATTGAATGAGTGTTAAAAGAATGTCTAGTTTGGTAGCAATAAACCTTTCCTTTTCCTTAAGGAACGGAACCCAATATGTAAGTGTCCTTCATTTGCCTCGTTTGGTGCTCTTGTGCTTTTTATTTGATGCATTTCTACTTCATTCATCTCCTTGTCTCTGGTCTTACTTCCTTCCAGTCTGTTCTCTGCATATAAAATGCATATCTGATTATGCTATCTCACTACCAAAAACACCTTCTTATACCTCTATTGCCTTCAGGTTATAATCGAGAAACCTCATCAGGTGATACTTAACACAATAGCCATGGAAATGGGAAGAAGTGACTAAATACAGAGTTATTTAGAGGGTGCAATTGGATGAGTGGGGTGAGAGGGAGGAAGGCACTGACGATGATGTTAAGGATAAGGCTGGTGAGGATGATGCCGTAATAAGCCACGTTATGAAAATACCTATGTATTTCTCCAGCCCTGTTTTCCTCACTTCGCTCTATCTTCTCTCAAAATGTACGAAGTCCAGAGAAATTCCCTGAGACTCATTTTGAAATCTGATAATAAATTCAGGGATGAAAAAACACAATTATAAGACCTTTTATTTAAAAAAAAAAAAAAAAAAAGGATACTACCTTTCCCATATTTGTTAGTTGTGGGTATTTAATCCTCCCATTGTGATGGCAATGAAACCCTTAAAACTATACGCTCTACATACTTTTTTTCTGGGTAAGAAGAGGAAAGGATGGGGAGAAAAGGTTATTACATTATGTTTCACTTCTTTGTTGTTGTTGGTTGGAAACAAAACCCCAGAATAGGATGGGTAGTGAAAGCTAACAAGAGTAAAGACAGGACCCCGGAAAACTGTCTGATAAAGATAAAAGGCACAAACAGGTATTGACTGTGGTGGTTAATGACATGAGATCTGCCATCAGAAGTAGCTAGGAACCCTGTCTACCACTTCCTTATTAAATGGGTAATTCAGGCAAGTTACTTACCCTCCTTAAGTTACAGTTTCACCTTATGCAAAATGAGAATTGTGTCTACCTCATAGACCTATTGTGATGGTTAAATAAGAGTTTTCTCAACACAATGCTTAGCCCAGCAAATGCTCAATAAATATTAACTATTATTGCAATAATTACCTGGCTTAGCAATAGAAAAACCATGATGGTGTCTGTGGCATATAAGCAGGCTATATAAACTTACAAAATGCTTTGCCGTCTGGAAGATACTTATTTTGCAAGATTTCCATGTGGAATTTGTGTTCATTGTGGTCTTTGCTTCACATTGTTATAATCAGGAGAAAATAGACATGGTTAATATCATTTTCAAATGCTGAGAAAGCAAGCCTTTTCATCCCTATTAGAATAATCAATAAAGAGCAGAACAGATTTCTGGGAAAGTGAGAAAACAAAACTGACTTATGAGCTGATTTATTTTGAGGTATGCTATAGAACGAGAAGGGTTCCTCTGTCTGTCTCCTCCTGCTCCAGATGGAAAGCCAGTGTTAAGCCACTGGGTCATGGTGATAGAGTTTGCAAGAAGCTACGAGTGCTTATCAGAGGCATTCTCATTCTGCTGGGTGGTTTCTGAAGCTCTGAGATGACAGCTCTCCTCTATGGAACAGCAGGTCCCAGAGCCTGCATCAGAATTTCTCAGGCCCATAATGCAGATTTATGGGCCTCACCCACCTGTCTGATTTCTAGGTCTGGCTGGGATCAATATTTTGCATTTCCGAGAAGTTAAAGTGATGTCAGTCATGCTGGACTGGAACCATACTTTAAGAACCATTGCTTTAGAGCAATGTTTCCCCACCGCAAGGTTATTCCCCAATTAAAAAGAGTTTCAAAGTATAGGCTCTTCTTCATGCACTGTTAGCATTACTAAAAAAAAAAAATAAAGTTATTTTCTTCTTGGAACAGTCCCTATTTATGGATCTTGATGTTTCAACCCACATTGTCAATGTGTCCTTTTGCCCTTTTTCCTTTTTAGTACTTCAGTTTCTTCAACTTTTCCTTACAGAAACCTGGCCAATGCATTTTTGGATAGTGCTTTGCATGGCCGTTTCCTGCTGTTTGTCTGTCTTATAAGTTTTGTTTACTTTACAACTGGAATTTTCCTGTTGCTCTCACCTCTGGCCTAACAGTTTCCCCCAAAGTCATTGCCTCTTTTCTTGTATTCAGAACATAAATGTATCTAATAGAGCTAACCTAATAGAAACCTTCATCAGAGTATGCTTAGCACTTAGCACACATTGTTTTTTTGACCAAAATCAAAACTAAAACTAAAGTTCTAGCATTGTGATTGATACTTCAGGCTATGTGGAATTAATTGACTTCCTTATCATTTTTCCTAAAGATTTTGTTACTGTGTTTGTTTTAATTAGGAGTACTTATGCTAGAAACCTACTGAAGCTTTTTTTTTTTTTTTTTTTTTGCTTTTTAATTAATTTCCTGTTTTGGTTTAAATGTAAACCTTAATTTAGAGTTTGTTTATGGCCAAATATAATATTTAAGTATCACTTTGCAATACCCTCTCAGTTGGATCCCTCACTGTGCCCAATATTAGACTTTACTTTTCAGAATGGTGAAACATAAATTATTTTTAAATTGTTGCTCAAATATAAATATATGGCCAGGTATAAGAATTCAGTGAAGTTTTAGATTTAACTTAGTTTTGCTCTCTCTTTTCAAGTGAGAAGCTGAAATGGATACTTGCATTTTACTTATCACAATTGGCTGCCTTCTTTACAGCTGTGAAAAAATGAACAGCTTGCCATATCCATCAAAGAAAAACCATTGACATGTGTGTTTGTGTGTGTTTTTGTGTGTCTTTAAAAAATACTGCATCTGTGCTACATTGTACTTAACCACAATGACAGTGACTAACATATAATAAAAGACATTAATTGGTGATGTGCTTCAGAAAAGTGAGCATTTAAGTCAGCTCCTCAGATTCAGGGAATAGGGTTCTTTCCTAAGGAAGAAGAGAAAGATGTAAATTAAAACTCAACTGCAAAGCAGAAGTAATATAGAGGATGATCTGGCAAACTGGTTAAAAGAAAAACAGAAATGTCCTATTTCTTATTAGCTGAACTTGCTGTAAATTCCAAAGACTTTAGGTTTTATCCATTTACTACACTTTGGAGAATGATCCTAAAAAAAAATGAAAACTTAAACAGAATAGTCTCTTATTAAACTGGGAAAAGATGAGAGTGCAATAAGTAAAGACAACCCAGGGGAAAGCAGATTTGGTTGAAAAAGAAAGGCAAGGGAGAAAGGCTTCAAATTGTCCTTTCCTCTTCTCTGGCTTATACTTCAGATTCCTTATAGATGAATTCTCTATATATAAAATTTGAAAATTCTTTTTTTGATGAGTAGTAAACCATTTCAGTGATCTTACTCATCAAATTTAGCTCAAATGTTCTAAATAAGAACATTTTCACATTTAATAAAACTTTTCAAACGGCTGTCTTAAAAAAAAAAAAAGAACTCCTCCATGCTTTGTAATACCTGAGAACATTTCTAAACCTTTCATTTTGGCAAAGATCAATTTTGATAATATACTCTGTGGTGAGAATATGAAGTTTCAAGCACACTTACGTTGGTGGTCGTATAAATTGGTACAACCTCTGTAGAGAGTGGTTTGTAATATCTAAGATAAAAAAGCACATACCCTTTGACCTAGCGATTTCTGTTCTATGGATTTAAGCTACATATATAATTTCTCATATGTGGAAACACATATGTTCCAATAATACTCATTGAAATGTCATCTGTAATAACATTTGTTTATCAATATACAAATGATTATAAATTTAGTTTTATCCATCTGATGGTTACTATGCAGCTATTTTAAAACAAATTCAGTATATATTGGTATGGAATAATATCAAAGAGATATTAAGAAAATATCATGTCTGTATTTGTTTTTGTTTTTTGTTTGTTGTTTGTTTTTTGTTTTTGAGGCGGAGTCTCGCTCTGTGGCTCAGGCTGGAGTGCAGTGGCCAGATCTCAGCTCACTGCAAGCTCCGCCTTCCGGGTTTACGTCATTCTCCTACCTCAGCCTCCCGAGTAGCTGGGACTACAGGCGCCCGCCACCTCGCCCGGCTAGTTTTTTGTATTTTTTAGTAGAGACGGCGTTTCACCAGGTTAGCCAGGATGGTCTCGATCTTCTAACCTCCTGATCCGCCCGTCTCGGCCTCCCAAAGTGCTGGGATTACAGGCTTGAGCCACCGCGCCTGGCCTGTATTTGTTTTACATATAATTCCCCTGAAATGTAAAAGAGACTAGTAAAGGTAGCCACATCAGGGAAGTTGTTATGCAGGGCAGGAGCCCAAGGTGGAAGGGAAATTTTCACCACATTCTCCTTGAAACCTTTTGATTTTTCTACTCTGAGCATCTATTTGAATTCTTTCTTATTCAAAATAAATTAAATTTTAAAAGTGTGGAATCTCAAGTCACAAATAAACTTGAAACAAACCGGGTTAATTTAACTTATTTCAATGACTTCAGTAGCCCAAGAACTGAAAGTCTAAATTATTTAATTCTGAATGTAACCGAACTTATGTAGAAAAGTCTTATCCTAAGCCACGCAAACTCAGGGCTAGAGAAGTATTTCTTTTTAATGACATATTTCTTAAGCAGGCATTTGTAAAACTAAAATGCACCCATTCTTTACTTGCTTAGGAAGTTTCAAGCTTGTCTCTGTAAGGTAAAATAAAGGAAGCTTTGTAGCCATCATTAAATGTCTTCACTGTAAGATTTATTACCATAATTGTGACAGAGCAAATGATTTTTTTTTTTTCCTGGCAGCAAAAATAGTTTTAAAAAGAAACTAGGTATTGTTTTTTCTTTTCCAAGCAAAGTATAGATACCTCAAAATTACATGGTGTCACAGAGCATGCCATAGTTAGAAAAAATGATGCCCTGCCTTTTCAGTCTTATTAAGAAAATTACATAGTTAACTCTTTGTACCTTTGAAGGATGTCTCTGATGAACTTTGTTATTAGAACAGCATTTGGCTGGAAATTGTGTATTAAAACTAACTCAGTTTAGAGTTAACAAAGTAGATTCTGAAATTAAACAAATGTCATAGCAATAAATACAAATTATGTAACTGTGGCTGAACAGTCCAAGACTTTTAGCTATTGGTGGAAGGAACAACAAGAATGTAAAGGATCTGTATTAGTTGATTGACAAGTGGGTTATTAATGTACTAAAGGAAGGACCATGTCATTTTTTGCACTACTATCTGCACAGACTAATATCATGGGGTTCATGCTAGTCACTCACTCACTCACTCATTTTTCTTATTTGGTCAATCAGTCCCCAACCCCTGATTTTATTGTAGAGGACACAAAAGTAAACGAGGCAGTTTCTGTTCTTCAAGAGCTTACAGGTTAGTGAGAGGGAGGTTAGGGGGAGATGAACACAAGACACAGATAAATGTAATGCCATGTAACAAGTAAGAGAGAAAACTCTTAGGAGTCCAGAGGGAAGTCCTCTCATTCAGCTCGAAGTGCATGTCTATTTATGTGTCTTGGGGAGGTGGAGTGGGGAGGATCAAGAAAGATTTCCAAGATGGTGTGTTGTTTGAAGGGAGTTTCAGTGCTATGTGGAAGTTCAAATTCATTGTGTTGACTGGTGGTTGCAGGGTCAGGGAGAGGCATAGGCAAAACTCCAGGCAGAGTTCACAACAATAAAAAGATAAGGAGGTGAGAAATATCAAGGTGAGGGGTGGAGGAGGAGGTCAGCTTTAAGCCACGGTGTTGCTGAAACCTATGGGAGAAGCAGGATCCACAGAGGAGATTCCTAGCAAACTATTTGAATAAGAATGGACTATGAGAAAAATGCAAAAAGAATCATAATTTTCAGTCACCCTTGAAATGTGCTTACTTCAGAAATGTAACTACAACTTTAGATGCTAACTATGTAATTTAATTTAGAGAGGGACAGCCATTATCATAAATTGAGACCATGGTAATAATTAGGTTGTTTTCTGATTATCTAAAAATGTTAAAAAGATTATTTGCACTGTAGAAAATATTGTTGGTATGGCATTGACTGTCATGCCACAGGTTGCATCTGACAAGCATAGTTCATAGAAACGTCACGAGGCCTCTGGGAGCTTATGTGTAAAGTTTGAGGGTGTTGCTGCTAGGTGGTGCTTTTTATTTGGAAACACTCCTAAAAATCTGGATTTTAAAAAATTAAAAATACTGAGTAAGTTATTAGAATAAAAATTTATCATGAATACTAAAAAGCTAACTGTGGAAAAGTAAAAGTAGTTGCGGTAGGATAGGATAAAGCAATGTGAAGTTCTGCCAATATATATTTTTTTATTGTGGCAAAATACATGATACATAGCATAAAACTTACCATTTTAACTACTTTTGAGTGGACAGTGCAGTGGCATTAAGTACATTCACATTGTAGTGCAACCATCACCACCATTTATTTCCAGAGCTCTCTCCTCTTCCCAAATGGAAACTCTGTACCCATTAAACAAGAACTCTCCATTACTCCCTCTCCCCACTCTGGTAACTACCATTCTATTTTCCATCTATGAATATGGCTCTTCCAGGCACTTCCTAATATGTGGTCTCATTAGCTTGAGTGTAACTTTGCTAAACTTCATTTATCTGCTCCACTGAGAGTCTAGAAATGTATTCATAAATAGGTTTGGCTTCAGGAGATGTGACCTACAGGCTTGATTATTTTTTGGGCTTGGCCCACAGAGAAGTATGGAAGCAGTTGATGAACTTCACACTCCTAGCTACTAATGCACACAAGTTATCTCTTTATGTGGCTGATAAAGCTAGTGAAACTGTTAATGTGGGAAGGCCCTTTCTTGCTGGCTTCTTGAGCTCCCAGATTCGACTTCAGATGGTGAGGCACCTCATTGCTTCCTACTGTATCTTTTTCTCCAACAGGGATAAATTGGCAACCATTTGGAAATATTAATATGTCCGTTCTTACTTTACAGATCTCTGTGGAAGTGTTCATTATAATTGATACTACATATATGAATAACTTCAAAGCTGTTGCTTTAAAATATATTGAGAATCCTTAAAGAGTAAATGGAAATCTTTCCAGCCTCCAACTAAATAATAATGTTATAGTACATTTATGTTACATTGTTGTTCTGAAGAACAAAATATGTTCAAATACTAGGGGAATGGGATGTTTTAGTCCATTGACTGCTTATAGTTTCAATCTTTCTGGTTAGATTTTTTAGAATGCAAGAGTTGCTTATCTGCTTGTATTATCAATCACATTCAGTAAAACAGAAATGGACTCTAAAATAATTATTACTGTTAACTTAATTCACTTTTAGCCTCTGCAACCAGTGAAGTAACGCCTTTTTAATTTTTTTGTGATTGAAAAATAATGCATGCAAATTATTTAAAATGTGGATGTTCTAAATAAAATTATTTGAAAATCAACCATAAAATGCTACCATCAGGAATAATGACTGTCAGTTTTGTTGCATTTCCTTATGCACCTATAACATGTATCCAAAAATCTGTATCTTATCATGTTCTTTGCAATAAAATTTATCAAATTTTTCTGTTATTTATTATTGTTTTAGAACTTTTAAAAAATAGCTACAATAATATTTTATCATATGGCTATACAGTAATAAATCTAACTATTTTTTCTATTCCTCATATTGTTAGGCATTGAGTAGGAAGGGGCTATTTACCTGAGAGTTCAGAGTGGGAAGCATCTGTCAGACCTGGATTGGAGCATCCCCTCTGTCTCCCGTCTACTATGCATGACTCTGGGCAAGTCGATGGAAAACTTTTAACATTGTCTCTACTGCGAAACTTGAAAAATCGAGATTTTCAAACACAGCATGACATTTAATGTAAAAGAAAGAGGCCAGCATGGTGGCTCACGCCTGTAATCCCAGCACTTTGGGAGGCTGAGGCAGGCGGATCACCTGAGGTCAGGAGTTTGAGACCAGCCTGGTCAACATGGTGAAACCCCATCTCTACTAAAAATACTGGGCGTGGTGGCACACACCTGTAGTCCCAGCTACTCAGGAGGCTGAGGCAGGAAAATTGCTTGAACCTGAGAGGCTGAGGTTGCAATGAGGCGAGATCACACCACTGCACTCCAGCCTGGGTGACAGAGCAAGACTTGCTCTTGAAAAAAATTAAAAAATAAAGGTATGTGTCTTCATTATCTATTGCTTTAAAATATAGCACTCCAAAACTTAGTGGTTTAAAACAACATGACTTATTCTTTCTCATGGTTCTGTGGGTTGGTTGAACTCAGCTGGGCAGTTCTTTGATTCACATGTGTTATCTGGGGTCACTCCTAGAGGTGCACACAGCTGGCAGCTGGGCTGCTCTGTAAGTTCCAAGGCAGCTTTTCTCTTATGTGCTGTTGGCTAGAGCACCTCAATTCTCTTCCTTATGGCCTCTCTCCCCATGTGGTATGTCCTCTTCTGAGGCCTCTACATGTGACCTCTGTCTCCAGCAGCCTTACCTGGCCTTCCTTAGAGCATGGTGCTTCTTCAGTCCAAGACCCAGAACAGACCTGCTACTGCTGCTTTTAAATTTACTTTTTAATTGATAAGTATCAATTGTAATATATATGTATGACATGTTGTTTTGAAATACGTATACAGTTATTCCTGGGTATTCAAGGGGGATTGCTTCTAGAATCTCCCTCCCTTGGATATCAAAATCCATGGATGCTTAAGTCCATAATATAAAATGACATAGTAGGCCAGGCACAGTGGCGGTGGCTCAGGACTGTAATCCCAGCACTTTGGGAGGCTAAGGTGGTGGATTGCTTGAGCCCAGGGGTTCAAGACCAGCCTGGGCAACATGGCAAAACTCCATCTCTACAAAAAATACAAATATTAACTGGGTGTGTTGGTGAGTGCCTCTAGTCCCAGCTACTTGGGAGGCTGAAGTAGGAGGACTGCTTGACCCTAGGGGGTTGAGGTTGCAGTGAGCTATGATGGTGCCACTGAACTCCAGCTTGGGCAACAGAGGGAGACGTCTGCTTGTAACTTATGCACATCCTCCCATATACTTTAAATCATTTCTAAATTACTTATAATACCTGATACAATGTAAATGTTATATAAATAGTTATACTTACTGTATTGTCTTTTATTTGTATTATTGTATTGTTATTTATTATTATTATTTCCAAATATTTTTGATCAGTGCTTGGTTGAATCTGCAGATGTGGAACCAGTGGATACAGAGGGCCATCTGTACATTGTGGAATAGCTAAATCAAGCTAATTAAGATATGCATTGCCTTACAAAAGTTTCTTTTTTTGTGTGTGGTGAGAACATCTAATATCTACTCTTAGCAATGTTCAAGAATAGGATATATTGTTATTAACCATAGTCACAATATTGTACAATAGAGCTCTTGAACTTATTCCTGCTATCTAACTGAAATTTTGTATCCTTTAGCCAACATCTGCTGTCTTTTTTTGGTCAAAGCAAGTCATAAATTGGCCAGGTATGGTGGCTCATGCCTGTAATTCCAGCATTTTGGGAGGCTGAAGCAGGTAGATCACTTGAGGCCAGGAGTTTGAGACCAGCCTGGACAACATGATGAAACCCTGTCTCTACAAAAAATACAAAAAATTTAGCCAGGTATAGTGGCATATGCCTGTAGTCCCAGCTACTTGGAGGGCTGAGGCATGTGGATTGCTTGAACCCAGGAGGTCAAGGTTGCAGTGAGCCAAGATAACACCACTGCATTCAAGCCTGGGGGACAAAGTGAGACCCTATCTCAAAAAAAAAAAAAGCAAGTCACAACTTGAGTCTAATTGGAGAAGGACTGGGGAAATAGACTCCACTTGTTGGTGGCAGAGGAATGGCAAAGAATTTGTGGCCATCTTCAATCTACCACAGTATTTATGTTTAAAAATTTGAATGTATGTACCTAAAACCAAAATAAAATAAAATAAACAAAAAATTCCTTTCTATATTATGGTTGTCTGTAAGGACCATATGCTGTTTTTGGTCTCTTTAACCAAATTGTCTTTCCATGAGACTGAGGGTGGTGGGATATGGAAAGGTGGTAACTTCTTTAAGCTTCTTGATAAAAAGTGCTGTCTTTGTTTTCTGTTTTCTGATATTTATACAATTATTCCTCTCTTAGTGGCTTTTATAATTATTGGGAGTGGAAAAATCTTGAATAAACTGTATAGTAGTATGGGTATATTAAATTTATTTGATCCTGAGACCTATATTTCTTAACTTGTTTTTAACTCAATAAATATTTATTGAATTAATTAAAAAATTCTTTAATTCTTGAAGCAGTAACAAACACTGGGAGGCAGAGGTTGCAGTGAAAAGAGATTGCGCCACTGTACTCCATCCTGGGAGACAGAGCGAGCTGGGTCTCAAAAAAACAAACAACAATGACCAAGATCCACTCTTCTTAGAAAGGACACACAGTGATATATGCTTTAAATCCTTGCCCGACTGAAAGTCTTGGGACAGGCATACCATCCAGATTTTATGTGGAATTTTTGTTTCTCAAGCTTTTAAAAACATTCTATAGCTTTCACACTTAAAAAAGTATTTCCATAGGTTATTGGAGAACAGGTGGTGTTTGGTTACATGAGTAAGTTCTTTAGTGGTGATTTGTGAGATTTTGGTGCACCCATCACCTGAGCAGTATATGCTGCACCCAATTTGTCATCTTTTTTTCCTCACCTCATTCCCACCCTTTCCCCCGAGTCCGCAAAGTCCATTGTGTCATTTGTATGTCTTTGCATCCTCATAGCTTAGCTCTCACTTATGAGTGAGAACGTATGATGTTTGGTTTTCCACTCCTGAGTAACTTCACTTAGGATAATAGTCTCCAATCTCATCTATGTTGCTGCAAATACTGTTAATTCATTCCTTTTTATGGCTGAGTAGTATTCTGTTGTATATCTATACCACATTTTCTTTATCCACTTGTTGATTGATGAGCATTTGGGTTGGTTTCACATTTTTGCAATTGTGATTTGTATAGCTTTCACTTTTGGTTTTTTAAAATTAGTGTTGAAAAAGTGAAATTAGAGCACTCTGATTGTTGTTTCTTTCTGATTTGTAATTACATTTTCCCCCTTTGTTCTTGAATTTAAGTTTTGAAAAATATGACTGTTTATTTAAATGTAGGTCCTTTTAATTAATTTTGCCTGAATCCAGATGAGTCGTTTCAAGTCATGATTTTTCTTCCAGAAACTCCTTCTTCTATTATATCCTTGACTATTGCTTCACTCATTATTACTCTGGTTTCTGCTTTTGGAAAATTATTATTTATGTCTGCTCTCAAATCTGTCTTTCATAATTTTCCCTCATCTCTTTTACCTCTGCATTTTTAACTCTGCTTCTGGGAGAGTATCTGACATGCATCCTCCACAGTACACATAGGAATTTACAAATTATTTCAATAGTTTATACTAAAAAACGTACATTTTTCATCACATTTTCTTTTGAATTATTTTCTTACATTAGCTATATTTGCATCTGTATTTATCACAGCTAAATTTTTTCTATAATTGCCTGCTCTTTTTTTCAAAGAAGCTTTCTTTTTTAATCATTTTGGGGAGCCAAGCATAAATACTCTCTTATTTTTACCAGTTTATTATAGGGTAAGTCATGCTCTTCCTCTGAGGCTTTGGGGAAATATCCCAACTTTGCCTTAAGTGGCAGATTTATTTATTAGCCTTCTTTTCCACCAAAGTGGTTTTCCAGATTACTTGAAATGTAGCTAAATAAACAAATAAATGAATAAATAAATAAATATTCAACTAGAGACAGAAAGAGGAAAAACAAAGAGAAAAATTGAAAATGCCTACCCTGAAGACTCACGCTTTCATGTTAGTGGACACATATTAGTGAGCATCCAAGATGTGTGCTAAGATGTGCTAAGCTGAGAAAGAAATTGCCCCTGAAGCCCATGATAAATGGAATTCTCTGCACCATAATGATTAGTGTCCTTAACAATATCTGGGAGAGGTACAAGGTCATGTGGCTAATGATGGGTTAATGGCCTTACCTCAAAGGCAGTTCAAGTCTGGAAATACTTAGAATGTATGGAGGGTTACATGGATTTCATTTACTTCTTTGAGTCATTCCCCCAAAAACTTTACTTTCCTCAACTTTTGCTGAATATTAGGCAGCTGTTATTTTGAAATTGTTCTCTTTGGCAATTATCTGGAGTGTGATTGTTCTCTATTCCCAATTAAATTTGGAACTACACATTAGTAGAAAGTCAAGCCAGAGGCAAGGTTGACGCTCTGTTGTGAAATTACTGAAGCCTAGGCAAGCCTACATGACTGAGAAAAAGGCACATACATTGATTCTACCTTTATGCAGAGAATTACCTAGGAGGCAAGGCATTACTCATGAGCAGAATGAAGCTTCTTAGAAAACAATTTACATCTACTTTTTAATTTAATTTTATTTTTTTGAAGCAGGGTCTCACTCTGTTGCCCAGGCTAGGGTGCAGTGGCATGATCTCAGCTCATTGCAACTTCTGCATCATGGGCTCAAGCCATTCTCTCAACTCAGCCTCCTGAGTAGCTGAGACTACAGGAGTGCACCACCATGTCCAGCGAATTTTTGCAGTTTTTGAAGAGAACGGGTTTTGCCATGTTGCCCAGGCTTACATCTGCTTTAATGCACAGACAAATGGAAAAGTTCAAAGTTCAAAGTTCTACTTCTAGACCTAAAACAACAGTTTTAGCAGGAAAATCATGAAGGCAGGTGCACGCAAATACTCCACAGTAGTCAAAATACCATCTCAGTAGAGTATGCAGAAAGCATTGTTTTGAGTAATGCTGCTTCATGGTATGTACACCAAAAAAACTGCTGCTAACTAAATATGAAACAAATAAATGAGTTGATTATTAAATACATGTAAGTTAAAACTTGGGGAATATTATAGAAGTTTTTTTGGCTTTAAATTAATTGAGAGCCCTCTGGAGAAATGATCAGATGGGAGAGCCAGGTGTTCATTACAGATACACTTTGATCATGACAATGAGATCCAGATCCTATCTTTTGTATATGTGAAAATTCTTATTTTTTGTCTGTTGGGGATTCTGTCCAAAGCATATTAGACGACAGCCAAAATGGCCTCACTTCAACTTTTGTAAGTGCTCTGATTTATTTTCCCTTTCTTTTAACTTCGGGTCCTCCTATGGGATAGGGATACTGTAATGACAGTAACTAAAAAATTAGAAAAATTAAAAAAATAAAATACCTCTAGTTGGATCATTAGCCTCTAAGTGTTTATAAACCTTCCGGTTTTGTGTTCTTGGGTACATTTTCACCAGAAAGATTCCAAAATCATTTGTAAAGAAGCTTTTTCCAAAACTACCTGGAAATGTCTATTTTTCAACAGAGAGAACTGTCTCTCCCAGGGATTTGAGGTCAGGATAATCCCACTTGGAACAAGTCAGCAGGAAAATCATCCTGTGTTCTTTCCCCCACAGCCAAAAAATTGATAGATAGGTGATAGGTAGGTAGGTAAGTAGGTAGGTAGGTAGATAGATAGATAGATAGATAGATAGATAGATAGATAGATAATTATGGAGAAAGGATAAAGTGAGTGTCATTGTGAAGCTTGAAGGTACAAATTCTAAAAGACACTATGCAGCCCCAGGGGGAAGTGGCAATGGGATTCTGCTTGGGAAGATGGAATGAATACAAGATTCTCCTACTGGCACCTTCCCTGAGTCGCCACAGAGCTAACGGTAGAGAGGTGGTTCCCTCAGAGAAGAGCCTAAGCTATTTCCCTCAACAGTGCCCTCAGTTTGTACCTTCAGGAAATCCTTGGCTGTATATTATCACAACAATCTCACTACAGCTGTCCTCATAATAAACAAGAAAAACATTTGTCCCACCGCCCTCGCCAACCAAAATGGTGTTTGTGTGTTTGTGTTTGTGTTAAAGAATACTATACTCAGCAAATTTTTCATGCCTTTTCAAGTGTCAGTGCAAAATATGGTAAAAGGCATCCAAATGCGTTCCAATTCTCCCTTTACCTTTTCAAAGGAAAGATTTTTCTGGTGTGAACCTGACCCTTGTGACAAATCAGAATGAAATGGCGCACTTTAAAGGGAATGTTCTTGGCTGGGAACATATAAGCAAGCCTGCGAGTGTTTGAAGGGGCGATGAAGGCTACAGCCCGGGGACTGCTCCCATATCTGTTGTCATCACTCCTTAAAGGTGTATTTCAACATTGTGAACGTCATTCCTATTATGTGACAAGATGACAAATACTATCCAATGAACCACAACACATAAAAGGGAAAAATAACATTTTCTCACCTTAGGAGGGCTTGAAAGGTCCATCTAGCCGAAGACACCGGCTGATAATACTTTGCCAAGATGGTTTCAACCTAGAGAGATGGGTTCAAAGAACAGAATTTTAACAAAGAAGGAGGGTGAGATAAAATAAGGATTTAGCAAGAAGCCAGCCTGGGAAACACAAGATGAACTTTGACGAAATATTCTAAATCTGAATTCCTAAAGGAGGCTTTTCTCATTGCCCTTTTTAACATCCATATTGAAATAGGTGAATAGGTGAAAATGGTTTCCAACAGTTGAAGCAGAATCTCTCAAAATATGAAAAAGTGAAGGAATTCTCTAACAAACATAGGCCTCCAAACATCGTGTTTTCAGCTCCAACCCTGCCTGGGTATCACTTACAAACAGATTTTTTAATTGTTTCTTTGGGTTGCAACTAGATAAAAAGCTTATGTCTATATGATCTATAATCATTCTGTAAACGGGCTCCACTTGTGGATTCAGACTCACACAGCAGATCTGCTGTCAGTCAGTCATGCAGGCCTGATTGAATAGTTTTTCACACCCTGATCAATCAGGTATCATCCTGAATGGCTATTTTCTCCTACTCTGGGTTGTTTAAGTTCAACAAGTGTCAGAGGAATTTAATGAACCATGTGGTGGCAACATCAGCTAAGTGAGTGATTCTTTGATGTTCCCTGTTCTTACAAGAACAGGGGATAAAATGGAATGTTTACAGAATAAATTCTGGGGGACAGCGTGGTGAAATTGTAATCTGATAAAACGTGGGCATGATTAAGGAGTTGTTTTTGTTTTGTTTTGTTTTGTTTCCTGAGAAGGAGTCTCTCTTTGTTACCCAGGCCAGAGTGCAGTGGCACGATCTCAGCTCACTGCAACCTCCCCCTCCCAGGTTCAAGCAAGTCTCCTGCCTTAGCCTCCTGAGTGGCTGTGATGACACGTGCACACTACCACATCCTGCTAATCTTTGTATTTTTGGTTGCGACGGGGTTTCACCATGTTGGTCAGGCTGGTCTCAAACTCTTGCCTCAGTTGATCCACCAGCCTTGGCCTCCCAGAGTGCTGGGATTACAGGCGTGAGCCACTGTGTCTGGTCAGGAGTTTTTATTTAATTTAAAAGGTACTACCTTAGTTCCTAGACATCCCCCACCTCTGAAGATCATTTACAGCAGGACAATATTCATATGTATAGAATGATTAGATCTTGGGTGCTTGGAGGGACAAGGGATTAACACCAAGCTCTGGAAGCCCGATTTTGTGATTCCATGGTTGCAGTTTACATAAGGGGTGAGAACAAGGGTTCACATGTCAGAGCACCAAGTTTTGCCTATATAATTGTAGAAAATTCATGTGTCTTCAGAGCTTCCTTTATATATAGATCTCACATTGTTGACTCTATATTACCTCTTTGTGATAAGTTAGTAAACCCCACTAAATGGTTTGGGATTTCAAGGCTAAAAATAAAAGGCTCAGAGAAGTACTAATTAAGTGCACAGACTCATGTTCATGCTATCAGGTTCATATCCTGTATCCACCCATCATCTATTAATGATTTAGACCTTGGACAAAGTTACTTAACCTCTCTGAAGCTCAGTTTTTGCAGCAGTAAAAAGGGGATAATAACAGGTATGTCTCAGAGGAGTGGTGTGAGGATTAATTGGACTGATGACTGCATAGGTCCTAGCACAGTGCCTGCCACATAGTGCTCAAGCAATAAATAACCACTCTTTTAGGATGTGACACAAATAATCTTTGGGAAACAGGGCCTGCTGAGGAGATGCTGTGTCCGTGTGAACTGAATAAAACCAACTTGATTACAGGCCTGATTACCCAATTTCCACATTTCCTTTTGCTTGCTTTTCCTTTAATTTTCTATCCATTCATTTCTATCCATATCATTGCATAATTCTCAACACAACGTAGTGCAGGATAATTCTGCTAGAGAAAAGGCAAACACTGAGATGGGCTCCCCATGAAGATTAGCAGAGTGAACAAATAAAAGGAAACCCACACTGTAGAATGGTTAGTAGGGGGATTGGTAGAAGCAGACCATTGAAATATATTTTTATATGATGTGAGATACTATCATGATTTTCTTGGCCATAATAAACATGAACCATCAAGGGGTGAAGTTAATCTTCTGGGCATCTTTTCACACAGGCATGGGTGTGCTTATACCTAATCCCTAGGCACACACACATATGTATTTGTGTGCATGTCCACACACTTGCACATGCACACATGCAAAACATCCTTCTGATATTAGTGTCCTTTCATTTGTAATAAATTCTGCCTTCAATCCTGTATGACATGGCTGGCAAAAGGACACAGTTACTACATAAGTGTTTGAGGCAATGACGGCAGCCCTTGGACTCAAACATTGATTTGCAGGTGTTCTGCCATCCTCTGTAAAGAAAAGACCATGTCCTCGGCATCAGTGATAGAGAAATCTTCAAAGGAGATGTTGGTTAAAAATGAGCATTTTAGAAAAAAAAAAAAAAAAACTTGCTATTCCTCTGTCACTGCCTGAGATAGCAAGATGTGGAGTCAATTTAGTGAGCTTCAATTGTAGCTGACTTTGGAAGAAATAATATACTCATGTCTCTTTGGATGCATATTGAAGAGGGAGCTATGTGAAGGGCTGCGATTTTGCAGATTGCAACCTGATCAGACTTCCAAACACAGACTATCACCGTAAAACAGGGAGAGAGAAATTCCTGTATCTTAGAGGACCAGTGATTTAAGGATTTCCCAATTCACTTCTAAAATGTATGTGGGAGGTTCTCTATTTTCATAATTTTCTTGTCAAGCTTGACACCAGGAAGAGGTGTGAAAAGGGCCAAGCTTTATTGGCAGGCAAGGTCAGACACTTCCTTTACAGGGAGATTTCAGAGGCATTAGAAGGGCCTCTTATTCCCTAGATCCCATAAACACTACTTGATACCTAAAATGCCACCACAGAATCTACATTTAGAATCATTTTCTTGGAAGTCACAAGTTTGGAAGGGAGGAAGTCCAGTCTCCAAGGTGAAGAGTGGCTGGGGAGGGAACAGTGCACACGAATATCTTCCTCAGGCATAGAAGTGGCCAAAAGACAGATTTGAAAAACATGTTCCACACAACTGATCATCAGAGAGATGCAAATCAAAACCACAGTCACATACCATCTCAAATGGTTACTATTAAAATGTCAGAAAATAACAGATGTTGATGAAGACACAGAGAGAAGGGGAAGACACCTACACTCATATGTTTATTGCAGTACTATTCACAAAGACATAGAATCAAAACCTAAGTGTCCATCAACAGTTGATTGGATAAAGAAAATGTGGCACATATACATATGGAATACTATGCAGCCATAAAAATAATGAAATCTTGTCCTTTGCAGAAACATGGATGGAGCTGGAAGTAATTATCCTAAATAAAATGACTCAAAAACAGAAAATCAAATACCACGTGTTCTCACTTAAAAGTGGGAGCAAAATAATGGGTACACATGAACATGAAGATGGAGATAATAGACAGTAACGACTCCAAAAGAGAGAAAGGTGGGAAGGGGATAATGGGTGAAAACTATCTACTGAATACAGTGTTCACTATTTGGGTGATGGGTTCACGACAAGCCTAAACCTCATCATTACACAGTATTTCCATATAACAAACCTGCACATGTACTCCCTGAATCTAAAATAAAATAAAGTAAGTGAAGCAAAAAAAAAAAGTCTTCCTTATCACAATTCTGCATAGAGCTGGCCTGCAGTGGTATTAACAGTGAGCAATCTTCAGAGAATGAAAGTGGAAGGCCACTGAGTGGCTGCAATTACAATGAGCATTAAATTGAAAAAGAGAAATGCAACTGAAGGTAAAGTTGGTTGGCTCTATGTTATGGGAGAACTTTGAAGAAACATCCCACATGCAACCTCACTCCCTGACACTACGATATAATAATTTTCCTTCCTGGAGGAAGTGTATACAATAAACAGATTGTGAGTATCTCAAGGAGAGTATCCCAAGGGTTCCTCTATGAAAGGATTTATCTGGTTGCAATATGAGAGAACGTGTAACATCATTAAACACCCTAATAAAAGCCCCCCTTCTTCCTGAAATCACACAATTTTGCCTTTTATATTTATATAAAAGAATAGACAGACACTTACTCAACCATGTTTCAAGTGAGGCATAAGAACATTGTATACGGCTGTCACCATGGCCTTTATTTCTACCTTGAGGTGAACAAAAAGAGAGATGAGAAAATTGTTTCCTAGATTATCTAGTGGTGACAGCAGGGACTTCACTATAGGTCTTGAGCAAAATCCTTTGGGACTCAGCAACATGGTCCAGTGTCCTACATGAGCTTTGATGCCTGTGACTCTCCCATACAGCTGAAAAATCCCACTTCCTGGCAGAGGATAGGGAAAGGTTTCAGGAACACTGGCTTTGCAACTGATAAGGGATGAAGAGAGAATAAAATTCTCCAACTGTTTTCAGCTTCTTTGCCTCATTGTATCTATCAGAAGGAAATATTTTCTGTAAAGTTTTACTAAGTGGCATGGCTAATTGAGCCTAGAAACCCTATTTACTAGGTGAGCCTGGAAAGCCACCCTCTTGGGAGGCTTGGCCATGGTATCAGAGGATAGTTGGCAGGCAAAAAACATTGCATATAGCCCTGCTCTGTCGCCTGCCACCGCTGCCCGGGCCCCAGTGGTTCACTGCACCGTGAAGACAGATTCCAGATGCCGGGAACTGGCGCCTCCAATCCCAGACGCTATGTCCAGCAAAGGCTCAGGGGTTCTGGCCTACAGTGGCGGCCTGGACACTTCGTGCATCCTCGCGCGGCTGAAGGAACAAGGCTATGACGTCATTGCCTACCTGGCCAACAATGGCCAGAAGGAAGACTTTGAGGAAGCCAGGAAGGCGGCACCGAAGCTTGGGACTAAAAAGGTGTTCATTGAGGATGTCAGCAGGGAGTTTGTGGAGGAGTTCATCTGGCCGGCCATCCAGTCCAGCGCACTGTATGAGGACCGCTACCTCCTGGGCATCTCTCTCACCAGGCCCTGCATTGCCCGCAAACAAGTGGAAATCGCCCAGCGGGAGGGGGCCAAGTATGTGTCTCACGGCGCCCCAGGAAAGGGGAACGATCAGGTCTGGTGTGAGCTCACCTATTACTCGCTGGCGTCCCACATAAAGGTCATTGCTCCCTGGAGGATACCCGAATTCTACAACCAGTTCAAGGGCTGCAGTGACCTGATGGAATACACAAAGCACCACGGGATTCCCATCCCAGTCGCTCCCAAGAACCCGTGGAGCATGGACGAGAACCTCATGCACATCAGCTACGAAGCTGAAATCCTAGAGGACCCCCAAGAACCAAGCGCCTCCAGGTCTCTACACGAAGACCTCGGACAAGCTAAAGCCCCCAACACCCCTGACATTCTCGAGATCGAGTTCAAAAAAGGGGTCCTCTTGAAAGTTACCAACGTAAAGGATGGCACCAGCCACCAGACCCCCTTGGCGCTCTTCATGTACCTGAATGAAGTCACGTGAAAACATGGCGTGGGCCGTATTGACATCGTGGAGAACCGCTTCCTTGGAATGAAGTCCCGAGGTATCTACGATACCCCAGCAGGCACCATCCTTTACCACGCTCATTTAGACACCGAGGCCCTCACCATGGACTGGAAAGTGCGCCAAATCAAACAAGGCCTGGGCTTGAAATATGCTGAGCTGGTGTATATTGGTTCCTGGCGCAACCCTGAGTGTGAATTTGTCCGCTACTCCATCGCCAAGTCTCAAGAGCGAGTGGAAGGGAAAGTACAGGTGTCCCTCTTCAAGGGCCAGGTGTACATGCTCGGCTGGGAGTCTCCACTGTCTCTCTACAACGAGGACCTGGTGAGCATGAACGTGCATGGTGATTATGAACCAATTGATGCCACCGGTTTCATCAACATCAATTCCCTCAGGCTGAAGGAATATCATCATCGCCAGAGCAAGGTCACTGCCAAATAGACCCCTGTACAGTGAGGAGCTGGGGCCTCCTCAATTTGCAGATCCCCCAAGTACAGGTGCTAATTGTTGTGATGATTTGTAATTGTGACTTGTTCTCCCCTGCAGGCAGTGTAGTGGGGCTGCCAGGCCCCAGCTTTGTTCCCCTTTGCAGCAACATGGATGAAGCTGGCAAACCTAGTCATCAAAGGAAAGGGTTGGGGGGCAGCTGCGATGGGGAGCTATAAAATGACAATTAAAAGAAAAAAATAAACTTAGGGATCGGGCACTCACCTTCTAACCATGAATATACCCCGCTTGTAACTCTATTGAATAATACAAATGTAAGTTACCATGCACATATAAAGAAAAAAATGGTGGAAAAATTCCTTAGGAGTATGAGCAATAACAGCCAGTAGTACCTAAAAAAACAGCTAGTGTTACTATGGTTAAGCATTGGTTTGGGTGTGGTCACTGAACTCTATTGCTTTCCAAGTTCTTCCAGCTTGGTCTAAGTGAGTGCACAGTTGCATGTCTACTGGACTTCAAGACGTTTCTCCAGAACTGACAAATTTGAAGAATTTTTAAAGTTTGTATTTCTAATTCATTCATCCATATGTTTATCCAATAAATATTTATTTAGAGCCTACTATGTGCCAGGCACTCTCCAAGTAAAGGGGATTCAGTGGTGGGAAAAAGCAATCCAAATAAATCAGCTTTATCTCTGCCCTCATAAAACTTATATTCTGGATATAGCAATAGGCATTAACGAAAAAACCCAAACATACTAATAAATGTAAAATTCCCTCCTGGCTTGGTGCTAGGGAGGAGAGGAGTACTGTGAGAGCATAAGAAGTGAGTGGTTGATATAGCCTGAAGTGTAAAGGATGGTTACTTCGAGGAAACAAAGACTCAGCTGAAATCTAAAGTATAAGTTGGAATTATTTAGTTAAGGAGATGGAGAGGAAGAGAATGCAGGAAAAGGAGACAATATATGCAAATGCCTGATGGCAGGAAGGATCGCAGCACATTCGGGTTCCTGAGTGAGGCCTGGTGTGTGGAGAGTGAGTGAGCATGGTGGGGATGTGGCTGGCAAAGGAGGTCTGGGCATACAGGACCTTGTAGGTCCTTTCAACTGTATTATTTGCCCCAACATTAATGGGAAGCCTAGAAATACTAATGACTTTTAAAACTGGTAATGCCATAATACAAAAATTTTTTTTTCTATTTTTTTAATGCTCCAGACTCCTTACCGCCCTGAGTGTTTCTAGAAAGTAGGGTTAAATGCAGCACTGCCACATGTGGCTCCTTGCGCTGTTCACTGCATTTTCACATCACACTCAATTGTGACCCAATGTGTTTTCAGGAGCTGTGGGGTGGGGCAGTCCTGGTTAGACATCCTCTGATCAGCAGACGGGACTGTTTTCTCTAAATGGAGAATCAAAGGACACGCTTGAAATTGAAAGTTGTGTGAAAGGAATCTAAATTGGTTTAATGTCAGATACATCCATGATTTATGTCTCCTTTACATCTCATTGCTGATAAAGCTAACATTCCTCTATTTGTTGGATGTGTGTGTGTGTTTGTGTGTGTGCACATGCCTAGGGAAAAAAATTCCAAGGCAAGGAGCCCGTGGATGTCTGTTGCCTTATTTTTCCTGGTACCATGATAAGGTAAGGGAAACATCTGGCCTAGGAAAAATGCAAATTTCATGCCACGTACTAGGCAACTCCCTACTAGTTTTTCTTTTTTTAAAAGTATTACACAAGCAATTTATACTCAGTGTAATAAAATTAGGGAATTTGTAAGACCAAAAAGAAGAAAATTGGGAACTCTTAATTCTATTAACATTTTGGTATATATACTGTCAGGTATTTTTTTTTCTTCCTCCATGTGTGTGCCTTTAAGATTTCTAATTTGCTTATGTTCTTGAATGATTGACATGCTCATTTTTAATAGAAAAATTCTCATTTACAATGGAAATTAATCTGGAGGCAACTGGAGATGGAAAAGTCACAGCCTCCACCATGAGATGAGTGTTTTTCTGCAAAACCCAAGTTCCACAGTGAGCAATTCTTGCTTCCAGTTTTCAACATAATCATTTTCTTTCAAGCTGTAATTTTAGATGACAATGAGGATGAATAAAAAGCATATCATGAGGAAAGGTAAGTCAATGTCCTTAGACTTTTGGTAATCAAAAAGAATTCTCCCAAGTGGAAGTTTCTCACCTGTCTCTGGAGGCTTGGAAAGTCTTGGCTAACACTGGCCCTTATGCAGAAAGCAATTTGAGGTGTGGTTATTTTACAAATCTATGTATACTGCATGTATTAGTTTCTTAGGGCTGTCATAATAAATGACCACAAACTGGGTGGGTTTCAACAGAAAATTCATTCTTTCACGGTTCAGGAGGCCAGAAGTCCAAAAGCAAGATGTCTCCAGGATGGATTCCTTCTGGACACTGTGAGGCGAGAACTGGTCCCATGCCTTTCTCTGAGTTTCTGGTGGTTGGTAGCAATCCTTGGTTTATAGTCTCTTGGTTTATAGTTTCCTGGTTTGTAGCTGCATCACCTCACTCCCATCATTGCCTCCATTGTCACATGGCCATCTTTCCTGTGTGTGGTGTCCTCTATGTCTCTGCATACAATCTCCTTCCCTTTTTCTTATAAAGACACCAGTCATCAGGTTTAGGGCCTGCCCTAATCCACTCTGACCTCGTCTTCACTTGTTTACATCTGTAAAGACCCTATTTATAAATAAGGCCACATTCACAGGTACTGTGAATTCGGACTTGAATGTATCTTTTGTGGAAACACAACTCAACCTGCTACTCTGCATATCTTATGATCCCATATATAATAATTTATATCATTCATAACTAGCATCATCATAGAAAAACAAAATTGCAAAGCAGTTTTATTTTCATTTATATTACATGGATCCTAGCTTCAATTCCCCAATCCACACGGGAAATATTGAATAATATCCAGAACGAAACAAACAAAACAAGACAAATCCTTTCTTTTAGCACACTGTGGAAAGACCCTAGACCGACATCAAATTAAATCTAGGCAATAGAAGGGACAGATAACAGATTCATGAGTCCTAAGAATGTTGTCTTCATGTATTAAGGATGTATTAATGTATTAATTTAAGGATGAAAACACAGATAAGAGTATCCTGTAGTGGATGAGCTTTTCATTTTTAGCATAGGAAATACTGCTGTGCACAAAACAACAGAGCAAAACAAATATGAGTTATTCTGTAATTTTAATAGAATTGGAATGGAGCTTATTTACAGAGTAGGATATGATAAGCTTCAGTTTTCCTTTAGGTAGGATGCTTTAAGAGAAAGTTTGGTTTTCTGAGACTTTGGGATGTAGTATAATCGTGAACACAAATCCAATAAATTACAGAAAAATTTGTATTAATCTGTACTTAATTTTCCATGTATAATTTTTTATAAAATTAAATTTTTCTATAAAATAAAATTCTGTGCATTGAATTACATTTGCCCCCAGATTTACATTTTTTGAGATGAACTGCTGCATTATGATAACTGTCATTACGAAGGGATATGATGTAAGTAAAGGGAGGGAGGGTCTATGTTCTCTGAGTGGATCTGCTCCTGAATAGCTTTGCTTCTCCTGCCTCCATCTGAAATCCTGATACCCAGCCTAAACCGTAAGCCTGCTGTAGTAGACTTAATTCTCTTTGTTGTACTATTTCTACAAAACACCTAATCAGCAGTTTGAATCTAGACTCCTGGTGTAGAAAAGTGGGAGGAAAAATCACATGTATGAATGGAGGACCCAACAAGTTCCTGGTGTCCACCTGGGACTTCCCTGTCCACCTGGGATGGCTGTGAGTGGCCTTAGCCAGGGTCCTCCTCAGTGTACTGCATCTTGTGGAGGCATTCATTCTCTGCAACACAGACTTTCAGAAGGATTCACTGCAGCTTACAAGATCCCTTCTCTAATTGATTTAAAAATGGTCAAAAAAGGCTGAGAATCTACATCCAGTGATTTTAACAATCATAAAATACTGTATTTACTGGAAGCAGTGTCACACCTGCAGTCCTGGCTACTAGGGAGGCTGAGGTGGGAGGATCACTTGGGCCTAGGAATTAGAGGCTGTAGGGCACTATGCCGGTCAGGGGTCGGCACTAATTTCACCATTATGGTGACCTCCCCAGAGCAGGGGGCCACCAGATTGCCTAAAGAGGGGTGAACTGGTCCAGTCTGGAAATGAAGCAGGTCAAAGCTCCCATGCTGATAAGTAGAGGGGTGGCATCTGTGAATAACCACTGCACTCCGGCCTGGGCAACCTACTGAGTCCCCATCTCTTTAGAAAAGAAAAGAAAAGGAAAGGAAAATAATTAAAAAAAAAAAAAAAAAAAGGAAAGAAAGAAAAAAATACTCCAGTTGGAGGGAAGCACTCGTAACAGTAGCAAAAGAAAATAGCTGGCAGATTCGACCACCATTATAATACAGTAGAATAACAAGTTTCTCCGTGTTCTACTGTCATGAATTGCATATTAAAATGAATAAAAGTGCCCAGCTGTAGCTTAAGAGTATATATTGACTGATGTTTAAGGGTGGTCTGTGGTGTAGACCTGAAGTCTATCTGGGGTCGTCACTACGCCTTGTCTTAAACAGCGCTGTGTGAAAGAGTGGATGCAATGTTTAAACACAAATGCTCTGGGCTCCTTTCCTTTCACTAAGGAGAAATGGAGAACTATTACATTCTATTGCTGGCAGTTGAGGTTTCCTGGTTGTCCTCCCCCCACCCCATAAACCATTAATAATTTTTTGTTAGATTGTATAATTTATAGTATCAGTTTTGAATGCATAATGTAATCCTGTATACTGAAGGGTAGTTAGTCTTTCTTCAAATAGGTTACCGAAAATGAAATAAATACCTAGATTACATTTCCATACTAGGGAGAGGAAAATGAAATAATTTGCTGACTTGCAAAAATATATAATAGACATTGTGGAGATAATCTACATTCTAAAAAATTACCTCATTGTTTTAGTCATCTTGGATGGTTTCATTGTAAAGGCAATTCTTTAGAAAAAAAATTGCTGCAATTGTTGATCAAAAATAATTCTTTTAAAATAAAATGAGTTGGAAAACATTTTAAAAATATGTTACTATAGAATAATAATCTCTATCTAAATAGTAATAAAATGAGGCAAAATTAGTTTGGGAACTTATAATGTGATATAAAAAGGTGACCAGTTTATTTTAATGTCTTTGATTTTGTGAATGAATGTGTTATAGAAGCTTTAAAATATGATATTTTAAGCATGAGCTGAAAAAATTTTGTTTTATCTTTATATTTGGTCCTATGCTTTGTTCTAAGAAAAAAATTACTAGACACTTAATAGTTCTAAAAACTTGTTTGTATTTCTAGAGTTTTACTTGTAGTTTTTGTGTGGTTGTAAAAAATATAATTCTTGTTTCATATTATGAGACGTCTACTGAAATTACTACCTTTTTCCATGCCACCAGTTGCTCCTTGCTGATATCTACTATAAATTAATAATATTATTTAGTCCTTTTCCTTTTGCTATTATTATATTTTTCATGGATTCAAGCCCCTTATTTTCCTAAGATTTGTCTTCATGATAAACTATCAGACTTCATCTGTGGGATTGGTATTAAATCCTATGGGAATCCCAAATAGAATTTTAATTTTCTCTGGACATTGGGTACCATTTGTTGTTTGTTCTTCTGAAATTATTTTCATTATAATAATAGCAGTGTGTTCATCAGGACATGTGTTGTCTTCCTTATTATATAACCTCACTTTTCCCCCTTTAAAGGAAGGAAGATGGGAGTAAAGAGAGAACTTGTTAAGCGTAGACAAGCATGAAATTAAAGGATGGTAACTAATGACTGTTGGATGCTTTAAAAATAAGTATATATCAAAATCATTAGGGAACTCTAATCTGTAAAAGTAACAAGTTTTGATGATGTATATAAATGAATTGCTTCATAAAAGTTTTCTATTGAGCCACTTAACGATCTTCTGAGGTTGTGTTTGATACACAGATATTTTTGCTTTTAAAATGTACTCTTCCCCATAATGTTTTAATGCTTCCATGTAATCAGTAAATGCTCTCAAACATACAAAACAATTTTATCTAGATTGTTTATTTAGTGTGACTTGTAAAAATAGTATATCACAAATTATTTGGAAGTCTGACATTTTTCCATATTCATAAGTACTCTGTTAATAACACCATCAGCATCATTATAACTAATGCTCTTTAAGATGAAACTCTGGGGAAAAAAATTAAGTGTTGAATTTCATCTAACTTTTTACTCTCTTTCTAAACATAGGCTGATTTACAGAGGCTTAGCAATTTGATGATATTTGTCTAGAAATGTGAAATTCACTATATTTCTAAATTTAGAAATTCTTTCTAAAGTGTTTGAAACATTTCCTAATTTTTCTCCCTAATCATGTTGCGATTGTGCACAAAATAAAGGGACTTACTCAAGCCAGGTAAATGATACATAACCTTGATAAGCTTCATAATGCTAATGCTGTTTTGATAGAGAAAACCACAAGTAATGCAAATAGCAGCCTTTACTCTCTGGTACAGGTGTGTAATAAACACATATAATTAAACCAAAGATACATAATGGTTTGTTGTTGGATACGCATTTACAACAGCTGACTACGTTCTTAATGTGTGGCTCATGAGTTAGGTAATTTTCTTATGTCTCCATTCCTTGAACAGAATATTCCTCATGGGCTCATATATGAAACGATTCTGCGCTTTTTACTCAGTAGCTTCCCACTGCTCCTGTAATTTAGCGTCTTTGCCATATCAGCATTACCTAAAGATGATTAAAAAGAGCATGTAAATTCACAAACAAGTCATTTTATTCTTCAACTTAAATAATTTAGAAATACCCCCCAAAAGGAAAGTTATCAAAATGTAAGCCTTTCGACATGGTTTCCATCTTAGTGAAATATATCAACTGTGCATTTAATCACTGTTATGCATAAAATATGGTTTATGGCTCTGCTCTATATATCAAATATACTTCTTTGTATATTATGAATCTGAGTTCTTTAAAGGGCATAAAGCAAAAAGAAAAACTAGTACCAGATTTTTAAAAATCAGTATAGAAACACAGCAATGCCAAAGCTATATTTAGTTATTTTAAATTCTGTACTTCCATTGAGGTTTCTATGATTTTTTTTTTTTTTGTAATTCAAAACAAATACACATATATACCGTCTTTGAATTTTGAATTGGGCAAACCAAAGATAATAATCATGAGTCTGTATAAATAGTGTGTGAATTTCTTAATTTTAAACACTTTTAATCCTTTTTCCCTTCCACTGTGATGCTATAAAACGCTGTGACACTGTAAGACACTGTATCATATAGGCGCAACTGAGATAATGTCTCCTACCAGTTTGGCCAGAAGAGTCTGTCTACTAACGTTGATAATGTAGAGAAAAATAAGTAATGTAAATTTGTTTTTTATTTTTTAAAAAAGGTATATCTTAACACATGTATTAAACTATAGTGCTTGGTAAAACTGGTCATGATAATATCTGAGCTCAATAGCAATTTCTCATAAATTGCTGTGTAGGTACCATTAATCATTGTATTCAAATGCTAAGCGTCACCTGTTTAATTCAGTTGGTTCTGATTTACACATCATTTCAAAAAATGCAAAGGAAACACAATTGAAAAGTTTTACTTTCCACATTAGCTATACAGCTCATCCTCTTCTAGCCATATCTCAGGACAGGAAATAAGTAGTCAACTTCATTTCTTTGTCTAACTTTTAAAGGCTTGTTTGCAACTAATTTTAGGCAAACCTTTTATTTTAATTGAGTTTCTAGCATGGACTTTAAGGAATGGAATTTAGTACTAAAGCAGTCATAGTTATTCCTATTGCTATTGTTATTTTGGTTCCTCATGAAATAAACTAATTATTCTCCCCTTCTTCTTTTTTATGACCTTGAGTATGTGTGATTTTGTACGTGTTGGAGGAGGCAATGTGTCCTCTGCCTATATATAAAAGCCTGTCAGGCTGGGTGCGGTGGCTCATGCCTGTAATCCCAGCACTTCAGGAGGCAGAGGAAGGCAGAACACCTGAGGTCAGGAGTTCGAGACCAGCCTCACCAATATGGTGAAACTCCATCTCTACTAAAAATACAAAAAAAATTAGCCGGGTGTGGTGGGGTTGGGGGCCTGTAATCCCAGCTACTTGGGAGGCTGAGGCCGGAGAATCACTTGAACCAGGGAGGCGGAGGATTCAATGGGCCAAGATCGCACCATTGCACTCCAGCCTGGGTGACAGAGTGAAACTGTTTCCAAAAAAAAAAGTAAAAAATAAATAAAGAAAAAAGCCTGTCACTGTTAAGTTTCCTTTTTAAAAAGAGAAGTTGCCAAAAGGGAACTTCCTTACCTTTCACCACCATGTGTAACCCTAAGCCCTCCTTTCTTCCTCCTCCTTTCAAAGGTCAGTGAGTTGAGATGTGCTCCAGTGCACCGTCCTTCCCTTGTCTCACAGACGTCACATCGTTGGTTACTCTCCTGGTCTCACTTGCCCTCCCCCTGCAAGGAATTTTCAACCTTTCTCTCTCTAAAGGACTCCTGCCCTCAGCACATGCTCGCATCTCATCCAAATTATAAAAGCCCACCCAGACCTTAAAAGCTTTCTCCAGGTCTCACCTTGTAATTTTCTTTTTCTCCTTTTTTTGGGAGGTGGGGGTTTGGGGGTGTGGGGGGTTGGGGAACAGGGTCTTGCTCTTTCACCCAGGCTGGAGTGCTGTGCAGTGGCACCATCTTGGCTCACTGAAACTTCTGCCTCCCGGGTTCAAGCGACTCTGGTGCCTCACCCTCCCTAGTAGCTGGGACTACAGGCGTGAATCACCACGCCCGGCTAATTTTTGTATTTTTAGGAGAGACGGGGTTTCACCATGTTGGCCAGGCTGGTCTTGAACTCCTGACCTCAAGTGATCCATCTGCCTCAGCCTCCCAAAGTACTGGGATTACAGATGTGAGCCACCGCGCCCAGCTCACAGACCATTTTCAATCCTCCTCTCTTGTGACATCTTGTCAGTTTTTTAAATAGTGAGTGATTCTCTCTTTCTCTGCCTTCGTAGTCCCATATTCCCCTAGTTTTCTTTCTTTAAAAGAAAAAAAAAAAAAGCTCTTTTTTTTTTCTTTTTTCTTTTTTCGAGACAGAGTCTCATTCTGTCGCCCAGGCTGCAGTGCAATGGCGCGATCCCGGCTCACTGCAACATCCACCTCCTAGGTTCAAGCGATTCTCCTGCCTCAGCCTCCCAAGTAGCTGGGATTACAGGGAAGTGCCACCATGATGGCTAATTTTTGTATTTTTAGTAGAGAGGAGGTTTCACCATGTTGGTCAGGCTGGTCTCGAACTCCTACCTCATGATCCACCCACCTTGTTCTCTCAAAGTGCTGGGATTACAGGTGTGAGCCACCGACAGTTGGGGTCTCGCTCTGTTGCCCAGGCTGGAGGGCAGTGGCACAATCATAGCTCACTGCAGACTCAAACTCATGGGCTCAAATGCTCCTCCTGCCTCAGCCTCCCAAGGCACTAGGATTATAGATGTGAGCCACCAAACCCAACCCTTTCCTAGCTTTCAACTAAATCTCTGATGATTCCTGATGGGTTTCTCTTTGGAACTCTTCCTCTACTCCCTGAACTGGAAATATTAGAGCTACTCAGGCCTCTGTCCTGGATTCACATCACGTAGCTTCTTATCCTTCACTCCCACACATTAGGTGAGCTTATCTAATTTTGTGTTTTCACATGGGACCTGTATGTCTGTGATGTCCTAAGTTTTACCTCTAGTCCAGTCTTTTTCTGAGCCGTAGGGCAAACTTTGTACCTGACATTCTTTTTTGGATGTCTCACAAGCATCTCAAGCACATCGAGTCTAAAACACAGCTCAGGGTTTTCTCTTCAAACTCCTCTTATCCCTCCTCATCCTAGTAAAAAGCATACAGCTTCCCAGTTGCTCTGCTGAGGACTTAACCATCCATCCCTCTATATTCCTTCTTACTTATCCAACTTGCTTAATAAATGTCTGAGTTCTAAATAGCATTCAAGTCTATCTACTTCTCTCCATCTCAATAGTCACTATTTTAGTCCAAACAATCATCATTTCTCAATTGGACTACTACAATGCCTCTAGTTTTTCCTGCATCCACTCTTATCTGATTCCAATCCTCTATACAGCAATTTAATTCTGATAATAAAATATCCTTGTTTAAAACTCTTAAATGACTGCCCATTGCTTTTAGGATAAGAATAAAATCTCTAACATGGTTTAAAAGGCACTACTTAATTCAGGCTCTGCCAATTTCCCTGGCCTTAATGCCCCCTCTTGATCCCCATGCTGAAACCTGGTACATAGTAATATCTCGATAAATATCTGCTAAATAGATGAGGAATTCATTGGTGAAAGAATGGATACGTGGATAAATGAATGCATACAAAAATGAATTAATGAAGAAATAAGATAACCCAAGTCCATCTTGAAAAGAGTGTCATACATTTTATAATCTTCCTTCTCATACATTTTCATCATCCCAAACCACCCTCAAAACTATATTTTCATTTTAGATGATTATATATAAGATTTATTAAATATTTACCATTGATTTTTGAAGAATTTTGAACTTCACGACACACACACATTTGACACATCTTCTAAACATCAACCTGAAGAAGATAAGGAGCCAATCTCGTGGTTTTATTCCAGGTGAGAAAATGGTGGCTCATCCCACGCAGAGTGTCCTCATGATCACTGAAAGGGTCAGTGGCAAAGGTCTCTTGAGTTTGAAAACTTCTATTCTACCTAAGACTACTCTTAGAAATCTTGATTTATAAGGCACTACTTAATTTGGGCTCTGCCAAACTAGAGTAGCATATGTCAAAGTGGCAGAAGCAACAAGGAGTTCACAAACTTAAAGTTTTCTCCTTATTAGACGACCATTCATTTTGTAACCATTTTAAGGATAAGGTGGGGGTTTTCTGAAAGTTTCTAAGGAAACTTTGGAATGTAAATTTCATTTTGGGTTAAAAAATCAATAAACATTACTACTGATATAAAATAAATATTGATGCCAAAACCTGTCAATTAAAAAATGATTATTTCAGGCTGGGCACAGTGGCTCACGCCTGTAATCTCAGCACTTTGGGAGGCTGAGGCAGGTGGATCACCTGAGGTCAGGAGTTCAAGACCAGCCTGACCAACATGGAGAAACCCCATCTCTACTAAAAATGCAAAATTAACCAAGCGTGGTGGCACATGCCTGTAGTCCCAGCTGCTCGGGAGGCTGAGGCGGGAGAATCACTTGAACTCGGGGTTGGGGGAGGAGGTTGCAGTGAGTTGAGATGGCGCCATTGTACTCCAGCCTGGGCAACAAGAGCAAAACTCCTCTCAAAAAAAAAAAAAAAGAAAGAAAAAGATTATTTCTACTACAAGTTCATTGTACAAAAAAATCAGAAATGCTGATAAGAAAAAAAGAGTTAAAACAATCTTTGGACTATTCACAATAACTGTGATTATCTATGTTTAACATTGAAAACTATGGTTATAAACTTTAGTTATGTGCAACTGCAAACATTAAAAATTTAAAAATGGTATTATATGCACACATAATGTTTTATAACTTGCTTCTTGAGTGGAGTCTTAATAATATTTTTGAAATATTTCCTACATTAAAAAACATTTATTTTTTTCTTTTAAATAACTTATTGTAAGGTATTTCAAATATATATATAAACATAGTATAACATAACCAACACAAAAGTATCCATCACCTAGGTTTAACAATTGTTGACTGATATGATTTCGCTCTGTGTCCCCACCCAAATCTCACCTTGAATTGTAATAATCCTCATGTGTACAGGGCAGGACTAGGTGGAAGTAATTGGATCATGGGAGCGGTTTCTTCCATGCTGTTCTCATGATAATGAGTGAGAGAACATTTTTGATGATATATGTTACAACAATATGTAGATTAAAATATGTATTTTCAACAGAAGTAATGATTGGCTCCAATGCAAAGCTGAAAGGTTAGGACAGTTTTGGGATATTTGATATTATATATTATGAACACAGATACATATATCAAAATATGCTATGGTACTCCCACTACACCATACTTTTTTTTTTTTTTTTTTTTTTTGAGACAGAGTCTAGCTCTATCTCCCAGGCTGAAGTGCAGTGGCATGATCTCGGCTCACTGCAACCTCTGCCCTCCAGGTTCAAGCAATTCTCCTGCCTCAGCCTCCTGAGTAGCTGGGATTACAGGTGTGTGCCACCATGCCCGACTAATTTTTGTATTTTTAGCAGAGACGGGTTTCGCCATGTTGACCAGGCTGGTCTTGAACTCCTGACCTCAGGTGATCTGCCCGCCTCGGCCTCCCAAAGTGCTGGGATTACAGGCATAAGCCACCATGTTCGGCCTACCATACATATTTTAAATCTGTATGTTGTTAGGTGTATCTTATATCTACCACTGGAAACAGTTAAGTGTGGTCACATCTAAGAAACCTGGGCTCGGAGAGCAGGAGTCAGAATGCCTTCAATGCTAAGGAATCTCAGTGGGTTACCTGGTCTATTTCTTAGCTTCTGGATATGCAAATCAAATAATCTCTCCAAAGAGCTATTTTTCTTGTTCTTGCAGCTCTCTAGAAATGGAGGTGCCATGGACTTTTTGGTAGACTAATATGATGCCTGTTACTGTTCTTATATGCTGAGTGGGTTTGTTTTTTGGGAAGAGAAGCTGTGATGATATAACATTTCTCTTCATATACAGGGCTTTCCTTTCTAAGTGAGTTTGAAATGATTCTCCTCATTCTCTAAAGGCAAATCTCCACAATTAAAAATTAATCAAGAATTATATAGGTTAAAATCTAGCGGGCCGGTGAATTGTACTCACCTTATTGATACATGGAAGCACCACCTTAGCCAGTAAACAAGACCGACTACCATTTTATCAGAATTAGTCTCATTTTCCATGAGTTTTGAATATGTGGGGGTCTCAGGAATGCTTTTGTCACATAAAATGGAACTTCCCTCTGTCCAAAGTGCTGTCAGGTGGAGGAAGATTAGATTTCTTGGGCATTGCTCCAGAGGCCAGGCAAAGAGTAGTGGAGATACATCATGAGAAGGGATATTTTGATATAAGACGAAAGACTTACCAATAATTAAAGCCGTCCGAAAATAAAATAGGCTGTCTAAAAATCCAGCGAATTCTCAATCTCTGGACTTATTCAAGCAAGGACAAAATGATCATCCACAAGGCTTTTGTGAGGGTACTCACTGGTAAAAAAAAAAAAAAAAAAAAGCTAGGTCGGATAGCACTTTAAGGTGTTTTCCACTCTAAGGTTTTATGACCAAATGGCTTAATTATATTAATCTTTCCTCATGAGAGCTATCAATCTTCTATCTAAAAAAAATCTTGTCATTTATTAATGTTTTCCAAATATTTACACAATATCTATTTTTAATATATACATGTACATGTAACATTTAGCTATTTATCTCTGAACATAACAATACATATTTTAAATCAGATGTTTAAATTACTCCCAATATTTAAGCAGAAGCCTGAGAAAGCTCAAATGTAGCACAAATATTAGTTTTTTTTGTTTGTTTTGTTTTGTTGTTGTTGTTGTTGTTGTTGTTGTTGTTTGAGACGGACTCTCGCTCTGTTGCCCGGGCTGCAGTGCGGTGGCGCGATCTTGGCTCACTGCAAGCTCCGCCTCCCGGGTTCACGCCATTCTCTCGTCTCAGCCTCCCGAGTAGCTGGGACTACAGGCGCCCGCCACCGCGCCCGGCTAATTTTTTGTATTTTTACTAGAGACGGGGTTTCACCGTGTTAGCCAGGATGGTCTCGATTTCCTGACCTCCTGATCCGCCCGCCTCGGCCTCCCAAAGTGCTGAGATTACAGGCGTGAGCCACCGCACCCGGCCCTATTAGTATTTTTTTTAAGAAATATCATGCAGGGTTTGTGCTTAGAATAGGGACAATTGTACATACTCCCAGGAACAGCATGTTCTAAATCAAACTCTCTGATTTTGAACGACAGAATCAAATAAGACACAATTATGCTGGCCTTGCTTTTTCATTGTGTATGCATTCTCCACCAGAGAAGAAAAGTGAACTGCTAACTGCTTTTCACAAAGTATTGAGCACTCCCAATACCGTGTTCCGTCCTAAGTTGGTCCAAAATCACAGTCTTTTCTGACATCAAAATATTTTTCCAGAATGATGATAGTGGCAAAGTGTCTTCAGCTAGGGAAACTTGCAAATCCCAGACTACAGCTTAATGAAGAGAGCAATAAGCATGTCCCACAGATTTTAATCCCTGAGAAGCAGAAGAAATGGCTCAAGATCTTTTCAGGTTGAGAATACAGAAATTGTGGTCAGAGCGCGTGACGTGATTTGCCCCATGTCACACAATAATTGAATGCTAAGATCAGAAATAAATACAGATTTACTTACCAACTTTTAATCCATCATCCCTTCCATAACGTGATTAGAGAAATACAGAAGATGTACAGAATATAAAAAAGGTAGGCTCTGGAGCCAAACTGCTGGGATCTAACCCTTGACTCCCTCATTTACTATGCTTCACTCATAGTGCATCAGTTCTCCAATCGATAAAATTTAATAATAAAAACTACATATCTATATTATAGGGTAACCATAGATTCTAAATTAATACATGTAAAATGATTAAAACAGTGCCTGGCACATAGTAAACAAGCAATTTTTTGTTTCTATTTTTCAAGACCATGGAATATCTCAGACTGTTGAGCTAGGTAAGAATTATCTAACATTCCACTCTATGGAATATTTCTTGTATGGTTATTCTTTTTTCACAAAAACAATCATAGCCTTGGGTTGGATTTTTTTTTTTTTTTTTTTGCCTTGTTTTTCAGATATCTGTTGTATTTTCTTCAAATGTTCCAGAACTGTTGTTGCATGTTTATTGATGTTTTGCATTATTAAAACCCAGCAATTCAATTTCCCTTCTACCTTCTGCCTGAGACCCTGGGTAGGAGCCCTTGGGCCTCTGCTCAATCTGGAGCACCTGCTGTCTGGGTTCACAATGAAACTTCACTTCATCTTTCCCCATTATCCTATCCTACCTTTTCTGATACAATGTCTCTCTCATTTGGTTAACTTCTTATTTCATAAAAGCACAACCTCAAGAAGCGTCTTATGAAAGAAAGATTGAGAAGTATGTACTCTGGTTTCTTCCCTTTCTGTAGAGACTTTATTTTTGCACTTGGTTGATACCATGGTTAAGTAAAAATGCTAGGTTAAAAATTATTTTATTCGGAAGCTTGAAGTTGGTGTTTCATTGTTTTCCAGGATTTTGTTGTTCTTTAGAAGTCTGCTATTATTCTGAACTTAAATCTTTCAAACTTGACCTGTTTTTCTCTCCAGAAAACTCTTAGAACCTTTTCCTTGTTTCTGATGTTCTGAAATTTTGTAAAGATAAAGATCTTAATTTTTTTTTTCTTGGACACTCAGGGTTCCCTTTTAATCTGGAGATACCTGTCTGCCAGTTCTGAGAACTTTTCTTATATTTTTTTTGATAACTTCCTCTCCTCCAATTCTCTGTTTTATTTTTCTGAACCGAAACTTACTTAAATATGGATTTCCTGGATTGTTTCTCTAGTTTCCTATAAAACTTCCATTTCTTTTTCTATTTGGTCTAATTTCAGGCAGGTTTTGTTTTCATGTTATCTCCCAGTTGAAATTAAAATTTTTATATTTTAAATTATCAAGATTTAAATTATAAGTTTTCTTTTTCTTTTTTACTTTTTCATAGTATTCTCCTCTTGCTTTGTGGGAACAAATACTTCTTTTAACTCTCTGATGATTCTTCACAGACAGACACACACACACCTATACAAGCATGTGAATATGTAATTGTGTGTGCATATATATTTATATATATGTGTGTACAATAGTCCTCATTTAATGTCAATAGATTCTTAGAAACCACAACTTTAAGTGAAATGATGTATAATGAAACAAATTTTACTATAGGCTAATTTATAGAAACAGGAGTTAAGTTCCTATGGCGTATTTGTTGTCACAAAAAAATCACCAAACTTCTCAATAAAGACCAAAATGCTTCTAATATTAAACAATAAAATAAATGTGAGATATACATGTAAGAAAGATTAGTAAACACAAGATAAACATTTATCCAGTTATTCCAGCTCAGGGCCCAAGGCAGGAACCAACCCTGGACAGGATGCCATCCCATGGCAGGGTGCACTCACACACACGCCCACATGCACTCACATGGGAACCATGTAGACATGCCAGTTCACCCAACATGCACATCTTTGGGATGTGGGAGAAAACCAGAGGAACCAGAAAAATCTCACGCACACATGGGGAGCAGGTGCAAACTCCACACACACTGTGGCCCAGGCTAGGAATCTATCAACGTTATAACAAAACAATGTTGAATAAAGTGATGTTACTTGAGGACTCTGTGTGTGTGTGTGTGTGTGTGTGTGTGTGTGTATGTGTTTGTGTGTGTTGAAAGAGAGAGAGAGAGAGAATGAATGAGGTGACCAGGATTTTAAAAAGATAATGCAGGGCTGGGCGCGGTGGCTCAAGCCTGTAATCCCAGCACTTTGGGAGGCCGAGACGGGCGGATCACGAGGTCAGGAGATCGAGACCATCCTGGCTAACACGATGAAACCCCGTCTCTACTAAAAAATACAAAAAACTAGCCGGGCGAGGTGGCGGGCGCCTGTAGTCCCAGCTACACGGGAGGCTGAGGCAGGAGAATGGCGTAAACCTGGGAGGTGGAGCTTGCAGTGAGCTGAGATCTGGCCACTGCACTCCAGCCCGGGCGACAGAGCAAGACTCCGTCTCAAAAAAAAACAAAAACAAAAAAACAAAACAAAACAAAAAAATTAAAAGATAATGCAGAGAGATGAAATTATCTTCTAAAAGCATGCAGCTCCTTTCTCCTGACAGGCGTGAGGCTTGAGAGGCAGCAGTTGGGAGGACTTGGGTAGGGTGGGAGAGGTGCCCTGGGCACCAATTGATGTCACAGACTTTCAGTTAAACCCATCGGTTCCCACCTAGCCCCCAACTCCCATCTTCTCTGGATCCTCGGGTTTCTTAGCCTAACCCTTTCAGGGCCCGCAGGGAATTGGCTACCTTATCATAGGTAATCACTGCTGAATGGGTTGCTACACATTCATTGACTTCACTCATTCTAAGGTACATTGAAAACTCTTGTCTGCTGTTGTCTTTGCTCCTATTCTTTTATATATATGAGTCAATATCTTTAAAAATGTATTTTCTCTTATATTGGCAGGGTTTAGGGGAAAAGAGGAGCTGAATATGCATGTGGTTAATCTGCCATTAAGATCATGGACATTATTTTGCTTAATTTTAAAATAAAATGACTACAGGCCAGTTGCAAAATACATGCTATTAGTGAATATAATTTGTGTCTGTCCACAAAACACCAAAAAATCTGCCTCAAAAATAAAGTTTAGCACTATAATTGGTGGTTTTGTCTGCGCATGGCTAAATAATAATTGTTTTTATTGTTTTTCAGTTTCCCAGGAACCCACATTATAAATCTTGACATTACCTTTGATTTCTCTTTTCTTCCTATTCCACATCTGTAAAGCCTATTGCTTACAGTTCTGTAATACCTTTTCAATACGTTTCCTCTTTCCATCTGCATAGCTGCCTCTCCAGTTCCTCCCTGATATTGCTCACCCAGACTATGACAATATTTTCTTATCTGCTCTGCCCACCTTTATTCACTTACTCAATAAACATGTAATGAGTGCTTACTATGTTCCACTTGGGGCTACATAAGTGGGCAGCAGCAAAGACGCTGTCCTCAAAGAATCCATCTTTGAATGGAGAGACGACTAAACACATTTCTTCTCTTTCAGTCTATCCTATACACCAGAATCATTTTCCTAAAAATTATGATAGTGATTTTTATCACCATTTAATAACCTCTGATGGCTTTTCTCCCTGAAATTCTAGATGCTCCGTGGACTTGATCTAAAATCCATTTCTAAGCCAATATTTTCCAACCACCTCCATTTTTTTTCATTTGGTTGAGAAAACTCTGACACATTTCCAGTTCCCAAACTTTACCTGTACTTCGTCCAACCCCTTTTTCTCAAAGCTGTTCTTTCTACAGTGCAACGCCATCATGGTAGGCAGAATTCTCAGATGGGCCCCAGAGTTCCCACCTTCTGGTATAGACTCCTGAGTGTGAGCAGAACCTGTGAAGATGATGAGATGTCACTCCTATGGTTCCATTACTAACAGTCAACTGAGTTAAGCAAAAGGGAGACCATCTGAGTGAGACTGACCTAATCAGGTAAATGCTAAAAAGGGACGGGGCCCCTCCTAAAGTCAGATATTACTCCTGCTGGTCTTGAAGGAGCAAGCTGCCATGTTGTGGAGTGAACTACATGGCAGGGAACAGCAAGTGCCCTCTAGGAGCTGAGAACAATTCCCAGTTGGCATCAATGAGTGTGGATGGAGTCTTACAACTTTAGAACTGAATTCTGCAGCCAGCCTGTGAGTTTAGATGAGGAGCTCAAGCCTCAGATGAGACTGCGGCCCCAGCTGACTCCTTCATTTCAGCCTAGTGAGATCCTGAGCAGAGGATATGGAAACCTAATTTCCGATCCACAGAAGCTGTGAGATAATACATTGGTGGTGTTGTAAATAGCTAACTTTGCATTAATTTGTTAGGCTGCAAAGAAAATGAATACGGTCACTTTCTAATTTCACCTGGAAATATCCTAACCATCTATCAAGACCCAACTTATATGTTTATCTCATTCATATTTGCCCTGATGTCTCCAACCAAAAGTGGTCTTTTTCTAAATGTCCACAGAACTTTGTTTCTTTCTGATGGCATTCCCTACTTTTATTGTAGTTATCATGTTTGTCTTCTTTGTCCTCCTGAATTGTAAGTTCCTCGGAAGCAGAGATGGCCTTGCATATGTACACATGCATACATTTTATAGAACCATTCAACCAAGCATTCACTTTTATAGAATCATTGAACCAAGTATTCATGGTGTTTTCATAATTCACATTGAACCAAGTATTCAGCAAGTGAACATTTCTCAAGCATTAAAGAGTTAAAGCTTCAGACCAGGCACAGTGGCTCATGCGTGTAATCTCAGCACTTTGGGAGGCCAAGGCAGGTGGACCACTTCAGCCCAGGAGTTTGAGACCAGCCTGGACAACATGGTGAAACCAAATCTCTACTAAAAATACAAAAATTAGCCGGGTGTGGTGGTGCGCACCTGCAGTCCCAGCTACACAGGAGGCTGACTCATGAGAATCGCTTGAACCTGGGGACAGAGGTTGCAGTGATCCGAGATTGTGCCACTGCACTCCAGCCTGGGTGAGAGAGTGAGACTCTGCCTTACAAAAAAGAAATTAAAAAAAAAAAAAGTGAAAGCTTCAGGCGTCAGCTTCACCCTGATTTTTCTTGTGCTTGTGAGTAACTTCACCTGACTAAGCACAAGGACAGAATTTTGTGACCTGATCCTCCCTAAAACTGCCACCCTAAAGGCTAATATTTTTGTCAAAGAGTAGACAGCAAGAAAGTCAATCCATTAAAAATTCAAAGTTGAAGGTCATTAAAAACAGATTTATGAGTGTAGAAATTTGCAGATAAGCCAGGTGGCCTTTAACCGCCCCCCCACCCCCTGCCGGCCCACCCCGGACGCTGTGATCCTTGCTGTGCAGATGTGAGGTCTGTTTGCATCTGTTGCTATTTACATGTGTTCTCCCTTTTCCTTACATCGAAGGTTTTCTCACCTGCATGTGCTTCGGTGGGTTTAAATAATAAATAATGAAGAACCCAGGCTCAGAAAAGAGCTTCCCCCAGCAGTGGAAGCATTACGGCCAGACTTGGTTAATTGAAATCATGCATCGAACTTAGTTGCCACTCTGATGCGATCTGACAAAAATGATCATAGGATAAAATTGCCTCTTGCTGATCCCCACCTATCTTACATTTCAACTTGCAGCAAGATTGAAGCAAACTGCTCCAATTTACTGCTCCCGACCTGCTGATAATGGACACTTTGCCGTGCACTCTCCCTTCATTACCGCTCAGGTCAGGGCTGTTAACAGGGACTCTTGCCACTTTTGACAGATAGTCACTACCAAGATGAATGGCGGGAGCCACATGACCACTTAGGACCAGGCCTTCCCTCTCCAGCACCTTCAAAATGCCTTTTTAAAAAATAAAATAAAATAAAAATAAAAGACCACACTTCACTGTTTAACTCTTTATTAACTAGGAGAATCAGTAGAAACCAGGCATCTGTGACCTGGTGATTCCTTTACTGCAGTGCTGAAACTATTGCAAAGAAACCGTTTAACAGCATTTTAAAAACAAACTTTCTAGTGAAGTTGCCGCTGTACATTTTGTTCTACTGGGGAATAGATATTAGGCTGTAAATTGTGTTATTTGGAGGAGGGAGCAGACTATTTGCCCAAAGTCTCAAGGGTGCGAAACCCTATGAAGTGGCCTCTTGTCTGAGTTAAAATGGGCTTAAGAATGATAAAAATTACTTATTAGGGAAAATAGGTTATTCTTATCACACAGATGAATGGAATGTGAGAACCTTGTTCTCTATGTATTCAATTGTTCATAAATAATCCTTCATGAAGAACTTTTTAACACAAATATTTCCAAATCATTCTACTTATTTTTAGAAAGAAAAGAACAGTGAGAGGACAATGCTTGTATCATTCTGTATTGTCTTCCTTAATAGACATACCACAGTTTAGATAGTAAGCACTTAATGAGTAAGTTTTAAGAGCAAGCTAAACAGGAATAGAGTCCATATGTTTTATGTTCCTTAAGGCTTATAACTTAATTCTGTATAAAAACTAAACACAATTTATATAGAATGCTTTAGTTTATATCTAATTCCTGATGTGCCCATTCATTTTTGCATTTGACAAATAGTCAAACGAGCCCTCACAATTTTTATTAGATTTACATTGCATTGTCTAATTCACTTTGCCTCATGAAATTAGATGAACTATTAAATACCATAATCTGTTATCCACCATTAAAATTAATTGATTTTTATGTCACTTTAGAACTAATGAATCGTCTAGAGATGGTCTCATAAACTACCTAGCATAGTGGGAAAGCTATTTTATTCCCCATCATTTCTAGTAAGGTTGAGCAGGGCTATCACTTTGCTGGTTTTGCTCTCAGCAAAAATCTCAAAAACATAATTATTTCAACACCGTTATTTTTATTGCTTTACAATCATGCTTGCAAATGGTGTAGCTATATTCAATAATTATACTTCATGGATAAAAGCCACATTTATGAAAAAGGTTTTGAATATGTGGATAATGCTTAACATTGCTCTGGGAGAGGTTAGTTTGCTGTATGGAAAGATACTTCCATGTACAGTATGGCGTTGCCATCAGGATAATATAATTTGAAGGGACATGCCATTAAACAGAAGTAAAACACTACCAAATAGTAATGGTCATAAAGTAAATACACATGGATAGCATTTTATTGTGTTGCCTGAAAAAATCTTATTTGAAATTTTGGCTCAAAGATTGCATAGCTATATTACAACATAATGCCTCATGGTTACTGAAAATGTATCATGTGCCAGGAATGGTGCCAAGCATTTTCATCATGCATTGTTTCATTGAATCCTCAAAATGCTCCTATTATAGTTGGGCTGGATTTTTATTCTCATCTTACAGGTTGGAAAACTGAGGCCTAGAGAGACTAAGCAACTTATCCAGACTCACATAATTAATAACAAAGGAGTTGGCATATGAACCCAGGCAGTCTCACTCCAACGTCAAACTCCTATGATACCCTGCTGTCTCTTTAATGGATGGTATGAGGGTTATTGTTCACCATTTTTATTCTCTTTATGTTTATGAAAACGTTAAATCCTTCTTTACAAAACATCCTTCCACCTGCAACAAATTGGCCCATTTAAAGACAAACATCACTTGTTCTAAAAAAATATCCTTCAGTATCAATAAAATTGCTCCATGTAAATTTTAACAAACAAATATAGCTCTGGATTTAACCACATTCCCCTCACCACAGCCCCCCGACCTTAAGACATTAAAAATGGTCAGGAGGTATATTGTGTATCCATACATATTTAAAAAAAAAAATGATAAATGAGTTAAAAGATGGTCCAAGAGCATCTCGGGCTGAATCAGGGGATCTCATGTTCTGATGTGTCTGGAACTGTCCTGGCATAATTAAAGAACATGCTTTTATTCTCAATATTGTCCCAGTTTGGATAATATATTGTAGGGTTTCCTTAACCTTAAGGGAGAAGTTAGTCTGCTGAGTAGCAATCTCAGCTGGAAATCACCTCTGCTAATCTCACAGAGTTGAACAACTCGAATACTTGAGAGAGCTGTAAATATTTCAAAGGCGGATGGACCTGCAATGCCTGACACCTTGCTTATCCTTTTCTATTCATTTTTGTTTGTTTGTTTTCTGAGATGGATTTTCGCTCTTGTTGTCCAGGCTGGAGTGCAATGGCATGATCTTGGCTCATGGCAACTCTGCCTTCCGGGTTCGAGCGATTCTCCTGCCTCAGCCTGCTGAGTAGCTAGGATTACTGGCACCCGCCACCATGCCCAGCTAATATATATATATATATATATTTTTTTTAAATTAGAGACAGGGTTTCACCATGTTGGCCAGCCTGGTCTCGAACTCCTGACTTCAGGCGATCCACCTGCCTCCCAGAGTGCTGGGATTACAGGCATGAGCCACTTCATTCTTTTCATTTGGTCACTGAGATGGTCTTTGTGATGTGTAAACTTGGCTAGGCTACACCCCCTAGTTTTCAAATCAAACTCTCATCTAAGTGTTGCGGTGAAGGTATTATTTTTGTAGTTGTGATTAAAAGTAAAAATCAGTTGACTTTAAATTGAGATGATGATCCTAGGTAACTTGGGTGGGCCGGACTCAGTCAGCTGGAAGGCCTTAAGAGCAGAGCCTTCCCTGAAGAAGAAAAAGTTCCACCTGTGGATAGCAGCATCCACCCGTGCCCAAGAGGTCCCGCCTGTTCTTACTGACCACCTGCACTGTGGATTTCAGACTTGCCTAGCCAACCCCCACAATTGTGTAAGCCAGTTCCTTGAAATCAGTCTTTTAATATACATTTCCCATTGGTCCTGCTTCTCTTGAACCCTGACTGACCTGGTCATTAATGAGTGTTGAATCTTGCTTCAAATATTTCACATACTCCTCCTGCCTTCTTTCACTTTATGCCTAGATAACACCCAGAGCTCTCTGCCTCCTCTTGCTCCTTACTCTGCCATCAAAACCAGATTCATGCTCCTAGAGCAATACTCTCATAATTTTGCATCTAATCCTTAATGTGGCCTAATATATCCCAAGGACTCTGTTAGATACCAAGGATACAAAAATAAATATAGTTTGTTTTTAGGGTCTCATCACTCTGTCACCCCAGTAAAAACTTTCAAAGTCTCCTCCATTGCTTGAAGGGCATGGAAAACTATTCAGTCCAGCAAAGTAGGCACCACTAATTTCAGTCTCTCGTGCTACTCACATTCATAAGTACTTAACACATGAGCCTCGCTGGTGTCTTCATAACCTTCATCGCAGAGGGTTTATGTCTATATTTCTTGTGCCTTCATTTGTCAGCTAATGTTTTGTTGTAGAGAGCAAAACCTGTCTATTTAAAATAGAATGGGGCCAGGCGCGGTGGCTCATGCCTGTAATCCCAGCACTTTGGGAAGCATAGGTGGGAGCACCACAAGGTCAGGAGATCGAGACTATCCTGGCTAACATGGTGAGACCCCGTCTCTACTAAAAATTAAACAAAAACAAAAACATAATTTAAAAATTAGCTAGGTGTGGTGGCAGGCGCCTGTAGTCTCAGCTACTCAGGAGGCTGAGGCAGGAGAATGGCATGAACCCAGGAGGCGGAGCTTGCAGTGAGCCAAGACCACACCACTGCACTCCAGCCTGGGTGACAGAGCAAGACTCCATCTCAAAAAAATAATAAAAAAAAATAAAATAAAGTAAAATGGACCGGATGCAGTGGCTCATGCCTGTAATCCCAGCTACTACTGGGGAGGCAGAGGCAGGAGCTCACTTGAGCTCAGAGTTAGAGACCAGCCTGGGCCACATAGTGAGACCCCATTTCAAAAATAAAAGATAAAAATATGAGAAGGAATGGGATACAGAGAACTAGCCATTTATGAAATCACTGGAAAGGTTAGAGACACAGGCTTTTAACTGGGCCTCTAGGAATGATACCTGTCTATTGGCCCATTGGGGTCACGGGCCTGCTCTGCCACAATCAGGAAGGTGTGAAATCCACTGAGTTTCACTGGAACTTTGATCCCTGGGGTCAGGAAGCTGTTGCTTGCCACCAATACTACATCTGTCTCTCAGTTCCCACTGAGAAGCTGCTACAGGAAACCAGTATGCTCATGATGACCTCTTGCCAGCAGAAAACTGGTGAAGCAGCAGGAAGATGGCTTCCACTTTATTTCCTGTGAACGCAACTGACTGGCATTCAGAAATCTAGCCACAAGGGATTCTGGGAAATAAGGGGTTTTTTGTTTGTTTGTTCGTTTGTTTTAGCTTCTCAGCTGCTCATAATATAAGAAAACTCAGCAGAAGGCTGAGTGTCATCCCTCATTTTTCCTCACAACTCTTTTATCTAGTCCAGAAAAAGCTTTTATGCCTATCTTACTCAGATAAGGAATATTTACTTAAATCAAGTCTTAGTGTCCTTAGTACTTTGTGTAATTTTTACCACATACAGGTGTTTCACATATATGTTGAATGGATGAAACACAATTATAATTTATTAGTTTGTTCTGACACAATCATAAATTGATGTAATTTGTCACAAGCAAAACTTTTCCAGCTAATTATAGAAACTGTATCCTATATAGTGCAAGTACAACACTTGCAAGTAAGTGGAAGGCACTCAGTAAGTATTTATTGAATAGTTGGATAGGTCAATGCATAGATGGATGAAGACACTGCTGTCAGAGTGTCAGCACTATACCTCAAATAGACCCGCATAACCAATGTTTATGTTTCTCTAGGACACTAAGCCATTGGACTTGAAGGTAATATTTACTTTCCTATGTTATAGAAACCAATGACATAAATATTATCTCTTTGTTTAAAGATTTGACCTTCTAGAAATTTTTATTGGATACCTATTCTTGAAATTGTAGCTTAGTGAGAACAAATTAATGCTATACAAAAGTAATATTATTTTCTGAATAACATACTTCATTTTGAAAGACTAAAGGCAAAGAAGCTTTTTATAATATTCTGTTACTCATTGTACTTGTAGTGAGATGAAAGGCAGATAATACCTAAGTGAGAGAAGTCATTTGATGTGATCATAACAAATACAATCAACTGTCAGAAAGAAGGGAAAGATGGCCTTTGTATAGATGGGATCAAGTTTGACGAGAGAAAGTTGTCGTTAGAATGGATTTCATCACTCTGAAATCTGTCCCCACACATGTGGCATGCTTGTCATGCATATGGTGCCTCTCAAACATCTTTCAATAAACGGAAAGAAAAGAATGCTGTAAAATTGGATAATTTGACATCTGTATCGTAGACACTGCAATGATAAGTCATGTGATCTACTGCCCATAGGAGAATCAGTAGTGCTTCATACACGCTATCTGCACTTAAAAAATGTCACGGTATCTATGGGCTGGTGAGTTGTTCCTGGAAAGGTTAGTTCACTCTATTATATTATTCTTCATATTAGGCGAGGGGTATCCTTTTTTTTTTTTTTTTAATTAAGGACAAATCTGAGATGGCAGATGCCTACCCCAACCCTTGTTAGTCTGCATTAGATTACTACATAACTATATAGATCCCAATATTTGGAATTTACATTTCACTGTTTCACCAAAGTTTTATTAAACTTTCTTCATTTTGACTCAGTTAAAATGGAGCTATTTCAGTGGAGTGAGTGTAAGTTTGCCTTTCAGGCTTACATGGTGGAGAAAGAAACCACTATAAGGCTTGCAGGAAGCTTGATCTTATTTCTCTCTTGTAATAGAAGAGAGAGGTAAGTTGCATTTTTATTGCCTTTGCTTCTCTAGCTCTATCATTACAGCTTGAACAAATGTCCATTGTGCCAATCATTTGATGGACCCTGAAAAGGGATGGGGCTGTCCCAGGGAGTGTTTTCTATTGGCACTTATGACACTATCCCTAATGGCATTTGGGGAAACTCCACTTTTCTTTTCTCCTGACTTCATGAGGGTGTTCTTGGACGCTCCGGTCACACAAATCTTCTAGCTTGCTATCCTCCATCTTCTGCCCAGTTCCAATCCTTTATACTTTAGATTTCCTGGCACAAAGATCCCATATACTTAATCTTTGTATCTTGCTTTTAAAACATGTGCTTCTCTGTTATTTGGAGAATGTACTTTAGTTTTTTAAATTCATTCTCAACTATATGTCATATGAGTATTTTTTTAAAAACCTGCATTTTTTTTCAATCTCCCGAAAGCTTAGTTGGGACTCAGAAGCACACACATTCCATAGTTACTACCTGACAGCACAGTCCCTGAGAACGTGAGGACAGCATCAGCCAGAGGTAACTGATACTCCCTTTGCTTGTGCTCGAAAAGCATGCCCTTCCCCCAGTGACCACCAGGAACACACTTGAAGTGACCCAACTTCTTCCTTTGCAGCACTTACGGAAGCAGGAAGTTTTCCTGTACATACCCTGGCCTGGGCTGAAGCAGTCCATGACCTTCTAGATTCCCCAGGGTGGTTAAACATTCCAGTAAGGCCTTGATCTCTGCAATAATGCCTACTTTCTTCAGAGCTGGCCTTTGTGGTGAGTGGCCTTTTCTATAATGCTGAGCCCAAATAACCCATTGTGTCTGATCCTGCTCAACATATATCTGAGGGAGTTCCTGAGGGCACCAGGTAACAGAGCAAGGCCTGAGGTAGGCTAAGTCAACATTAAAGCAAGTTTTGAGGTAGGCTAAGTCAACACTGAAGCACTCTGTCCCACTTGATCATCAGCAAAGCCACTTATGGTTCCCCCATGGGCTCCATACGGTGGGCACACTACCCAGAAGAACCCAAGAAGGCAAGTTTTTGGTTAGCTCATCAAGTTGTCTAAAGTAACCATGAAGCTAAGGACAGACCACTAAGGGAATGAAACTACAGGTTAATAAAACAACACACACCCTGCTACCTACTGCTGTGTCCCTTCAGGGCTTCAGCTGAACCTGATTCTGAAACAGACCCATATTAATATGTTGCTACATTTATATGACAAGGAGCAACTGGGTATAAAAAGGTCTTTGCAAACTCCAGCATTCAAAGCCAACGTCTGTGATACACAAATTTCTTTCAGAAAACAACAACAAAAAAACCCACAACGGTTTTATGTTCAGATTGGCTACAGTGCATTGGAAACAAGGGAATCTTAATTACTTATAGGCTTCTATGCCAAAAGCCTCCGTGAGCCTCATAGCAGGCAAGCAGCCACGAGAAATGACCCCTGAGAGTGAATTAGAATTTAACAAGTAGAAGATGTGTTGAGGTGGAGGCTGGCAGAAAGGAGAAGTGGACTTTTATAAGTTTGGGAATCACCTGTGTTGTTTCTCAGACGGGCTTGTGAGTTGATCTAGGAGCAATATTGGGAGGTGAAACACCTCCAACGTTCTTTCAACTAAATCCTCCATAGATGGGGTGCTTCACGGGAACCAGACACCCATGGAGACGCGTGGCTTCCTCGTGCTTGATATGGAAACATTCTTCTTTCTGGTTCCTTTAAGAAACAAGTTCTTTGGTTAACCTGGTGAGGAATTCCTTCAGCAAGTATTTATTGGCACCTGCTAAATTCCAGGTGTTGGAAATACAGCCGTGAACAAAACCAAATCTTTACTCTTATGGAGCTTACATTCTAGTAGAATAACAGCCAACATTTTGAGCTCCTATTATTTGAGCTATGGGCCAGGCATTGTTTTAAGTGCTTTACATGTATTATTTCAATCCCTGCCACAACCCTGTATATTCATATTCATTTTTTTTTTTTTTTTTTTTTTGAGATGCGGTTTCACTCATCACCCAGGCTGGAGTGCAGTGGCGCGATCTCGGCTCACTGCAACCTCTGCCTCCCGGGTTCAAGTGATTCTCCTGCCTCAGCTTCCCGAGTAGCTGGGGCTACAAGCCTGTGGCACCATGCCTGGCTAATTTTTTGTACTTTTAGTAGAGATGGGGTTTCACCATGTTGGGCAGGCTGGTCTTGAACTCCTGACTTCAGGTGATCCACCCTCCCTCGGCCTCCCAAAGTGCTGGGATTACAGGCCTGAGCCATCACGCCTGGCCTATTATTCTAATTTTACAAGTGCAGAAACTGAGGCTCAGCAAGTTAAACAACTTGCTCAGGCAGCTTAGCTTCAGAGCCAGAAATGTCAACCATTCTTTCATCTTTCAGAGAAGAGGATGGACTTACTACCAAGAGGGATTGTGAAGGCAAGGCCAAGTTACTTGTTGTGAGTCTGGGCATTTTGATGCCAATGCTGTAATGCTTAGCTGCGGTTCTTTAATGCTGCAGTAAAAACAGACTTCTCATGCATTGTATGTCTGTGTTTGTAGGGTGAGATGTAAAACAAGATTTCTTGTTGATCCAGGCCCAACTGTACTCACTCTGCTTATGTAATTCTGCTCCTGTGAAACTCTTTTCCAGGGAATCTAATCTGTTCATTCTGTGCCTGGGGAGTCACGCTTTTGTTCCTGATGTACAGTCACTCTCAAGGACTCCCTCCACCAGAGAACCTGTTTATCAGGAAGTAGCATGGTAGCACAGAAAGTTTTATGTCATGGAGTCCACAACGGAGAGAGTCCAGGAGTGAACGTTCCCGGGCTAAAAAATGAAGCTGCAGTGACAAGATGATGAAAATAGAATCACGTGCAAACATGAAGCACCCAAACATATATACACACACTTATCCATTTCGTGTCCAATAACAACAACAAAAACAAAAATGGCCACACACAGTCAGATGTACGAGTTTGCAGTGAGAACAAAGGCAGCTGTAAATATTCCAAGGAGCCAATAAAAAGAAGAAGATGAAGAAGAAGAAAACGGGAGTGGTTAGCTCTCCAGTGTAATGGGCACCATAAAAGCTTTTATTGTTAGGGCAGTTACTTTACTAAGAGCTATATGAGGAAAGTTGAATGAATGTGAAAAATTGCATGCAATAACCTGACCTGAAAGATGATTATCAACCTCTGAGTCCTGTATTTTGGAGCGAGTTACTGCTGCTATTAGAAGATTGCCTTTGTAGTTAAAGAAAAGCTTGTTTTGTACTTTTCTCCCCCTTCTGGGTAAACGGAGAGTCAATATAGGCCTCTCCCCTGTGCTAGTCCATTTATTTGAACAATTATTTTAAAGATGTAGTCCAACCTTACAGTCTTTCTGAAAGTATAACTTCTGTAAACTTTTCCAGCGGAGTTCTGCACACATAACTTGCTAACCAAGAATTATTTCTAGCGTGTCCTGCTTCCCTCCCCATCTGCCCTCCACCCCACTCCATTCTTTAACCATCTGTTTGTTTTGTCCTTGGTAATTGACAGGATAGTGGGTGACATTTAAGGGAGTTAACCCATCTGTACTTCAACCATTCAAAGGCTAGCCAACTAGAATTGCAACAAATGGAAAGCTGGAATGTCTTTTTTTGGACATTCTTCTCTTAGGCTATTAGTGTGGTGTCTCTGTACTCTGTTTGAAGGACTCTGCTCTGTCCTTTCCTGGGTAGATGGAGACAGAACAAACCTTCCAAAATATTAGTGGGGGGTGACAGGGGAAGTGGTAACTTTTTTAAGAGATGATCGAACAGATGTTATTGATGTTTCTGGAATTTTATTTGATGCCATTAATATATTCTGAGATAATGGTTGCTTTATTATTGCTTTAAATGTACTTTGGGAGTTATCAAAGTAGCAGGTATATATGTAAGACATGTAATAATATGGTGGAAACTACTTGGAAGGTCCAGATAAACTCAGGATTAAACTCATTTCATCAGATATCAGGAAGATGGCTTGAGTGCCTTTAAAACATCTCTCCTAAATATTTCAAAAAATATATTTAGATAGAGCATGTGGAAACTTTCTTTTTCACAGATTATATAAACAGCAAATTCAACCTTAATAAGCGAGGTCTTGACCTGAGAGGGCAAGGTGGCTTTTCCTTTCCATGTACAACACTGTAGGGCTCCCAGCTATCCACAGTGCTCATGTGAGCCTGGGCAAGTGAAGTCTCATTAGCTTCCCAAGAAGTCCATATTGACTTGTTCCCTTATGATGCATGAGCTTCGAGTAGTGATAAAAATACAGAATTCAAATACACCCTCCCATGTGGCTCCTGAAGTATGTGGAAGGGAAAGGGATGGACAAAGATGACCCATGCTGTCAATTTCTTTTTGAAATAAGCACATATGAGGGTTTATGAGTAGAAGCTGATATAAAGTGAAGCAGAGAAGACTGCTTGTCTGCCCTCAGTGTTAAGTCAGTCTCCTGGGAGGGAGGCAACATAGGGGAAGAGAGGAGCAAGCAATTCTGACTAGATTAGTGATGTCTCTGGGGAGGCACAGCTTCTCTTTCCCTCCCCCGCCTCTAGATTTCTGCAGAGGCCATGTAACATGCATCTAAATCCACGCGTCCTGAAGAGTCCTTTTTGCAAATACTGTGAGGGTCTTGAATATATACTGAAGGCAAAACTAATAGAACTTGCTAATGGGTTGAATGTGTGCTATGAGTGGAAGAGAGTAGTCAAAGATACCTTGTATATTTTTGACCTGAGCAGCCAGAAAGATGGAATTGCCATTTTCTGAGAGGAAAACGCTGGGGAGTGTGACTAGGGTGGGGTCAGGAGTTCAGTTTTGGACATATCAAGTTATGTCTCCAAAGGATGCTGTCAAGTAGGCACTTGGATATACAAATCTGGAGTTCAGTGGGAGAGATCAGGAAAAGTGGTGCTGGTAAGTGTTTAACAACTGGCTCTCTGGGAGTACGAGGGAAAGAGGCCCAGTATATAGCACTTGCCAATTTCTTTGGTGTAATTACTTTCCCATAGCTGAATTGTGAAGTCACTGTCACTGAATCGAGTTGAGATGAAATGATTACAATCTGCTCTTGTGAGTCCAGATGAACTGACTCATGCGTGTTTACTAGGAATTAGGACATAAATTTGGAAGTCATTGGAATAAAAAAGATGCTTTATACCAGAAAGTAGAGGATGCACTTAGGGAGTATCAAGAGAATAAATTATAAGAGCCCAGGGCACTCCAATGTTGAGAGTTGGGAAGATGAGGAGGAACCAAGAAGAGGGGACCAAGAAGGAGGGAATTGTCGTGTGTCAAAAGCTAGTGGTGGGCCAGATAAGACAAGGACTTACAATAGGCCACTGAGTCTGGCAGAATGCGGGCTTTGAAACCTCCATAGGAGCAGCTTCAGTGGAAGGGAAGGAACAAAAGCCTGAGATGTTTTAGAACCACCCAAATCTTCTCAAAATAGCAACACCTGGAGGCAGGTGGACTTGGCAGCTGAACCCAGTATTAAAAATTTTTAAAGGGACTTTGAGCTTTTGAATTAGAGTAGATTTCAGAATCACATGATGGCTTTTGAATTAGAGTAGATTTCAGAATCACACGATGTTAGGACTGAAAAAAAGTCCAGATCTCTTGGCTCGAAGCCCTAGGAAGAAGAGAAAGGAGGGGACCAGTGTATGTTCAATAGTTTGAAAAGATATTTAAAATCTGTATACACCCTGAGTCCTGTAATTGCCTATTAGTTCATGTGGCTCTAGGAATAAAAATCCGGGCCTTTCATTTGAATTCACTGATTAATACTTTTTTTTCTTTAACACTGCAGAGAATGCACAAAAATTAAGGAGAATATTTTCTTAGAGTCTGAGCCTGTTTTTAGCTACTGCTTTACTCTCCTTGTTTTCTTCATTCTTATCCTTTCACCTTTTTAGTTAAACAGCAATGAGGTAAATCTGGGGTACATATTCACAGGTAAATATTATCAGTGTTTCTCTATTTCTAGGCAAATCTATTATTTATGCAATCTTGCTCCAGGGGTAAAATCAACTAGTTTTTCTTGACACAGCTCTTTACTGTCTCTCACTTGATCATTCACTCACTCACTCCCTCACAATCCAGGAAAGAGAAGTGACTGGGGGGCTGGAGGCAGAGAGGGAAATGTCTTCCAGAGAAAGGATCAGCAGGTGCAAAGACAAGGCAGCCTAAGAGAACATGCTCTAGAAACTCGTTGAGTAAGGCCTGCAGATGTGAGATTGATGAGCCTGAGACTAAAAAGGTAGGCTGTACTGAAATTCAAATGATGTTGAAAAGGTGGATTTTATCATAGAGACACAAATGCAGAGGGGTATCATGATCTGATTTGTGTTAGGACTTGTGACAGAAAGGCCAAGTTAGAAGAAGCAATAAATGATGATCTTAAAACAATAGCAGTGTGATGGCTGGGTGGAAACAGGATAGATTTGAGAAATCTTGGAGGAAAATCGACTGGGCTTAGTGAACGACTAGATGTGGTTTGTAAGAGAGACGGAAAGAGGAAGGGAGAGGGAGTTGGCAATCATAAACTATCAGAGATCCTCTTAGACTTTGACCTTTGACACAACTGTAGTTTCTGCAGTTGTTCCCAGGTCTCAAGCTCAGTCCAGCTCCCTGGGTCACCCCAGCTAGGGGATTGCCAAGTCTCATGTCCTTTTGGCCACTGTCTTCATCAAATTGTGCTGCTATAAGAAAACACTGTAAACTAAGTGTCTTATAAACAACAAGAATTATTCTCTAGTTCTGAAGGCGGGAAGTCCAAGATCAAGACCCTGGCGGATTTGGTATGAGGTGAGGGCCTGCTTCCTGATTCACAGCTGTCTTCTTGCTGTAGCTCTGCTTGGTAGAAGGGGCAAGGGAGCTCTGGTTTTTCTTTTATAAGGGTACTAATATCTTTCAAGAGCTAACCCTCTCCCGAAGGCCCCTCTCCTAAATACTATCCTACTGGGGATTAGGTTTTAACATACATTATTTTGAGGGGCCACATGCTGTCTATTCAGACATTAGTCAGTCCCTTCCTATGGTCAGACAAAACTGTGTTCTTCAAGTCACACCTTCACTGCTCTGTTAGGTCCTGGGCACAGCCTTGGACATAGCACCAGCTTAAGCATTACTGTCTACGGACAAAGGATGAAGGCTCTCCTTCCATCTGTCCCGGTAAGCCAGTGGAAGACAGTGCCCTCGGGGTCAGCTAGACTGGCTGGTGTCCTGCAGCCCCTGAGGTCCTTATGCTGATCTCTGCATCAGGAACTCTGTGCAGTAGAAGTGGGCATGGAAAGACAGAATGGCAGACACATTCTTTCCCTGACGCTGTGCCAGGTTGGAGGGATATCATGCCTGTCTTTGGCGAGAGAATGTAGGATTAAATAATTAGATTATTTCAGGATAAGCGCTCCTTTCTTTAGAGAATAGGATCCCCAGGTCAGAGACTCTTTGGTTTAAAGCACTTACAGAGCTCTGGGGGAGTCTGCTATGGAAGTCGATTCCAGGCTCTGTTCAGAGGTTTTAAAATCAATGGGTTATTTTTCCCACTTCCTGACTTAATTGACAAGGGGGACAATTCTCAGTTGGAATTTTGAAGCACTCGGCCACACGGGGTAAAGCAGCTCTGAAAGTCACTTTCTCTTTGATTTGATGAGTACCAATCCCCAAGTTTCATAAGCAAGTTCAGCCTGCACTTGGTGTGTGTGTGTGTGTTTTGGGAGACTGGGTGGCAAAGATGAGAAAAAGAAAAAGATAATCTGAATCTAGACTCAGTCGAAAAGTGAGGAAAGGAAAGGGAATGTTGCAAAGTGGGACTGTCACGGCTTGGGAGACTCAGCGTCTAACAACAGTTGAGATGGTATTTAAGAGATAAGCAGCTTCCCTGAAATTTATGCTGATTGATACACTTCATTGTGTCCTAAAGCTTGGAGAAATAAGAGAAATACAGCTTGATAATTAGCAAACAGTAAGGAAATCTTGAAAACATATGACAGGTAAGTAGATTTATTAAAAGCAATCGTGACATGCTCATTTTTCAGAGTTCGGTGTTTCACTAGCAGAATATAAAATAAAGAAGAAAATCCAAGATTTATTTCCACATTTCACATGCCTGATTTAAATGAGAATACCTCATAACCAAGCAGCTTTGTGTTTGCTTGGTTTGGGGAAAGTATTTTCTGAAATAGCTATAGGATATCAAAACACACTTCATTTCTCCCTTACCTGGTACTTCCAGGTTTAAAGTCAACATAAAAAGACATGACAATGTGGTGAAGCAAGGTGCTAACATTCACAACAATCCCAGGTAAAACATGAAAACAGGAGAGATTTTCTAATTCTTATTATTATTATGTATTTATTTTTAGTTTCCTTCTCTAGCCATCTGCTTTCTTAAAGTGTTCATTTATACTCAGGTGTAAATGATTGATAATCCTTAATGTATTAAGATGGTGCAAAAGTAATTGCGGTTTTGGCATTAAAAGTAATTGCAAAAACCGCAATTACTTTTGCACCACCCTAATATCCTGCCTTTCTTAGGACTTTGCATTTGCACAGACTTCAAGAAGATGAGTCCAAGGGAAAAAGACACTACGCATCCAAATGGAAAAGTCAGTGATCTGATGGGGAAAAGAATTTCTTTGGTCCTAAAATCATCCCCTCCCCTTTTTTCTTTAGTCAATCTGTGTAATTATTCTAGCTTTCTTCTCACTGATTCTCTCATTCAACTCATTTACAAAACACCACTCCACCCATCAGAGAGACTCTGAACCCTTTCCAGCAGACGGGTTTTCTTTTCCACTCTTCTCTCTAGGAAAATGAAAGCAGCACAGAATGAAAGAGAACAGTGAGAAAAGAATTATGACCGAGAAACTCAAACTTGAATGGGTTGCTAAATAATACTGAAAGGGAAACGTACATACCTGAAGCCATAATTGGGCAGGAAGGCTGAAGGCTTCATCTTGTTGGAATACATTGGGTCACTTGTTGAGCCACGGTAGAATATTTTGTTCATAATGAGACCTTATTGGGTTTGGTTGCTGTAAGCTTTTCAGCTTCTAATTACGGTGTTTAGAAGACAATGGAGACAGCTAAAATAATAAGAATGCTGCTAAAAGTAAGATTGCTGCGGTGTTACAAAGAGAAATGTTGGCTCTCTGTGTATAGTATACATTTAACCTGTCAGCAAACACAGAGCATTTTACAGGTAAAATGTAAAAGGATGCATTTAGGAGCCATCGCATGAATGATGAGGTTTTTAGTTTTGCTTTCAAAACGAGCTGCTTAAGTTATAATACTAGCTTAATATAAATTAGAGTTTATCCTTTTGAAACCACTTGCAATTTGCTTCTGTTAGGCCGCAGGTCATTATGATGCAAAGTTAAAGGTTCCTGGAACATAATGTGATTCAGGCCTGCATTCTTGTTGCCATGTCCAATTCAGCTGAAAATGAGAATTATAGTGAGAGCATTTCCTGGTCTTTGACCCTTCGTGTGAGCTTTTTAAAAGCAGGGTTTATGCAGAACACTAACCTCCTTCTCAGACACTCAGTTCCAACTAATATTAGCCGTGTTAAAACTCTTAAGTACATTGGAAATTGTTAAAACAAAAACAAAAACCTCATTCCAAGTTTAAAAACACTTACCTTCCGATTTCTGTCCTTAATATACAGAAAGGTTTGCTTGTGACATAGATGATATTTAAATGTTAAAAAAAAAAAAAGATCTCTTTTCACTTGCTGCCACAAACGTAGTCAGGCAACACAAAGGACAGTTGTTTAAAAATCTCCTGTAATTGCCTGAGGAGAGATAATAAAAATATTAAGAAAATAATAGCCAATACATAAGCACATTGAATAGGTCTTACAAGTTCTGTTGTGAGGACTTCAGTATTAACTCCCTTGTTTAATTTTAACAATAAGCCTATTACTAGGACCTCCATTTTGCAGATGAAGAGACTGAGGAGCAGAGCGGTCAAGTAACTTGCCCAAGGTTACACAGCCAGTGATTGGCAGAGGGGAGATCAGAACCCAGAAAACTTGGCTCCTCAGTTTACACTTTTTACCCCTACCTCTCAGGGTGGGAGATAATCTGAGAGGAAGATACCTAGATTCTTTGGGGTTGTTGTGATGCATAAAAAAAATTTCTTTTTCTTTTTTGTTTTGGAGATGGAGTCTTGCTCTGTCGCCCAGGCTGGAGTGTAGTGGTACAATCTCAGCTCACTGCAACCTCTGCCTCCTGGATTTAAGCAATTCTCTTGCCTCAGCCTCCCAAGTAGCTGGGATTACAGGCACCTGCCACCATGCTCGGCTAATTTTTGTATTCTTAGTAGAGATGGGAGTTTACCATGTTGGCCAGGCTGGTCTTGAACTCTTGACCTCATGATCTGCCCACCTTGGCCTCCCAAAGTGCTAGGATTTCAGGCATGAGCCACCGTGCCCGGCCCCTAAGCCCCTTTTTAAATTTAATTAACTTTAAATTAAAGTTAATTTAAAATCAAGTTTAGCTGGCCACTGTGGCTCACACCTATAATACCAGCACTTTGGAAGGCTGAGGCAGGCAGATTGCTTAAGGAGGAGCAATCAGGAGTTTGAGACCAGCCTAGGCAACATGGTGAAACCCCATCTCTACAAATAATAATAACAACAATAAAAATCAGCCAGGCATGGTCGCATGTGCCTGTAGTTCCAGCTATTTGGGAGTCTGAGGTGGGAGGATCACCTGAACCTGGGGAGGTTGAAGCTGCAGTGAGCTGTGACTGTACCACTGCATTCCACCCTAGGCAACAGAGTGAGACCCCGTGTCAAAAATAAAGTAAAGTCAACTTGACCTTGTTAACTTCTCTAGGTCTATTTCTAGACAGAAGGAGAGGTAATAGAGTCTTCTCTGGTAGATATATGTCCCTCTACTACCAAATATTGCAGTTATCATAAGTTCTCCAAAGTCTGTTCTGCCTCTCTTTCATTAGTGTACAGGATACTGTAGTTTCCATTTATTGTACAACAACAGTCTGTGCCAGTTACTTAACTTTGTTCCTAACGTATGTTTTACCTGGATAAATAAACGTATGTTGAATGAAAACAAAAAGTCATTCTCAGGATACATGAGATTTAACTAAAACACACATATATACCGTCCACTCAGTCAGAGTAGAACTTTTTATAAGATCATAATGCTATACAGGGGCCCAGGAGTAAACAAAGGACTAGCATGTGAGTGCCAGTATTTAGTGATGAAAGTGAGAGATACAGGGGCCGTAGGGCCACTAAGTTGACCTGCTCTTCCCACTTTTTCAATCTGAGTGCACATTCTGGGGACACAACTTTTGCAGGAGGTGGTACATTGGGCGAAATCATCCCAAAATGAATGAGTCAGAACAGACTTAACTGTGTCCCAAAATATTGTTTTGTTTTTTTAAAGGCACCAGAAAAAAGCAAAATCAAGGATCAAAACCAAAACACAGTACCTAAGAACCTTGGGTTCCCCCAAACACCTGTCCTGGGGCTATAAAAGAAAGCTAATTGGTATGAGCTGCTTGCCAGTCAGTCAGAGAGGATTTACAGGGTGAGGTGGAAATCCCCCAGGGCCTTGGAAGCTCCAGAACATCAAGGCAATTAATAGATCCCCACAGGATTTTCGATGAGGAGAGTGAAGAACATTTTCAGCTGCCTAAACCCGGGAACTCAGGGTCCCAGAGGATACTAGAGGGCATTGTGAATTAGGTAGATGGGCCCTAGATGTTTCCAACAGTTGATTGAAACTGTTGAGTGTTCCAATGGCCTCTATGCTTATAGGGTTATTTGATTGAGGAAAAACTTGCCTTCTGCAAAGAAGAAGATTGGAACATCAGCTCTGATGAAATTCTGCTTTAAAAACAGATGTGTGAGCATAAGAAGTAGGTGTCTAAGATAGGCAGTCAGGGAAGCATCTCTCTGTCACCACTTCCTTGTGGGCTGTTCTACAGAGAAACAAAACTGAGAGCAAGGAGGTCTCCAGTGCCGAAGTACTGATGTCTCTGGGAGCCTGTGTATTTGTTTCTTCCCTCGCTGTCATAATGAAGGCTTTGCAAAACGGGAGGGGCTGGTACTGGAGAAAGAAAGTTTTGAGGAGGGGAAAAGGTAAACAACTGGGGAAATAGAAATAAACGGTGACAGTGAAACCGTAAAGGGGAATCGTCTCCAGGAAACATTTTTAGGAACAGTTCTATAGAGACACCTTTACACTTTCCATTTGTTGCACTTATAAGAGCCTTGGACCAGGAGGCAGAGAGCTTAGATTGTCTTAGGTCCAGCACTTCCTTGATGTGTGACCCTGAAAAGGCCACTACACTTTCCTGAACCTCAGTTTGTTGTATACGCTATAAGCAGTGACACATAGTGACATTTTTAAACTGACATATTTTATGAATATAAGCGTCTCCAGGCAGGTGGTGGGAAAGACTTTGAGATGGAAGTTTACACACAGGAAGTTTACTGGGAAGTCTCTGGGGATCAATACCTCTACAGACATAACAAAGACAGGATTGCTGAGAGGGAGGAGTTGAACTGCAACATAAGTAACAAGACAGACCTCAGCCAGCCCCACAGGGAGCTCTGGAGCTGAGTGCCCTTGCCTTCAGGGGCCCCACACGGAGGCAAGGGGCTCGAACCTCTTGTTGGGAGGTGAAGGAGGGCACATGTGGCTGGGGACAGAAAGGGGGCATGATGTTGAGGAAGCTAACCCTAAGCCCCTACCCTTCATGGGAAGGGCCAAGCTAACCCCTTCCCCATCAGCTTCCCAAATAATCAATGTCACCTCCATCCAAAATTCAAATCAGAACTGGAATCCTGCCTTCCACCGCACCATTTCCCCTCCTCATCCTGCCCTCATCTCTCTAGATACTTGTCTCTCCCTCATGCCCCTGGGTGGACGAATGAGAGAGAAAGAAACAGAATCCACACTTCCCTGTCGTTATAAAAAGAACCATCTCCAAGTTGAGTGTACAGCAGTTTTTATACTCCGAAATCAACCAAATTCTGGAGGTAGACTGCTTCCAAGGAGGGGGCTAACGTTGAGAGAAGTCATCCCTCAAGCAGGGGCCAAAAATTCCTAGAGAGGATTTTGGCCGAGAAGCATCAGCAGCCAGAGGACTGAGTGTGGGTCTTGAGAGAGGTGGGTGCTCTGAGCAGTGCACTACAGTAAGAATTATTATCATTACCACTGCTAATGAATGTTTTACACTGGGGAGAGAAAAAGCATTACAACTACCACCTGGTGCCCATCAGAAGGAACAGGCTTTCAAATCCCCGATCTTCCACACACTCGTTGCTCTGGAGGCAATCAAATTTTAATATTAGTTCCCTTCTTCCCGTAACACCAAAATCTGATTTGTTAGGAATTATTGTGCTAACAGCAGGAATCTCATTGGTATATACTTTTCTAAAAGTCTTATAAGTAGTCCACTTTCCACACTACATCTACAAAAAATATCTACTAAAAAACATCTACTTTGGACAAATAAGAGGCCACTCCCATCACCATTTTAAAGTTAAATTGCTACTGATGTTTGTCCTTGAGAAGTGTGAGAGAAATGACAGCTGAAAGAAAAATGTTAAGACTACTCAAAGGTAATGTGAATGTGATTGGAAGGGTCCAGGTAAGAATTTTGGAATATGGAAATTTTAACGTTGTCATTTTGTTTAAGGAAAAAAAAAAAATTAGGCCTGGCGTGATGGTTTATACCTGAAATCCCAGGACTTGGGGAGGCTGAGGCAAGAGGATCCCTTGAGGTCAGGCATTTGAGACCATCTTGGACAACATAGCAAGACTCTGACTCTACAAAAAATAAAAAAAATTAGCCAGTGTAGTGGCATGTGCCTATAGTCTCAGCTATTTGGGAGGCTGGAGGTGGGAAAATCACTTGAGCCCAGCAGTTTGAGGCTGTAGTGAGCTATAATTGTGCTACTGGACTCCAGCCTGGGTGAAAGAGCAAGATCTTATCCCAAAAATAATAAAAGAAAATATATTTTAAAAACCCAAATTTTCCAGTGATCTTTAAGAATTGGGATTTTGATTTCTAACATTTAAAAAGCGCTGGACATCCCATTACTGGGTATATACCCAAAGGATTATAAATCATGCTGCTATAAAGACACATGCACACGTATGTTTATTGCGGCACTATTCACAATAGCAAAGACTCGGAATCAACCCAAATGTCCATCAGTGACAGACTGGCTTAAGAAAATGTGGCACATATACACCATGGAATACTATGCAGCCATAAAAAAGGATGAGTTTGTGTCCTTTGTAGGGACACGGATGCAGCTGGAAACCATCATTCTCAGCAAACTACCGCAAGAACAGAAAACCAAACACCGCATGTTCTCACTCATAGGTGGGAACTGAACAATGAGATCACTTGGACTTGGGAAGGGGAACATCACACACCGGGGCCTATCATGGGGAGGGGGGATGGGGGAGGGATTGCACTGGGAGTTATACCTGATGTAAATGACAAGTTGATGGGTGCTGATGAGTTGATGGTGCAGCACGCCAACATGGCACAAGTATACATGTGTAACAAACCTGCACGTTATGCACATGTACCCTAGAACTTAAAGTATAATAATAAAAATTAAAATAAATAAAATAAAAAAAGAGCGCTGGAAATAAAAACACATCACGAGAAAGCTCATTTTTGTTTCCTCAGATCTATAGCAATCTTTGAATCTGTGGAGCTCCTTGTCCTAGACTTCTGGGCAAAATGACTGCCCCAGAAGTTCCTACCATCTTGGGTAAAGCATTTCTAAAGATTGGTCATAACACTTCAACAATTATCACGCTACCCATCTTAGAACTGAACTTGGGCATCTTTCCAGTTCTGAAGCAGAAACTCATCTCATATGAACTTGACTCAGATAGAGTAGGTGTGAGGAGGAGAATTAAATGGGAGGGATAAAGCACAGAGCAGCGGTGGGGAACTAGAAAACAGCTTCTAGGGGATATCCTTTGAGGGATAGGAAAAGAGAAATGGGCACAGCTCAGAAGGGACCACGGTCTGAGGTGAGCTGAAAGCAGGGCCCTAAGAAATGCAGTTGTTCCATTTTACCTAGCAGGTCTCCTCTCCAAGACTTCAATGTAGACAATGAAAGTGAAGCTCTTAGCACAGACAGCACAGGTGCTGCTCACCTTCACTCCCTCTGGAAACTGTGTGTGCAGCTGTTGCTAAGTCACTAACAATTCCTCTCTGAAGTCAGCACAGCCACGTCTGGATTATGCAAAAATCAAGGGAGAAATCTAAGATGAAAAATGAAAAAATTAAATGAAAATATAGTAGAGATACAGCTAGATGTCTTAATCTTCTGGTGACATCCATGTGCTTCTACGGACCCTCATGCAAGGGAGCACAGTGTACTGAGAAACAGGAACAAATGTAATGCACCTGGTCTGATCCACTGGTCACCATGGCAGGCTCTTTCCACTGACAGCGATGGACATTTGAAAATTGTCCGATGCCTGCTTTACGACACCTTCATTTCTGATGGGGCCTGGTAATCTGCGAGAAATGAACTTCAATTGCTTTTTCTGCAAGTGCTAAAAAGTTACTCTTACATCTCTGGAGGGCCCCGGCAAAGCACATGTCAAGGACCCGTAGGTCAGTAGGACTGAAATAGCAGCTATGAAATGAACACTTGATACTGTATATAAATTGAATGATCAGCTGGGTGATTTTAGAACTACCTGGGTGGAATTTATGTGTCTTCTGGATGAGATGATGGTTCTAGGCCAGTGGGAATACCTCTGACACATAGTATAGCAATCAGTGCAAGGCGGGAGGAGAGCTGGGCGGGAGAAGGAGAGCGAGTGGCTTGACCTCGACCTTGTTCTTTTTCACCCCTCTCCTTCTGACTCATCCTTCAGCATGAATGCTAAAACTCTGCAGAGCAATGGCCTCCTTGCTATGTGCAAGTGCAGGAGATGGCTCAGCATTTGCTGGGTGTGATGGTCAAGTGCTCCTTGACATCTAAGGTCCCTAGCAGATTGGGAGATACTGCGGGTGAACCTGCCAATTCACGGCTTTTACTTGGAAAAGCAAATTATTACAGATTGATGATCCCCCCAAAAAGGCAATTATTCACATACTCTGCTTTGATCTTGTAATTTACATCCTGGATTTTCAGAGAGAGAGAGAGAGAGACAAAGAGCCATCAGACATGGAAAAACACACACCATGGGAGAGACAGAGACTGAGATGGAGACACACTCAGAAGAGGAGCGAGAGACAGGGGAGGGAGGGAAGCAAATGGAAATATGTCCGGGTGACAGGAAGGAGGAGAGGGAAATGGAGAGATACACAGATAAAGGAGGGGAGAGAGTGAGCAGAAAGACATGGGGAAGACAGGGAGAGATATCAGAAAGAGGGAGAACTGAGCAAAGCAGAAAGAAGAGGCAGAGAGCAAAAGAGGCTTCCGTAAGGCATAATTCCTGTTACTATGCAATGCTGACTTTCACATTAAAACTCATAATTTCTTTTCCTGCCAGTTATCCTTTTTTATTCTTTTCTCATCAGCATTAATTTGTCTTGATGAGGATAATTCCCTTCTTGGCTTCTAAATTATCTTGTCTTGATATCAAGTCATATCACTTATGACAACAAACAACTGAAATCACATGAAGATTATTTTTAAAAATGGTAGCATTGGGAAAAATGAAAAGAGAAAAAAAGGGAAGATGGAGGAAAGGAATTCTCACCAGCCACCCAGTAACCAGGAAGCTGGGGCCCTTACATTAGCGCTCACAGCCTTGGGATGGCCTGGACTTACCTAACTTCTCCCAGAAAGTTTAGATGTTTGTAACAATCTTCTTCCATTTTACCCACTGAAAACAGCTTCCCTTGTAACAACTACTGGAACGCAAGTGTAAATGGAGAAAAAAAAGCTAATCATGGAGGGCTATGGAGATTGAAAGTTGTGTCCAGAGCACAGAGTGGGAGAGAACTTTGAGCATCTGTTCTGTGTCAGTCCTATGTGTTCCACATACATGATGTCACCTTAATCACATTAACCATGTGTGCTTGCTATGTCATTTTACAAAGGGCATCTCATTTTAGCCAGTTGAAAAAGGTAAAGACACATAGCAAGTACGTTAACAGGTAGAATATATAAACAAAGCATATATAGCCTCAGTTAATTACATGTGTCAGAGCACAAATTTTTAAAGCATAATAAATTGCTAATTTCCCACTATAGATAAGAGATAAAAAGTCAAGTTTAAGAGAGGTCTACTGTATTTTGGTAGGTAGAGATTTTCAGGTAAATCTCAATAGATAAACCAGCAATAGATTCCACAGGCTAAATTTCAAAAAAGCCTCAAACTTGCAGGGAACACTTGTGCTACTCCATTCACAGATGCATATTGGTACTGATGCTCACAACTACTTGGTTTGCAGTGAATGAAAAATATTTCATTGCACTGTCCTACCAGACACAGGCAAAAGTTATAGATCTGGGAAATCAGACTTCTATACTCTGAGCTCAAAGTATTTCTATTTACACAAGTAACATGTATTCAGACTTTCCTGATGACATATTTAGATACATTTCCTGGGTTGTATTTTTTCCTTCAGGGACGAACACATATCAAGATATTGGGCAACATGGGTAGGCTGCTGAGATTCACTTAGGTGGAATTTGCATTAGAGAAGAAATTTGCTCACTTATTCATTATTCATGTTCTATCACTTCACACTTTCTTAGTTGTAGCAGCAAATACATAAACAGCAATACAGACTCTTAGGTTGCATTTTTTCCTGTTGGATACTCACTTAAGCTGTCTATTCCAATTCTATAAATTGGGAAAAGTAATTTTTGCAACAAGAGGCTGAGGCAGTAAGCAAATGCTGAATAGCTGAAAGAGCAAAATTACAAAGATATTTAAACCTGAAATAATGTTATGCTTCTAGATGCAAAGCTGAGATAGTTCTTGCAATTATCATATAAGCATAATTGATGTGTAGGTAAGAAAACACAAGTAGATATGAGTTACAAATATGTTAAATTGGGGCTTACATTTAAATTTTTGTTTTCTAAAGGACAAAACCATATTTAGTCCCAGGATAACAATGTCAAATAATTGCTGTGTCTACTTGACATCATGTTTGCCAACTCAAAGGGGACAAAACATAGCTTACTTTCACATTTTCATTCACCTCTAACTCCTGCTCAGAAACCTGCCCTGGGGATGCCCCTCTGCTCCTGTGTGTGCTCCCGGGACAGCGGCTCCACAGTTGCAAAAAATGGAGGGGGGCGGGGGGAAACATGGATTGAAAAAAACAAAATAAGATCACTAATTCCCACAAATGCAGATATGCAAGACAGAGGGAACGCGCTCAGCCCACATCCCAGGAGAGGCCCGCATCTGCTGGTTTTCTCTGATGAGCTTTGCAGAGCGATGGCAGTCAGCCGGGCTTTTCACCCCCTGTTAGTAATGAACACACAACACCGACGAATCTCTGCGCTGTACATACCTTTCTCTGAGCAATTTTAACTTTTCCCATGTCCATTAGGCCTTACAGCCTAATCTTGCTCTGCCAATTGCTCCCATGGTGAGATCATTAAGTAAATTATTTTAAGATCAAACACCCTGCAGGGACAATGGCGTCCCATGTAAGGTAAATGCTTCAAAGGCCCCCCTTTCAAATTACAGCTCTCCGGAGTTATTCATCACCCCTCCGTAGGGCTTGCCCGGCCATTACTTGGCTTTTTGCCGCAGGCGAAGGTAGCACTGCTAATTGGCCTCTGTAACAAAACTGACCTGTGGACAGGATAAAACTTGTTTGGAGCTTAGAGGCAAAAATTATTCAAGGTTAAAAACACATGAATGCCCCAGCTACGTCACCAAAAAAAAGGAGTGAATGAATGTCTTCCCCTGCGGTTCCTAATGTGAAAGAATGTGCTCCTGGCGCGCCTGAGTCAAACAAAAGCGCCTTCAGGTAGCCGAGCCAGGCCGGGGCTCCGGGACTCTTTTCTCCGGGTTGTTAACCCCTCTCTCTACTCTCTCCTCATCGTCCCCGTCTTCTTAAACTCCAAGACAAGGAGCTCCATCCTTTGCTTTGGACCTCGGGCACCCCTCCCGGGGAGGGCCTTTGATCTCCCGGGCTAATGGCAGATGGAACAATTTAACTGCTTCGTACAGGTGCAGAGAGTTTACTTGACAGGTTGGGGCTTTTATTTCTAGCACATTAACCGGCCGCATACAAATGGGTTTTTGACAGACTCAAGCAGGTAAAATAGCACTGAGGCTCCGCTAAAGAGCGGTCACACCTGCCGGAATGGCACAATTGGAAAATGCTGCATAAATTAAAGACAGGTAAAACCTCGGAGTTCCCTGCTGTAAGTGGGCACTGCTGCTGCTGCTGCTGCTCGCTCGCGCTCTCTCTCTCTCTCTCTCTCTCTCTTTTTTTTTTACAACTTGTGAAGGTGGTGTGTAGGGGGTGAATCTCAAATGAGTAAACAACAAATGAATTCCTTGATCTCGCGGTGCTCAAAGGGAGCAGGCTCGGTCAGGGTGATTCCCAGTTGGTACTCCTGCGGTTGAGGCTGCTCGCACTTCATTGACATTCGCCAACAACGAAAGGAGAAATGGAAAATAAAGAAAGGCGCGCACGAGATTTCCCCTAAGGCTTACCTCCAACCCTCTCCGGTTCTTACCTAGTCGCCATTTTTCCTCCCCAGATGACAGATTGTTATAAATTGTGCTTAGGTAATAACACAGCTTCTTCATTGAGAAAACTTTGGTAAATGTTACAGCCTAAAGGTAGTGAATTCAGTCAAGAAAGTTTCCTGGGTTATTTTAAGCACTTTTTCCAATGTGAAAACTACTTCGTTGATGGGCAAGCCCTTGTTCAGTTAGTCTTGAGTTTCTAGAAAAATGTGTCATGTAAATTTTTTTTAAATTCTTACAAATCATTTCCTGACAACAAAAGTATTCCAGGACACCCCTTTGGGGACATCACACGTTGAGGAAATTTAAAAGTTGCATCACGTTATTTGGTGAGAGTTTTTTCTTTTATTTTCTTATTTTATGTATGCGTTTGTGATAATATTCTTGTCTTCAATTAGATTGTAAACTAATAATTTCGTTTACTTTGCTTCTCTGTAATGAAACAGATGTGCTAGTGTTTGGAGACAACATTTACAAAATGGAACAGAGGATCTGGTTCTATCTGCAGAAAAGGTGAACTCCTAACAAAGGTGCTGTCTTTGGAAGCCATGAGCTTTACTCCTGCTTCTTGAGCAGACTTTGTTCCTAGGACTTGCAATCTCTCTTCCATTGAAATAATAATCTTGGCCCGATGTTGCACAAATCATAAGATTTTAGAAAACACTTAAGTTACTCGCCAGGTTTTATAGAAGAACTATAAATAAGAAGGGAAAATTGAGGGCCAGCGGTATAAAATGAGTTTTTTTTCTATGGAATGGTTTTCATTTGTCTGTAGGATAAATTCCCCCACCATTGCTGAGTGCCACTACGTGGAAAGCACTAGGGGGCATGTAAGAGTGAACAGGTGATCAGAATGAGGTCCAGAAGCCCCCTCTTTGATAGGAATGTGTGTGTGTGTGCACCCCCCACACATGCACATGTAGGACCCACGCACATGTTGCATGCATGTGTACCCCCACACACATGTGCACATGGATGTGTGCAACCAAAACACAGCACATGTGGATATTATAGGTAAATGAATAATTAGCACATGGTACATTAAACACTAAAAATTTTTTAATACAGAGAGTGCTACAGGAGCATAGAAGGATGAGTAATGTACTAGGAGGGAGTTCGTGATGACTTCACAGAGGAGATGATTTTGAACAAAAGGTTTAATGATAAGTAGGAATTCACCTGGCTGGAAAAGAAATCGTGTTTATTTGAAGCAAAGACCCAAAGATGTGAAAGAACTCAAAACTGTTTGTTAGAGGAGATAGATACCCTATTCTCCATGATGTGCTTATTTCACATTGCATGCTTGTATCAAAACATCTCACGCACCACAGAAATATATACACCTGCTATGTACCCACAAAAGTTTTTAAAATAAAAAAGATTAAAAACAAAAGAATTCAAACTGTGTGGAAGACAAGATAAAAATGCATATGTTGGAGGAAGTCACAAGAATGAGCCTAGGGACAAAGATCCCCTGGTATTTGGCAGTTGCAGCGTATTGCAAGTGAGGTCAAGTTCAACATACACATTATGACTGCTTAATACCATCTGGTACTGTGCAGATAAGGGCAACACTCCAAGGATGTGAGAGTGACACAGAGAAAGTCTGTGTCCAAAACTCTGGAACTTCCATACCAGTTCTGGAATACTAATTTTTAAAACAGTTTTACAAGGCAGAAATCAACTTCTGTATTGTTTATGTCCATGCATTTTGAGTCTCTGTTACAGCAGCTTGAATCTCTGTCTTAACTAATAAACAGTGGCAGGCTGAACAAGAATGTTGAATGCTCAGACGAATATTACCACTACCAGAAATGAAATGAAAATGATCTATTTTAATGAAGGTGGAGTGGTGGCATCTTTGTAAGAGAGCAAACTACTGGAACTGCCTGTGCATCTCCTGTCAGCCGGGGGACCCTCAGAGATTGCCATTAACCTTTTATTCAAGCTGAACTATCTAGCTTTTCTCTGGGGTTTAAAATTATATCTGCAATGCCACATATTTTTTTCACTCATAGAAACTGTCATGTGTCTAGGATTGTGATTTTGGAAATTGTGAAGGTGTGCTCTATGAGAAAGAGAGATCATAGAGCATCAGCTAGATCTAAACCCAAAATTGCAGGGTCAGCAAAGCCTTCATGTGGGGAAGGAAATGGAGAGGATTTAGCAGGCACTTGAGATTTAACCGATCATCACAGACTCCCTGCCAGTGAGGTGATCTAGCTCTCCTTACCAGCTGAAGAGGTTAAAACTTGACCGAATTCAGATTTTTAAAGCAATTTGTCCAAGATCATATGTCCAGTAAACGGTCAGGCCAGAATTCAGACCCCACTCTGTGATGAGTGGGATTTTACCACAAAACACTATCTTCTCTTGGCAAATCTGTGTATCAAGTAAATTACCTAATGGCATGTTTATGAAACTTGCTGGCTCCAAACTGAAGTGTCTCCTAGTTATTCACAATCCCATCACTTGAGTTTATTTTCCTCTGTTAATTTGAGTTTAACCTCATTTACTTCCCACCAATCCTTTTGCAAACTATCCCAAAGCATCATTATCTTGTATCCATCTAATAAATTGCACTAAACAAGAATTTCCAGCTAATGACATTAATCCCTAAACTTCAGTGATGTGCCTTGTCTCTTTAAAATGAAATGCCTGTCTGACACCAGGTGACTGATACAGGTGTGTTCCTAAATTCTGCCACCGATGGTGACTCTGTAGAAGCATATCCGTCCCCACCTTCCCCTGGGAGGACACGAGTCTGAGAGATCAAAGCCTGTTTCAAAGGAAGAAGGGCTATTTGGTTTCAAGGGCCTCTGAGCATCAACTCAGCTCTACAGGGGAATTTATACATCTAATTCAGCAAGGGGGTCTATCACCATTTTAAGCTGGGAAATTGTCTCCCACCAAGGGAAATTAAAGCAGGATGTTGAGAAATTGCAAAGAAATTGCTCTCTTCAGTAAAACACATCAGAAATGTAATAAAATGGTTAAGATTTTTTAGTGGGTACAGAGCACCAAATTAAATTATATAAGCCTTCACCTCCTTCCCTTTTCATGTTCTCAAATACCATTAAATATTTTAAAATCATTATTTCATCTATTTCTTTCTTGTTTAACCCAACTCGATCCTGACCGTTTCAGACTTTCTTAGGATCTGGGCCTTTTAATGCTTATTTTTACTCTTAGACAATTTTATTCAGCTGTACAGTCCCAACCACCATCTATGTGTTAGTGATTCCTAAATTTATATTTTTCACTCAATCCTCTCTCATGAGTCCCATCTCCATATATCAATGGTTTACTTTATGTGTTTACTTACATGTCTCATAGTCACCCTAACCTCCAAACTTCCAAAATGGGAACTTAGAATTTCCCCTTATTCCACAAATCTGCCCTCTAGTATTTCCTAGTTCATGGATGGCACTTCTGAGCAACTTGAAGCTCAAGCCTAGAACCCTGCAAGTCATTCTTGACTTCTCTCTTACCCTCACATTCCACATCAAATTGATGTGCAAATCCTGTTGTTCTTGTCTTCTAGATGCCACCTTATTCCATAACTTGGTTTTCACTTATAGCCTCCTTGGTCTAATAATGTCATCTTTCAGATAGACCTGGTTAGTTTAGGTAGACTGCTCTAAAAATCTGATTATTATTCACCCCACAAATTCTCTTGCTTTTCTAGAGTTCATTCACCACACTGGTATCCAGATTATCTTTCAAAAATAGAGACATGTTTATGTCACTTCCTTATTTAGGCCCTTGATATGGTTTGGCTGTGTCCCCACCCCAATCTCGTCTTGAATGGAACTCCCACAATTTCCACATGTCATGGGAGGAACCTGGTAGGAGGTGATTGAATTATGCGGGTGGATCGTTCCTGCGCTGTTCTCATAACAGTGAATGAAACGGAGTTTTCCTGCACAAGTTCTCTCTTTGCCCACTGCCATCCACGTAAAACATGACTTGCTCCTCCTTGCCTTTCCCCATGATTGTGAGGCTTCCCTAGGCATGTGGAACTGTAAGTCCATTAAACCTCTTTCTTTTTTAAATTGCCCAGTCTCAGGTATATCTTTATCAGCATGAAAATGGACTCACACACCCTTCATTGCTTTTCACTGCTCCCGAGATAAGATATAAAAGCCTTAGCATGTCCCAAATGCCCTGTGGCATTGGTCCCTGCAAGCCTTAGCATGTCCCAAATGCCCTGTGGCATTAGTCCCTGCCAACACACAAGCTGCACTCAGAGTCACTCTTCTGCCTACTCTGCCCAGGCTCAGAGTCCTTCCCTACTGTTGTCTGTGTTCTAAATATTCTTTCTCCTCCTATTTGCCTGGTTAAATCCTGTGCACCCTTCAAGCCTCAGCTTACGTATCATTTTTCTCAGGGGAACTTTGCCTAACTGGGACTGCAGCTAAATTAGATCCCCTGCGTGTACCTCATTCATAACTCTCGTCCCACTCGTTACCATCATACCTCCATACCTATCTCAGTGTGAAGCCATAGATGGGTCTCAATGATATATGGTGAATTAAAGAATGGATGGTGCAAATTATTATGGATTGAGCCTGAAGTAAGCCAGACCATTACTATCTAATATTTTTAATTAAAATAGAGCAAAGTAACTCAAATTAGAGGGATATATTTATGCAAGTTTTTGGTATATGTTGTTGTCTTATATAGCATGGTAGTATGCTATCAGATAGAGCTGGAAAAAATCAGTAGGATGAAACTATCATTTAGACAATATAAATGGGCTTAAAAAATTTCCTTTACACTGACACATACACATACATACCCATAAATGTAAAACAAAGCAAACAAAGAAATATTTAGAAATAAACCTAACAAGACATATGCGGAATCTGTGGGAAAAGATCTGAAAAACCTGAAAAATAAAGCATATAGAATAATATTTGAATAAGTGGAGAGACATATCCAGTTCCTGGATAAACATCAATCTTGTAAAGTTATTAATTCTCCTTAAACTTATCTATCTATCTATCTATCTATCTATCTTATAAAATAACAATTAAATTCCAATAGGAATTTTGTGGGAACTCAACAACCTGCCTCTAAAATTTACCTGAAAAAAAAATTGAAAAGGCAAAAGTAACCAATAATGTATTTAAAAAAGACGAATCTGGTAGGAAGACTTGCACAGATGATCAAACCATAGTATGACACAAAATAATTAAATTAGTGAGATAATATTATAAGAACAGACAGAAAGCACAGAGGAATGCACAGAAATCCCTGAAACAGATCTGTATGTATATGAGATTCTATTGCATGCTAAGGAGAGCATTTCAAATTAGTCAGGGAAAACAAAAAATAATTTTTTTTTTCAATAAATGCTAATGAGCAATTGTTTAATTACTTGAAATCATTAATATAAGATCCTTACCTCTTTTTATACCAAATTATTAATTTTGAATTAAAGATGAATTATAGTATCAAAGTCAGAAATAGTTTTAATCTTCTATCACAACCTATCATAAACGAATTTCAAAGTCAAATAAAAAACTGGAAAAAAGCTATAAACATATGATAGCAAAATGGGAAGAGAAATGAATGGATACTGCATCAGGAAGAAATACAGATAATAAACAATATGTTCAATTTTATGTGTGACCAAATGAATACAAAGGAAAACAAGAAAGTACAATTTTTGCCTAATAAATTTATCAAGGTTGAATAAAATGATAATATCTATGGCATCATGCACTTTTATAATGTCTATAATTCCTGGTAAATTTATGAAATGGAAACTATGTGTTGCTTGCTCCTCACAATTATTCCTCATATCTAGCACAAGCTGTCATATAGTAGTTTTTCAATAAATATTTTTTAAAAAGAAATGTACTTTTAAATGTTGTGGATTTCAGAGTACAGGTTCTTTCAAAAACTATGGATGTAATTGGTATGCTGATTTTGGATGGCCTTTAGGTAAAAACTACCAAACGTATTAAAAGTTTATATGTTTTGACTAGTGCAGTCATCTGTGACCCAATTTGCCACAGATAAGCCTGGTTTGCACAGATCTTGTCTTGGAATAATGAACAATCATATCTCCTTTCACTTTCAGAAGTGTCCTAGTTTGTAAGATAGAGTATATGGTCATCATACTCAGTAAAAGATAAATAACTATGGGTAATGCTACAAAATCCTTTTAAACTTAATCTTTTCAGAGTTACATATAATTGTAAAAAACAGGAAATGGCTTACCTGTCTAAGAAAAGACAATTAAAATAATCTTTAATTATGTTTTCTTAGACAGGTATCTTTTAAAACAAGAAAAGATAAAAAGTCAGTGTTTGCCATCATTGATTGACTATTAGAATCACTTGGGAAGTTTTAAAAAATGCTGATGCCCAAAAGTCCCTCCCTTGACCAATTGAATAAGACTTTTATGAGTTAAGACCCGATCATCTGTATTTTATAAACTGTCCAAGTGACTATAATATGCAGCCAGAGTGAGAATCCCTGATTTAAATAATCTAAAGTACACATCCACAAAGCAGAATATTTTATAGCCATTAAAGATGATGTTCTTGAATTGTATTGGCTGATATGGAGAGATACAGTACTTGTAATATATCAAGTTAAAATGAGAACGGAATAACAAAGGAACATGTTCTTTAGCATCTCATTTTATTTTAAAAATTTGTATTTTAAAAATTGTGATAAAGCAGACATGCAACTTATTATTTTAGCCATTTTTAAATGTACAGTTCAGTGGCACTGAGTACACTCACATTGTTGTGCAACCACCATTACCTAAAAATATGTATTTTAATTATATTTAAGTATATTTCATTATTCTCAAGCCTGATATGTAAAAATCAGCTATCTATGATTATATACAGTCTCCATATTTGCAGGTTCTGTGTCCACAGATATAACTAACTACAGATGAAAAATATTTGAAAAATGGAACAGAATAGAGAGCCCACAAAATCTGTGGGCGCCCTGGAACCAGCCCCAGAGGATACTGAGGATCGGCTGTGTTATGCAAGTATAAACCTCAAAAGATGGACACCAAAGGTTAAATGTGATTATCTTTCCATTTCATCCTTTCATTTATTTGAAAGTTCTTTTTTTTTTTTGGTATGTGGTATATTAGTTTCATATTAGAAACAGCTTATTTTAAAAATTCAGTAGGATAAAATATACTTTTCTTCTATATACATAAGCATATATGCTTAAGCTTTGCTTACATAGAATTTAGCTTAATATAGGACATTTTTTAGCTCAATTCACCAGTTTCATTTCTGAGATGAATAAGAACTTAAAATTCTCACCTTTAACTTAGTCCTCATGGAGTACTCATAGGATGGATTTACCAAAGACTTAGGGTGGGGACCATCATCGGAGGTTCATGGATGGGAGAGGGAGAATAAGAGGCTGCTTTGGTAAAATTATCATGTTTGGCAAAATAAAGAGCAATGCTGATTTGGATGACTTTCTTTTAAATCCATAAGGTTGGGCCATAATTTGGGCAGAAACCTTCATTCTAAGATTTTCAGTTTGTCTTCTCACACTAGTCCTGATCCTGTAAAACATAACCAAATACTAGATTATCCCTCCCAAATATTAAAGGTAGAGCATAAACTGTATGTGTTTTAAAAATATTTAACCAAGTTTGGATGCAGGGACTATTTAAGACCGTGTTAAAGTTTCTATTCATTAGGCTTGCATACTGAAGAATAAAATATGCCTCATCTAGCCATATTTCTGTTAAAGCTGCTACAGGTCTATGGGAGTGCTAAAATGGTGTAGCAAACATGGAAATTAGTGTCCCCATCTTACAAGATTTTTATATATCGCTCTCATTTTAGGGAAACATATGATGGTTATTTGGCACCTTCAGGTAAGTAGGCTTGTTTTTCAGATTTGAATTCGTGTCAAATGCACAGCCAATCCATCAGCCTGCTTTTCCACAGCCCCTTTCAAACACCACTAAGCACTTCAGAAATATCAGATTAATACCTGATGGATTAGAAACCAGACAAAAGTGGGCTTAGGAAACACTGCAAGTGGAGCCTAAGGGTAGGTGTGCATCGTATCAATTTCCTCCAGGGCTCAACAGAAATTTGAGGGGTAACAGGTTCATTGAAAAGCATTTGCCATTTCGATGAGCCTTGGGACTCTGAAATCATTGGAGGAGAAACCAAATAGCTTGCCCAGGACAGCCTAAGAAGCTCTTTACTGAGAGGGATTCAGGTCCAGCATTCCAAATAGAAAATGTCCTCTTCATTTTTCTTTATCTTGGACCCAATTTCCTTTCTTTCTCCTCTCCTGTACACATTAAGTCCGACTATGGATGCAACTGCCAATCCATTATGCAGTGGAAAAATCCCATGGCTAGCACTCCAAAATATAAAAGCGTTATATGTCACTGACAGGACAATGACTTTGGCTTATAGGTGCAAGGGGGAAAAAAAAGCCCATCGCACACAAATGGATTCAAGGTGAAAAGGCAGCCAATACCCACACTTGTCTCTAGTGTCATTTGGCATGTGTTTATGACTTGCAACAGTCCTCAGGCATATGCAGATAATAAAATTGTAACCACCAAGATGGCTGCATACTATTTACTCCAGTATAAAAATTCCTGTACGGGGAGTTCATCTGCCTTTCTTGAAAGTTTCTCTGCCCAGTCTCCTCTGAGGCACAGCGGACTCAATTCTCTGTGTTATGATAGCCTCTTTGCTATAGAATCTAAATTCGTCCAAAGCACATCACATTTTCTCAGGCACCTGTTATATATTGGGTCATGTTCTTTTTTTTTGAAAAGCTCTCAAGGGCTCTTGGTGGAGTTTAGATAATTAAAAATCCCTCAGATCATTATTCCTGTATTCTAAAGGACTGCTCAAATCAATGGCACATTATTTTCATTTCCAATAGTTAGTCTATGGACTTTTAGAGATACGAAGTGTAATCACTCATGAATCTGAGGTAGAAATTAATGATGCAGCTATTTATTGCCCTAAACACTGATTTGTGAGCTATTGTTATATTTTAGATGGATCTGTAATCCATTACTGTTGAAAGTATTACATTGTCTATTCTGTGGCTACGAGAATATTCATGAGAAACGTGTAACTGGCCACTCTTTTTTTTGTTTGTTTCTTGCCGGAAAGGAAGAACAACAAAAAACAACCCTGTTAATTTCTCGACTATATCATGCTATTAGTCTTCGCAAAGTACGGTTTTATGGTTTTCTTATTCTTTCCTCAATACCATTCTCCCTTGTTTTCCTCCATTATTTTAACAACCTCTGCAGTGATTTATTATGAGGAGATAACATGCTTATTGGCAAAATCAAGAGGAGAGAAGTCAGGATGCCGAATTGCAACTTGGTTTCACTGAGGAATGGAGTCAATCCTTTCATCTCTTTGGCTATATCAAATCCGTTTTAGAGACCATCAGTCCAGTCATATGGTACTCATCCCCTAGTTAATTATTCAGCTGACTCTGTTCTCTAGAATACAGCTGAGAGTGACATATATACTTCCTCACTCTGAATCCAAAATAGAGTTTCCAAAATCCATGCACCGAAGTGTGGTTGTTTTACTAATACATGATTCCACACTCAAATTTATTTTTTCAATGCTACTGGAACAAACTGAGATGTCTGCTTTTCAGGTCCATAGCAGATTTAAAGACACATAATAGATGGTCAATAAACAATTGTTGATTAAGTAAGCTAAATTGATGAGAGAGGATGGGAGAAGGCTACTGGAAGTAGTAATAGCAACATGTAAGAGAATAGAGGAAAAAATGTTACCGACATAATGTAAAAAGTACAGCTACCTGTTTTCAACTCAGTAAAAGTAAAGAGTCTTAAGCACCTTCATAGCTGTTGCAGAGTTAATATTGTATAGACTGTATAATGATCTGGACATCATAATGAACTTCTTCTACCTGTTATCATAAAGACATTCTTCAATAAGGATTTAACACAAAAGGACTTGTGGTTCTTGGTTACTTGGGAAATTAAATGAATGACAATCATTATTTTTATAGGCACTTATGAGACATAAAAACACCCATATAAACTATGTATCAAACTCTGACATCTAAGCATAAAGGAAGAGGGTAGTTGGGCGAAATCAGTTCTGGACTGACCACCTCCTCAAAGCTTGCCCTATTCATTTACTCAGTTCATTCATTTGTTCAGTCACACTAATTCAGTACATACACATTGAAATCCAACTATGGGCAATGCCACATGCTATTTACTATGGAACATGGCAAGATCTGAAGAAACTCCACCCACCCTCAGAAAAATTAGTCTAGTAGAGCTGACACACACATACACAGTGCTTACAGTACAAAGCCCTGTGTGAGGAGGGCAGTGACAGCAGTTAAAACCCAAAACCAGATATTCCAAGCAAGAAGAGACCATTCTTTGAGGCTGAGGTGATCAGAGAAGGCTGCCTGACAAAGACAGCACTTTACTTAGTCCTCAAAGGATAGTTAGAATTTCTACAAACAGATTGAAAGGTGGGATATTACACTTACATCAACAATTATTGAGCACCAAAACCACAAACCCACAAACACACTCTGGGGAATGCACGGATTAAAAAGACATGACTCTGCACCTTGCGGATTGATAACAAAAGAGAAATAGAATCAACTAACTTAACAGTAAAGCAGAACAGCACAAGAGCAATGGCAAAGGAACAAGCCAAATACATTACTGGTTAGAGGAGCAGCACGGGTCACAGTTCGCAGGTGAGAAAACCAAAGGCATTTGGAGACAAGAGTGGGCCAGTGGTACCCAGTTGCTAAATTCACTGTCCTGGTAGAAAGCAGGTGGTACAGAGAGGCCAGTCATGGGTTAGGAAGCTCTATCACACCTGAGAGTTAAGAATAGGTGGAGGCAGGGCCTGGAGTGAGGGAAGACCTATAGGGTGGCAGAAAGGAAGAAGAGGGAACTACAAAGGACAGGACATGGGTCTACAGCCCCCTCTGAAGAGTCTCAGTCTTGGACTCTGAGGCAGTGCAATATAACAGCTCATTTACTTATCTGTCTTCTTTAACAGGTTTGTGCTAACCTTGAAGACAAGGATCTTACCAGGCCTGTCTGTCCTTTGCCCCTGTGACCCATCTCTATGCCTAGCACATGGCATAAACTAAACCCCATTTTCTTGATGAATAAAATAATGAATGAATGAGGTGGAGCTATCCCTGCTCCTTAGTGTCTATTAGATGCTGATGGAATTTAGGAGATCCAAGAAGATTCTTGACTTCTCCTAAATGTCTCCCAGAAAGTTGTGCAATACATTTTATTTTATTCCCTCAGGCAACTTGAAAGTGGCTTTGGGTTCACAAGCTTTCTCTTTTTTTAAAAAAATTGTTGTTATTATTATTATTATTATTTGAGAAGAAGTCTCAGTCTGTTGCCCAGGCTGGAGTACAGTGGTGTCACCTCGGCTCACTGCTACCTCCGCCTCCTGGGTTCAAGCGATTCTCCTGCCTCAGCCACCCAAGTAGCTGGAACTACAGGCGCACACCACCATGCCTGGCTACTTTTTATATTTTTAGTAGAGATGGGGTTTCACCATGTTGGCTAGGCTGGTCTCTCTCGAATTCCTGGCTTCAAGTGATCCACCTGACTTGGCCTCCCAAAGTGCTGGGATTACAGACATGAGCCACTGTGCCCAGCCTACGAGTGTTCTCTTTAAGATGTAAATCCTTCTAAAAAGCACTCCTGTTTGAACCCAGTTTTTTAGTTAGGTAGCATCTCTTCTATCATTTTGGGGAAATCAGGGACCACTGATGGAATCAGGCTTTGATGGGTTATAGACAGGAAATGGAAGATGCCCCTATGGAAGGGCAAAGCCTCAGGATGGGCTCTGGAGTGGAGAAGGATGGGACTCAGACTAGCTATTAGGAGTAAATGGGCTTACTCTTGGGGTCATGAGATCTCAAAGAGATCAGGTATTTAACGATTGTGAGCCAGCAGCCAATTTATAGAATACCATGTTTCACTGACACATTTTGTTTGGCCAGTACAATATCTAACACATGTTTAATTAGTTGCTAAGATTCAGAAATTGGGAGATTCATACACAAATTAAGATTTCTAGATTCTCTTGAATAATTGGATGATCTGACTTAGCTGGGATCTCATTGTCATATGGTATCAATTGGCTTGAGTGGAGTAGGTGGCAGGTTCCCTCAGAAGGGTATGTCCTGTGACAGTCACCACAGGCCCCACCTGTCCCTATTGCCTTACACTCTACACTTCCTCATTTTTGTATGCAGCTGAGTTTATGGAGCATGAATTATATTATCCTATTTCACCAGGCTCCATCTAACAAAGCTAATCTTTTTGTTGTTGGTGTTATAGTTGCCTCCCCATGGCATCCAGGAATGGAGTCAGATATTGTGGAGTTGAAAGTTGTATAATTAGAGAGCCATCTTTAATTTTTACTTTTGAAGTAGTGTAATTTTTTAAAATTTTGTATTGATATATAGTAATTATACATATTTTTGGTACAGAACATTTTGACCATGTACACGTATTGTAGGGTCCCTTCCCAGATCCTCAGAATGAGTTGGAGCGTCAGGGGCCTACAGCTTCAGCTTTCATTAGCTTTCTGGTAAGTCGTCCTCTGTGGACACCATTCCTCTATGAGCTGTTTGTTGTTTTGTCCTTCCAGTCAAGTCCATTCTTGAATTTCCATGTGGGAATTTCTTTCTGGATTTTTTTGGGAAATATGTTTTTCTAAATGTTGAATCTTGAGAAAAATCAATTGAGAAATTGGGAAAATGAATAAAAGTATCATAACTCTTCCTTTAAGAATTATAGCATAACAATCAACATATGTAACTGGGTTGAAGGAATCTGACTTTGAGTCAAAAACTAGAACAGAAAATACTGACAGAGAAAGTAGAAGGTTAAGGTGGATACTTCTAGAAACTGGGACATGATATCTATGAAAAGAATCAACATGATCTAACCATCAGTCTTGCTTCTAGCTGTTACATGCCTGTGATGGTGGCCCTGTCTGCTGCTAAGTATTAATAAATTTATAGGAAAAGTATACTTTATTCAAATCTTATGAAATAAGAAATCCAAGAAATAACAAGTTGGAAAGTGAACTAAGATCTTACATTGATAGTTTTGATATGTGGTTCTGTGTAGTGCTGTTAACCTTGCCAGGAGATCTGAATGTTATGTTTTGTACATCCTACCTAATAATGATCACAGTTTATGCCAGTGTTCGAATATTCTCTATCCACTACAGTTCTTTGTACCAAAGTACACAAACTATCAAAGTTTTTGTACTTCGATAATTACAAACAATATTACTTACCAACTTAACATTTCTTATTTAGTAAATAACCCTTTAAAGATATCTGTGATAATGAATAAAGAATATGATCAATGTTGTACTATTTTAGAATAACATGTGTTAGAGAATTCTCAAGAATTACTGGGAGTTCTGATTTCTTGTTCTTATATTCCAAAGATTAGTATCTTTCAGAAATTTAGAAACACTATTTCATTCTTCTCTTTGATTTCACACATGCACAAAAATCCATAAGTTTTAAAACATTCTATGTAGCTTCAATTATTCTCATACTTGATGGAGAGGACTGGAGAAGGGAGTGAATAATATGAATAAAAGAAGGAAAAGTGAGTAAAATGGATTCTGAGGTAACATTAAGACCAATCTCCAGGAAAAATTAATTTTTGTTTATGACCCAATTCCAAATTCACTGTAGGTATAGATCCACCTATCAGATCATAAGTAGCTAACAAGGGTACATAGAGCTTGCTATATGGCAACACTGTTGTAAGCCTTTCAAGGTATCAACTCACCGAATCCTCCCAGCAAACCAATGAGGTTTCCCACCTTCCAGATGAAAGAACTAGAGCACAAGAGAGTTAAATAACCTGCCATGAATAAGTGGAGGAGTCAGAATTTCACGATGCAAAGTGTCTGTGTTCTTAATATGATATTATTGCTTAACACTGAATTTAGACAATGTGTTCAGAGTTACAACTTTAATTAATTTTAGGAAACTCAATTCATTCTCGCATTCTTTCACTGTTTTCAGGGATAATACATGTCAAATCTAGAAAACTTTCTATATGCATCAGAGCATCTGGGCACAGTGTCTACTGGGATTTCTTGTTCAGGTAAATGAGTTATACAGCTTTGGTACAGGGAATTCCCCTAGAGTTGCATGGGTTGACAATCTGGCCCCTGTATTTTTAGGTTCTTCTATAGCTGGTGACAACTCCTGTCCCACAGCAGCCTGATTTATTTTCTGACGTAAGTTGAGATCCTGGCTCTCAGTGTTTTGTAGCCTTCTGGAAATGACCACACCTACAATAAAAGGCAATTGCTGTAACCACTGAGCATGTGTGAAATACTCAAACAGCATTTGCTCATCCTCTCCAGGGTGGGAAGTGTATCATGGCTTGATAATGTGAGTGCCCCAGTTTCACACTTAAGTTGCTAGAACAAGGAGGTCAGGATATTCCAGATTTTCTGTACGAAAAGGGCAGGTCCATCTCAACCCCAGAGACCAGTTGGAAGGTCTTGAAGGACTGAATCTACAATAAAAGACTGCCCCCCAAAATTCAGACCTTCAACACTAATTTCTTTTTTAGTATTTTTTTTTCACCTAAACTGGGTTGAAGATGTGCTGGGGAAAAGGAAATAAACATGAGGCCTCTTTCTTTGACATCAATTATGGGGCCCCTTGGGTGATTCAAGGGTTGGGCCATATTCATAATTTGGACCTCACAATGTGGAGCCCACAATTTATCTCACTTTACTTTCTAGAACCTTCCATGAATCTCTTCCCAAGAGCCTTAGATCCTCCTCTGTGATCAAAATTATAGTCTCCCATATATACATACACATATGGAGCTTTGCTATGTTGTCCAGGCTGGAGTGCAGCGGCTATTCGCAAGCATGGTCATCGATGTCTGTACTCTCAAACTCCTGAACTCAAGGAATCTTCCCGCTTAAGCCACCTGAAGCTGGCAGCCACCGTGCCCACCTTCCATAGATTTTAAAAATAAACTTTTCCATGAATCTGCAACTTTTCTCTTGCCAGTATCTTCTTTTTCTCTTCCTTCTTCCTACCAAATTTCTGTGTTTTTACCTCGACTTACAATTTTTAAATAAAGTTTTAAGATTTTATATCGACAAATTATAGTTGTATGTATTTAGGGAGTGCAAAATGACATTATGATTTTTGCAACTTGAGTTTTCCCTTCTAACAGGCTTCTTAATCTCTTCTTAATCAACTGCTACCACTCTGAAGCTTTCTGCTCAAAGGGCGTTAATGACATCAGTCAAACTTTTGCTGTGACTCCAGAGCCCCTACTCCTTGCATGACTTTCTGTACTTCAGTGCAACTCATCTTTTGAAAACTGGTTTATTTCTTGGTTTGCAGAACCCCATATGATTCTGGCTTTTCTCACACTCTGAGCATTCTGCTTTCTGGTGTTTTTCATACTCTGAAAATTCCATTTTTGTTTCTTTGTTTGGTCTTTCTTGCTTCTCCTGGCTTTTTTAACAATAGGCATTATATTCCAAAATTCAATTTTTGGACTTTCTCCTATTCTTGTTTTGAGCTTGCTCAAGCAACTTATTCATTATTTCAATGCAGAAGACCCTTAATCTCTATTTCCACATCATTCTTTTTATCTAGGTGGCAGTCCTATATTTCAACTGTCCCAAGAGCATTTCAATATCAGTATCTTGCAATCAGCCCAAACTCATGATTTTTAAAACTAGACAAGCTCTTCTTTCCAACATAGGATTTTGTTAAACAATTTCCCTTTTCACTTCACCAAGTTCGTTATCACCAAATCATATTTATGTCTTTTTACTATTTAGTTATGAAATGCTGTCAACTCTTCCTTTGAAATGTCTTCCATGTCTCTTCATCTCTCAAATTTTCAGGACCATCATCCTAGCCAAGGCCCTTATTGGCTCATTCCTGGATTACGGAAACGGCCACGTATCTGGCCTCCGTGAGCCCAACTTTCTCCTCTCCAATCTCACCTTCCTGCCACTGCCAGACTAATCTTCTTTAAACGCCACTTTCATCTTGTCACTGTCCGCTCAATAGCCATTTAATCACGCAACTGTGAGTAGAAGGAGACCCTGGAGATCATCTCACCCAACCCTCATTTGACAGACAAGGAAACTGAGGCTCAGTGAGAGTAAGTGTTTTACTCCAGGTCAATGTTAACAAGCTGCAGAAGTCGAAATCAGAGCCTGGCTTTCATTTTGAGGACCTGTGCTCTTTCTATCACAGGCCGCCTTCGAGACTTTTCTCAGATGTTCGTACTGTTTATATAACTTCATGAACTGGTCATTGTTCAGCTATTAAAAAAATGTATTTTTAAAGTGAATGCTAAATCACAGTCATGAAGAGAAAACCATCACCATTTAATGGAATTAGAAGATAATTTAAAGTCAATGCAATGGAAACACTATGTTATTAATTTATTATGTGGATAGTTTTGCCAGCCAAAGGTGTTGTTCCTGAGGTTTGTTTTTTCTTTTCCTACAAAGGGAAATTAACAAGTGATGTAGATGTGGCAAAGTCTTACTAGTACAATTAAAATCATAAAATGATTCAATGTTCCTTAATACTGTGTCCACATGCACCTAAAATAATCTTTTCTGCCACATGTTATAAGCTTCTGATACTTAGAGAAACACAGCAATTCATTATAGTTCCCTCCACCTAACACATAAACTATTTTATTTTGTAATGCTCTTCTATCTGATTTCACCTAACGAAAGTGTATTCCCATGAGATGCTAGCACATGTCTCTGGGCCGGTGACACAATTCCCCTTTCTGCATGTTCATCTTCATATTAATTCTTGTGCTTAGAAGATCTTACTGATCCCTTCCCATCTGGCCAAACTTCACATAGTTTTCAAAGCCTAGTCCACATTCTAATTACAAACTTCGTAATCACTTCTGAATAATCCAATCCTTTTTGATTTCAGCCTTTTCTAAATTCCCAACATATTCTTTCAACTTTGGAGTCAATTATCCACTCTGGAGTACGACTCAGTAATTATTTTGTGTGTTAATTTCATTTCTCTAACAACAGTGTAAGCTACTCGAGGACAGACAATTCTTTTTTATATGACTTCCACGTCCCAGTAGACCTCGTTGTGTGCTAGGCACACACAAAGTGCAATACCAGTTTACTTATGACCACTGAGTTGCTTAGAATTCTCAGCATGTGGTAAGTGTTTAATATGGGACTCACCAACATTTTACATATTTAAACATTATCAGGGATTTTGGGTCTTTTGAATGGGAGAGAGCCTACATGTTATCTCTTCTCTGGAATAGACAAGAACGTATATTAAAATAATCATTGTTTGCTTCAGTAAAGCTTAGTAATTTCTTTTACTCTTTAGTAAAAAGAGTAAAAGAAACTATTGCTACTGAAATAATAGTTAAGAAACATTCGCAGTAAAATGTAACTAGTAAAAGAAGGATGACATTAGAATCACTCTCAAACCATTTGGTTTAGAGTCAGATTTTTTTTTTTTTTTTAGTGTGGTAAAAGACATGTGACATAAAGTATATCATCTTAACCATTTTTAAGTACGGTAGTATTAAGTATATTTAAAGTTCAGTAACATCAAATACATTCACATTGCTGCACAACAATCACCACCATCCATCTCTGGAACTCCTTTCATCTTGCAAAACTGAAATTCTGTACCTACTAAACAATAATTCCCCATTACCTTCTTCCCCATCTCTTGCTACCACCATTCTATTTGCTGTGAGAGTTAGATCTTTAAAGCTGGAAGAGATCTTTGAGATTATAGATGATCTTATTTTGCAGGCAAATAAGAAACCCAAAATTAGTGGACGAGTTGCTAGGAGTTTCAAAGTCACTTAGAGACGGAGTTTATAGTCAGTCTCCGCAACTCCACAGTCATCCTGTGTCTCAATTTGCCTGGAATAGTCCTGACTTATGCCTGTTGTCCTGGCCTCTTATTAATAGTGCCTCTCCTCACTCTCAAAAGTGTCCTGGTTTAGATGATCACTACTTAATACAAATGTTCATCTACTTAACTCTTCCGTCCAACATTCTTTTTCCTGTATTAAAATAAAAAGCACATTTATATTCTTTTGCATTTTTTGTATTAAATATTCCTGTTAAATATTTTTGATGTTGTTTTTACACCTCAATTGACCAGTTACTGTCAGGGAAACCAATTCTCTTTTAAGGGTGGTTTGAGACGAAATCTGCAGTTTTTCCACTTATGGAGAGATTTTCTATGTGCAAAGATCTTAGCGGCTAAATTTACATGAGCAATAGATGAATTTTCGACAAGCCCATTTGGTTACTTTAATAGAAACAGAGGTCTAGTGTGTTATTACTGTTACTATAGAAAGTGAATGACTTATTACAATTAACAAGAAAACTGTTCACCAGAATTTATGGATTTTGTTCTTTTTAACCTAATGAGCACTGCAGCGTATTATCACCTATATCACTCTGGATTGCCCAATCACCCTGCATAATATTACTTCAATCCATTTTGAAATAGGTCCAAATTGTCATTTTTTTTTGTTCGAGTAATAATCAAGTATTGATGTTTCTTGAGTTCATACAAATGGCTACAACCTCCTTGGATGCAGCCTAGTCAATAGAGTCTGATGTTCACATTAGGGATTTGGAAATCAATGTAGTTTTCCTGTTATTCTTTTATGATTAAATCAATTGAAGTTATTTACTCATAGCAGAAAATATGGGTGATTGCCAGCCCTATGGCTTAGTGAATTGCTTTCTCACTACTGCTGCCCTGTAATGAGAAGGTACATGTTCGCTTCAGGGGTTGACTAAAACCTGTTCATGTATAGCAGCAATTTGAGATGCAGAAAGTGTTTATTATTAAAGGCTAAGAGTGTTGAATGCCAAAGGGCATCTTTATCATTTGGCATTGCATTAACATTGACAAAGGAGGGAAACACGCCCAGAAAACCCCTCAGCATTGGCCCAATGGTGCTCAGTTACAGAAGAGAAGCCAGGCAGCAGCCAATGGACGTCCTTGCCACATCCTCCCTGTGTACACTGTTATGTGGAGACCTCAGCGAAAGACAATGGAAATGTCAATTGAGCTGAATGGACAGGGCCTATTTGTTTATGGGTTTCTCTCTTTAACATGTGTTGGGTGACCTGCAGTGTTTCAATGTGGGAATAAATAATGGCTTTGCAACATGGGCTGCATTTAATGTGCTTGAATGCAAAATGGTATAAGGGTAAAAGCAAGTTGAGACAGCAGTGGAGAAGGCTGTGGAGGCGGGAAGAGGCTCTGCAGGGAAGCTGTATGGAAGTAAAATCACTTACAGCCAAGGAGAATGTCATTTGCTCTTGTATTCTCTATCCGAAGTGAGTAATAAGCAAACAATGGAAGAGCCATTTCATTTTTAGACTAGTTCTGTGTGAACAGCTGCATTGGACCATGGTGATGCCAAGTCCTTTATAGTTACTTGATCTTTCTACTCTGTTTGATGAGAACAGTGCAAAAGTGGGAAAAATGGGTTGCTCTGGCCAACTTCTAAATGTTCCGGATATCTCTTAACATCTTTCACTTCCTTCCTCAATAAAACCTGCTCATGGGAGATAAAAAATAATCACTCTGACAAAGCCTCATCAGAAATTTGGCTTTAAAGCTTGCCTTCTGCTCTTGGGGAAGAATAATGAATATTCCATATTTTTACAAGAGAGGTCCTGGTTGGCTGGAGTGGAAATTCAGATACACCTGGCTGGGAGAGGCAGACAATAGTTTACTCCCCCCCACCTATACGTGTCCATTAATTTATCAAGAGAACAAGGGACTTCTCTGAAAAGTCTTTGAGCCATGTCCTTGTTTAATATTCCAGAATGCAGACATGTCTTATGACATGGAGTGAGGTGGAGGTTGGGAGGGGAAATAGAAACCAAATTCCAAGAAAAGACTCTGAGATGCTTAAGAAACAATACAAAGAAAAAAAGGGGCAGGCACAATGACTGAAACCCAATCTTCATTCATACTCCTCAGAAGAGAACATGGTTCTGGAAGACAGCACGATGATTTTCACTGAAACTTCCCATGATCCAACCATTCGGCACATACACATGTAAGGCAGAATAGTGTGGCATTAGAGACACACATTTTACAGCTAGACTGCCTGAGTTCCAAGCCCAGCTTTGCTCCTTACTAGCTCTGTAAGCTTTATTCTTCACTGGTCTATGCCTCAGTTTCCTCACCTCTAAAATGGGAGTGTTAGTAGCCTGAAGCTACTTCAGACTGGATGCGGTGACTCATGCCTGTAATCCCAGCTCTTTGAGAAGCCGAGGTGGGTGGAGCACCTGAGGTCAGGAGTTCGAGACCAGTCTGGCCAACATGGTCAAACCCTGTCTCTACTAAAAATACAAAAATTAACTGGGCCTGGTAGCGGGTGCCTGTAATCCCAGCTACTCAGGAGGCTGACATAGAAGAATCACTTGAACCGGGGAGGTTCAATGAGCTGAGGTTGTGCCACTACACTCCAGCCCGGGTGACAGAGTGTGACTCTATTCTCAAAAAAAATAAAATTAAATAAATAAAAAGAAAAAGAAGCTATTGCAGAGTATGTTTGTGAAGATGAAATGAGTAAACACAGGTAACATACTTAGAACTGTGTGTGGTCAGCACTCAGCAAATGTAATTATTATTATTATTACTTTAGAGTTATTACTGTAAAAATGTTGAATATTGGCCTCTACTGTCTTCTGGCTTACAGGGTTTCTGCAGAGAGATCCACTGTTAGCCTGATGGGCTTCCTTTTGTGGGTAACCCCACCTTTCTCTCTGACTGCTCTTAGCATTTTTTTCCTTCACATCAACCTTGGTGAATCTGACAATTATGTGTCTTGGGGTTGCTCTTCTCAAGGAGTATCTTTGTGGTGTTCTCTGTATTTCCTGAATTTGAATGTTGGCCTGTCTTACTAGGTTGGGGAAGTTCTCCTGGATAATATTCTGAAGAGTGTTTTCCAACTTGGTTCCATTCTCCCCGTCACTTTCAAGTACACCTATCAAATGTAGATTTGGTCTTTTCACATAGTCCCATATTTCTTGGAGGCTTTGTTCATTCCTTTTTATTCTTTTTTTCTCTAATCTTGTCTTCTCTTTTTATATCATTAAGTTGATCTTCAACCACTGATATCCTTTCTTCTGCTTGATCGATTCAGCTATTGAAACTTGTGTATGCTTCACTAAGTTCTCGTGCCTTGTTTTTCAGCTCCATCGGGTCATTTATGTTCTTCTCTAAACTGGTTGGTTATTCTAGTTAGCAATTCCTCTCATCTTTTTTCAAGGTTCTTAGCTTCCTTGCATTGGGTTAGAACATGCTCCTTTAGCTCAGATGAGTTTGTTATTACCCACCTTCTGAAGCCTACTTCTCTCAATTCGTCAAACTCATTCTCAGTCCAGTTTTGTTCCCTTGCTGGCAAGGAGTTGTGATCCTTTGGAGAAGAGGAATTCTGGTTTTTGGAATTTTCAGCCTTTTTGCACTGGTTTCTCCCCATCTTTGTGGATTTATCTACCATTGGTCTTTGACATTGGTGACCTTCAGATGGGGTCTTTGAGTGGACGTGCTATTCCTTTCTGTTTGTTAATCCCTCTGATAATCAGGCCACTCTGCTGCAGGTCTGCTGGAGTTTGCTGGAGGTCCACTCCTGACCCTGTTTGCCTGGGTATCACCAGCAGAGGCTGCAGAACAGCAAAATTTGCTTCCTGAGCTTTCCTCTGGAAGCTTCATCCCAGAGGACCACCCACCAGATGCCAGCCAGAGCTCTCCTGCATGAGGTGTCTGTTGGCCCCTACTGGGAGGTGTCTCCCAGTCAGGATACACAGCGGGAGGCAGTCTGACCCTTAGCAGAGCTCGAATGCTGTGCTGGGAGGTCCGCTGCTCTCCTCAGAACTGTCAGGCAGGGATGTTTAAGTCTACTGAAGCTGTGCCCACAGCCACCCCTTTCCCCAGGTGCTCTGTCCCAGGGGAGATGGGGGTTTTCATAAGTCCCTGACTGGGGCTGCTGCCTTTTTTCAGCGATACCCTGCCCAGAGAAGAGAAATCTGGTAGTCTGGCCACAGTGGCCTTGCTGAGCTGCAGTGGGCTCCACCCAGTTGGAACTTCCCAGCCGCTTTGTTTACACTGTGAGGGTAAAACCGCCTACTCAAGCCTCAGCAATGGGGGATGCACCTCCCGCCACCAAGCTCAAACCCTCCCAGGTCAATCTCAGACTGCTGCTGTGCTGGAAGCAAGAATTTCAAGGCAGTGGATCTTAGTTTGCTGGACTCCTCCGAGGGGGTGGGACTCCCCGAGACAGACCACTTGGCTCCCTGGCTTCAGCACCAAGGGAGTGGATGGTCCTTTCTCATTGGCGTTCCAGGCGCCACTGGGGTATGGAAACAAAGAACTCCTGTGGCTAGTTCAGTGTCTGCCCAATTGGCCACCCAGTTTTGTGCTTGAAACCCAGGGTCCTGGTGGGGTAGGCACCGGAGGAAATCTCCTGGTCTGTGGGTTGTGAAGACCGTGGGACAAGTGTATTATCTGTGCCAGAGTTCCTCAGGCTCAGACGCTCACCCCTTGTGCTTCCCTGATGAGACGACACCCCACCCTGCTTTGGCTCACCCTCCGTGGGCTGTACCCACTGTCCAACCAGTCCCAGTGAGATGAACTGGGTACCTCAGTTGGAATGCAGAAATCACCCCTCTTCGTCGATCTCGAGCTGCAGACCGGAGCTCTTCCTGTTCGGCCATCTTGCCAGCAATCTCCCTGGAGGTATTACTATTACAGGTTATAGTAAATGGAAAGAAGCCCACTCACTCCCTAACACTTCAGCGGACTGAGCCTTCCTGCTGTGGGCCCCACCTAGCAGAGCATATCACACAACGGGAAAGAGTGAGTCCCCTTCTTAGAGTGCCTTTGAGGCCAGGTTGCCTTCGGCACTCAACATTTGGGATTGAAACAATAACAGCAGTGGGCAAGATGGCAGCACACTGTCAAAAACTCATGAAGTAGGAGGGCGTTCAAGCTGGGCTTCTGATAGCAGTGGTAGTGGCAATAGTGCTCTATGACCCACCTGTGGCCCAGCTGTAGCCCCAATGGCCACAACTCAGACTAGTGACTACTGGGGCCACAGCTGGGCCACAGGTGGGTCATAGAGCAAGATGCAAGGTTCTCCTTGGAATGTCCAAAAACCACTGCTGGAGGGAGGAGGAAACTCAGAGGGTGGGTTGGATCAAGGTTTTAAAATAACCCAGATGTGGGCTAAAGATCTAGTTAAATCTGTGATTCAGTGACAATAGACCACACTGAAACTAGCCTCTGCGAGGCCTGCAGGTTGTTTCAGCTGCATTCTGTGGGGTTCCTCTGGGGTTATTTGAATCCCGGATTGTGCACTTCTGCACCAGAAATTAACTACTGCCCCAGGGATTGGAGCCAATTGATGTTTTTGTTAAAAATCCTCCTCAGGCATAGAGAATGCTCATCAGATGTTCAGGAGAGAAGAAAACAAAGTTAGTCTTCTAGAGCTTGCAGAAAATGTCAATTTTCCTTCTGTCCCTAGGAAGAAACAAGGAAAGAATATGGTCCCTAGAAAGTGATGTTTAATTACCTCGCATTGCTTAGAGATTTTTAAGAGTGACTTTTTGCTGGAGAAAGACTAGGTGGCAGGAGGCAGGTGTGGCCAGAATCTTTGCCACAATTACAGTCGTTTTTAGCCCCTGACCCCGAGTATGACCCCCAAGTGGTGAGACAGTAAGGAAGAATATTCAGCAAACTGAAAAAGAGAGAAGAATTGTAACATTGGCTGTCACAGGCCACACAGAGTCAAGGAGAAGGTGGTGGACAGCTGGTGGCTGAGTAGGTGCAGCAGGAAGGCTGGTGTGAGAAGGGACAGATATTAGGCAGGTGTTCAGAAGTATGGCCAGACTTGCAGGTGGTGTCCTAGGACTTAGCAGCAGACAGGGCAGCAAGTCTCCCCTTGTGTCATGATTAGAAACCCCGTTTCAAAAAGGGCCCTGCGACAAGACACTGTGCAGGTTATGCCAGCCTTGAGTAAGCCCTACTTGGTCTAGCTTCAGTATCCTGCTTTGAGTCCGGTTTCCAGCTTCCTAGAGGAGAAGGAGGCCACCTTCAGTGTCTTCAAAAAGTACTTCAAGACATCTGAAAGAGGCTCAAAATCCCTACCAGTCTTTCAGTTGTTAAAGGGACCAGTCACTGCCCCTCAGAACGTGGTCCAGCGTGACTGGAGGCCACTGTACTTAGAAGAAGAATGTCCCAGCCCTCAAAGGGAAAATGCTTAGACTCAGCAAAGCAGACCTGCTGTGATTTTGTTTTTGTTGCCTCAGAGTATAGTGTCTGAGTCGAAGGTAGTATTGTTGAGAATCAGCCTTAGGGCTCTCTGGGATGGGTGAGGGAAGCAAATGGAACTGAAACAAGTGCTACCCTCCCTCCTAAATGGCTCAGCTAACTCTGGAAAAAATTCCTGAAGGAGACACTGAACAATCCAGGATCGTGATCCAGCAAAAGGAAGAGGGGATAGCGTGGGAGCAACTCCACAGGCACCACCATGACTTACCACCTCAAGTGAAGCCTGATTTGAATTTTCCCCTCAACATCCCAGCTCCACAGTGAGGAGTAGAGGAGGGGATGCTCCAAACAAGTACAGGAGCCACCACCTTTGATCACGTGGAATCCAGAGCCCCAGTGACGAAATTCACTGAAAGATGATGAAGATGTAGCTGGCAATAAAGGTTGTGAAACCAACTTTCCACTCTTGCCAATCCTCAATCTCTGACCTTCTGCCTTGGCAAATCCACCTGCCAGTGTCAGATTACTCAGAATGATGAAGAAACTTCCCTGGAATCAGCAGAAACTACTTTGCCCAGGACAGTGGCCACCTCGGAGCATCGAACTGTGACCATGGAGGAGCTGCAGGCAGAGTCAACCCAAGTGGACTGCCCTCCGGAGGGGATCAAATTCGCTAGGAGGGGGAACCTTGGCTCAGAGGAGCATTGGCTCAGTCTGATTCATAAACATATGTAAGTCAGCCCTCGAGATTTTTGAGAGGGGGATAGTCACCCGGAAAGACCAAGGGCTGAAGTCCTACAGTTACCCACTGGAGGTAACAAGCTTGAAATTTGGGCTTTCAGGTTAATTACACTAAGTAACAGCTGCTCACAGAAGACGCTACACAGAAGGCGATCGCAGTATTCAAACAGGTTAATTAGCCTCATGTTTCCAAGCAGCTTCCTCCATCCAGGGCAGTCCTCCATGGGGAGAGTCTTCTGAGACCACGTATGTGTGTGTGTTTGGGGGTGGGGGTGCTACGACACATCCATCAGGATGATCATGAAACTACAAACTCACCATCGCCACCCAGGCTTCCTTCTTCTCTTTCTTTATCCTTATCTGGTGCTTCTTGTGCCAACATCCTGGTGACTTATGAAGCCAGCACTAGAAAAGCCAGGAGTGCTAGCCCCTGTAGCCAAATGTGAAGTGTATTTCCTCTTTTATCTGTGAAAATACATGAGGCAAATGAAAAGGGCTGGCTTACTTCCATCCTTCCTCTCCTCCCTTTCTCTCTTTTCCAAGAAAAGCTTGTTGTGTAGTGACTAGGTACCTAGTCACACCTAGATTCTAGGTTCCTACAGTCCAGGAGTAGAGATTAGACACAGGCAAAAGTAACACCATTACAAGGCCAAAAGGGATAAGAGCCATACTTTGTTTCCAAATTGTGCCAAAGGTTTTCAAATACAGGACCTCCATATGCATTCAGGTCAATTTTCAGCTCTTTTTCAGCAACCTAGGGATCCATTTAGTATAAAACCAGGTAAAAATCATCTAATGGCTCCATTATGGCATGAAGGAATTGTTCAGTCCCATTTGATCACTTATAGAATTTTAAAACACTTACAGAATTTAAAGCCATAAAAGTGGTAGATCTCCTACTTTTAGAGTGCATGGTATTTTTTATTTGTGAGACAGGGTGGGATTCTTGTGTGGTTATTTATTTACCAGCACACAGTCTGCTATCTGGATCTCTATCACTGTACATGGCTCAGGATGCAAGCTGCGGGATAATCATTTCATTCCTTCAGAGGCTCTGGCACCCTTTAAAAGAGCATTGGTCCTGGCACATATGCCTCTCAGATGCATCTGGATGCAAGGGTTTAGGCTGCATGGGAATATAATTTACTGGTATCATTTCCAGTGCAAAATGCAAAGTTGAGGAAGTGGTGTTGATAGTTCCTGTACTGGTTTGGAGCATCCCCTCCCCTGCTCCTCACTGTGGAGTTAAGATAATTTGGAGACTCATCAATTTTATGATCTGGTCACAATGTAGCTGAACACCTACTTCATTATTTGTTAAAATTATTTGATAAAGAAAGCAAACATGATGAGTTCCTATATCTAGGACAACCTATGCTCTGGAGTTTTGTCAGGAGCTGGTGCATCCCTTCATTTCGCTCTTACCCTTACACAGGTGAGCAGAGGACTGGGGATTTTCTCTTAGCTGAAAGAGGTAGTTACATGGGTTGTGCTTCTACGTCTAGTATACATCTGGTAGAAGAATACAGAATACTCAAAGCAAAACTAAGAAAAAGCCATAAATATGGTGGGTTGCTGGATATAACTGCCTCGAAATGTGTTGTATTATAATTCTTCTTTAGGCTATTTACATAAAATTACATGCGCATGTATTTCATAGCATTTAGTGTAACCATCACTGCTAATTCTTGAAGATGTAGCATGAGGTTGATAAATTAATCGACCATACATGCGTTACCAGAAGCAACTTACTTAAAAGGTCTATGAGAGCTAAATGTTTTCAGCATTCTTCCTACCAATAAAGGAGGCTGCACTTAGCCATACGTCATCCTGATCAACCGTGTGTCGTGAAGTACAAACAAGAAGCCACTACTTTTGGGTAATGATCTCAGGTACGTAATAGAACTGTGTAACCCAATTCTTCAACCAGAGCAATTAAAATCAGCTTACTAGTAAAGAAAAAGTAATAAGTAAAAGATTCATCACTGATAAATAAAATCAGTTCAAAGGTTTTTAAGAAATAGATTTCCCAAAGCATTTCCTTTTATATCTCTGAAATACGTTAACAGATCTTAACATTCCAAGATTTTTAGTTTCTTTGCACTGGGTACGTAATTCCTCCTTTAGCTCTGAGAAGTTTGATGGACTGAAGCCTTCTTCTCTCATCTCGTCAAAGTCATTCTCCGTCAAGCTTTGATCCGTTGCTGGCGATGAGCTGCGCTCCTTTGCCGGGGGAGATGCGCTCTTATTTTTTGAATTTCCAGCTTTTCTGCCCTGCTTTTTCCCCATCTTTGTGGTTTTATCTGCCTCTGGTCTTTGAGGATGATGGTGATGTACTGATGGGGTTTTGGTGTAGGTGTCCTTCCTGTTTGATAGTTTTCCTTCTAACAGTCAGGACCCTCAGCTGTAGGTCTGTTGGAGATTGCTTGAGGTCCACTCCAGACCCTGTTTGCCTGGGTGTCAGCAGCAGAGGCTGCAGAAGATAGAATATTGCTGAACAGCGAGTGTACCTGTCTGATTCTTGCTTTGGAGGCTTCCTCTCAGGGGTGTACTCCACCCTGTGAGGTGTGGGGTGTCAGACTGCCCCTAGTGGGGGATGTCTCCCAGTTAGGCTACTCAGGGGTCAGGGACCCACTTGAGCAGGCAGTCTGTCCCTTCTCAGATCTCAACCTCCGTGTTGGGAGATCCACTGCTCTCTTCAAAGCTGTCAGACAGAGTCGTTTGCGTCTGCAGAGGTTTCTGCTGCTTTTGGCTTTTGTTGTTGTTTACTGTGCCCTGTCCCCAGAGGTGGAGTCTACAGAGACAGGCAGGTTTCCTTGAGCTGCTGTGAGCTCCACCCAGTTCGAGCTTCCCAGCGGCTTTGTTTACCTACTTAAGCCTCAGCAATGGCGGGTGCCCCTCCCCCAGCCTCGCTGCTGCCTTGCCGCGAGATCGCAGACTGCTGTGCTAGCAATGAGGGAGGCTCCGTGGGCGTGGGACCCTCCCGGCCAGGTGTGGGATATAATCTCCTGGTGTGCCTGTTTGCTTAAAGCGCAGTATTGGGGTGGGAGTTACCCGATTTTCCAGGTGTTGTGTGTCTCAGTTCCCCTGGCTAGGAAAAGGGATTCCCTTTCCCCTTGCGCTTCCCAGGTGAGGCGATGCCTTGCCCTGCTTCAGCTCTCGCTGGTCGGGCTGCAGCAGCTGACCAGCACCGATTGTCCGGCACTCCCTAGTGAGATTAACCCAGTACCTCAGTTGAAAATGCAGAAATCACCGGTCTTCTGTGTCACTTGCGCTGGGAGTTGGAGACTGGAGCTGTTCCTATTCGGCCATCTTGCTCCGCCCTCGATCTTAACATTCCAAAATAATAGACTCATCTGTGTTATTCTTCCTGGTATTTTTAATTTCCAAAAGTATTTATATACCTTTCGTATTGCTGCTATAACAAATTGCCACCAACTTAGTGGTGTAAAGCAACACAAATTTATTCTCTTAAGTTTTGGAGGTCAGAAATCCTAAAATCAAAGTGTCAGCAGGATGCCTACCTTTTGGAGGTTCTAGGGAGAATCTGTGTACTTGATTTTTCCACCTTCTAGAAGCTGATGATTTCTTGACTCGTGACTTTACATCATTCTGACCTGTGGCTTCCATTGTCTCATCCCCTACCCTGGCTCTGGCTCTCCTACCTCACCCTGATAAGGACTCTTGTGATTACACTGGGTCCATCAGATAATCCAGGATAATCTCCCCATTGCAAAATCTTTAATTGAATCACCCTGCAAAGTCTCTTTAGCTATGTAAGTAGGTAATATTATAGGTTCCAGGGATTAAGACATGAACATCAATGGAGGTCATTATTCAATCTACCACAGTCATTTATTCGGAGGAGTATTTCTCGCTATAAATAGGGTTCTTGGTGGCTTTTGTTTCCACATTCAGGTTTTCTTATAATATATTTACCCATCTGGAACTTCAGCCATAAAAGTGGCATGTTCATGTTCTTTCTCTACCTCTCTTTTTACTCCTACCTACTCAAAGCAAAACTAAGAAAAAGCCATAAATATGGTGGGTTGCTGGATATAACTGCCTCAAAATGTGTTGTATTATAATTCTTCTTTAGGCTATTTACATAAAATTACACGAGCATATATTTCATAGCATTTAATGTAACCATCACTGTTAATTCTTGAAGATGTAGCATGAGGTTTATAAATCAATCAGATGTTATGAAATTTCTTATGCCCTATAGTACAGTTTCATTCAAGTTTATCATATTCATGTTTTCAATTTAGAAAAACAATGAACGAACATTCTGAGATAGAGAAGTAGCATCTTTGTTCTTCTGTACATAAAAGTATTGTGAGTGAACTAGCATTTGGGGAGCATAATATAATTTTATGCTGTTTATGAAAAGTAGTGAGTAGGCACTGGATTGAGACATGTCAAGTTTCAGTCAAAAGCAAATTTTATGGCTATATGTTAGGTGTCTTAAAACAGGAGAGGGTAATGGAAATTGTGACAGCCACTTAATTATAATGACACTACTCAGTGTGGATATAATAAATGTGTGGGGCTAGTTCATAAACCACCCCAATGCAGCCAGGAAACCTGTGAGTAACAGAACAGTCACCAAACAGCCATGTCTTTTGAGTTTGCTTTCAAAGCAAGTAGGAAGAAAGAAGGCCTCCCAGATTCCGATGGATGTGATTCTTTGACTTGGAGTTTCACGACATGGAGTCCTACATTTCAACAGCAAAGTGGGAAGACAGGAACTCTCAGCAGTATGGGGTGTCTCCCATTGGTCCAAAATCAATACTAGTCGGAAATGAAAGCCAATACCTTTAGAAGAGGGTGATTTGAATGAACATTGGAATAGGTGGTGCTGCCTGATTGGCAGCAACAATTTCAATACAGGAAAATTTGCTAATGGAAGTTGGCAGTGAACCAACTAGAAAGGAATTGTAGTAATTCAGTTAGCAGGCAATGAAGGTGTGCAAAAATATCAAAATATCTGAAGATAAGTGGTAGAGAAATGATCTCCATACATATCTTTCAGGACTCAAGAAATAGGAAAGCCTAGCCTTATGCCATTAAAGACCTGTGTGTCACATTATGGGCATAACAGACAGCATTTAGTCAAGTTTGGAACTAGGGAACTGTGAAAATCAATAAAGTTTACATTTATTCAAGGAAAATAACTTCTTCATTTGATAAGAGAACATAGGACATTGGGTGCCAAATAAATAATCCTGGATGAATTCTGCAAAACAAGCTCTGCTGGACAAGTCAATATGCTGAGGAAAGGAGGAGAGCAAATTGATAGAATCAGGATAGAACACCAGAACTGGAAGAGAAAGAGGGAGAGCAAAAGAGGAAGGGAGGGGAGAGAGAGAGAGAGAGAGAGAGAGTTTAAATGTGTGCTACTCAGAGAATCTTGTTAAAAAATGCAAACTCTGATTCAGTAGGTCTGGGATGGGACCTGAACCCCTGTACTTCTGACAAGCTCCCAGGTAATGCTGATGTTGCCAGTCTGTAGACCACACTTTTCAGAATAAGGATTTCGATAACTCCCAGTATGGGATTCACGGCACCTTGGGCATTTCTGAAAATAAAATGGAAGTCACACTGGTTTCTGTATTTCACAAAGTTTAAGAAGTAGTGAGAATTTATTTTACCTAGAACAAGATGGCACAAGTAAATTAAAATATTGAGTGACTTTGCATCTGCTTGCTACTCACTGGGATCCTGGCTTAGACTGCCCATCTTTAACACCTTCTAACTATGTGTCCTCAAGTAAGTTTAGGTAATCCTCTGTGTCTTTGTCCCGTCATCTATAAAAAGGGACTGACAGTAAAATCTACCTTGCAGGACTGTTGGAGGATTAAATGAGTTAATACATGCAGTGTGCTGACAGTGGTGCTGGGCTCACTGCAGGTCCTCAGTCAGCAGTAGCTAGTATTATTACCAGATGTGGTGGTGCTATACCTTTGATTTTACTAAAAATAAGATAATTATTTTTTAAATGCATTTAGGATGGTAAACCAGATCTTCAAACCTGGGTACAACTTTCATGTTAAGAAGTCAGGAACTTTTCCGATTGAGGAATGGAAACTTAATTGGGCTGTTTCTTGACCATGCACACAGCTACTTACAAAATCAGATCTGAAGTCCAGGTTTCAACCCCCAGGTGAAAAGCTTTTCTTACCTCTTAATTCTAAAAATACTTTTAAAAGTTTTCCAATAACTTAACCGTAAAAATAGATGAAATATCAATCAGACTCAAACTTCAAGCAAGCAATGCTATATTCATTTTAATTTTCTCATTATTCACCTTCTTCCTAAATTCTTGCAATTTGATCTGCGTCCCTATGTCATGCAGGGTCCTCCCACCAAGGCCGAACCTGATGGTCTAATATCAAACTTCATCCTTCTTGACCCTATTGTCTGCCTCTTATGAAAGTGTTTCTTTCATGACCTTTATAAAAAAGCACTACCTTGATCCTCTTTCTTCATCTCTCATTGCTCACTCTCTCTGCATGCTTGGCTCTCTCCACTTGTTCTAATGGTAGACCTTCTTTACCTCAACTTTTTGTTATTTATAACCTTTCCTTATCTCTGTTTCTCTTTCTTGATAGTCTCTCAGAGATGTTATTCATTCCAGCATCTTCAATCCAAATTTACAGACTTTGAATCTTAGCATTAGGAAAGAACTTAATAATTGCATTTAATAACCTATAATGTGTATTTTTGCTGAATAAATTTAGTTTCAGACAAAATGTTTCCTGAGGGCCACACAGCACATGACTGCAGAGCCAGAACCAGGATATGTGTCTTCCCAGACAGTAGGCATGGAATAGTCTGGGAGGAGCATTGGCTCTGGAGTCAGGTCATCATGCATGCTTTCTCTGGCCCTGCCTCTTTTTATTTGCCTGTGGAACTGGGCAAGAAAGTAAGCCTTTCTATGCCTCAGTTTCCACTCCTGTAAATGAGAAGATCACTGGGTTTGGGCCACAATCCTGAAAGATACAATCCTGAATGCCATAATCTTGAATGTTGAAATCCTGAAGAATCAAAATCCCAGAAATGTAACTCTGGAAAAAATAATTTAAAAACATTTTAAAGACATTTATTCACTCTTTTAAAAAGGGATTTATTTGAGAAACATAAAAGCAGGAAAGAACCCTTCATAGGCCACTTTACATAATAAAAAAGGCAATAATAACATACATAATTTTGCAAGTATAAACAGGTATAGTAATGACAGTTGCAAAGTATAACAGTTACTAGCAGACAAACCCTATTCATAATAAATAAATGAAAAAGCAAAATGTATCGATGCTTATCACTATGGTTGGTAATTGTTTGTCCTCGGCTTCATGACTGTGATCATCCGAAATAGTGTGATAAACAATCTAAGTCTTTTGATGAGATCCATCTAAAACTATAATGGGTCAACACCACATATTCCTTCATTTATTGAGGAAGTTGTAATGTTTTTACACACATGAACAATGCTTACACACAAAGTCAACATTGTGATAGTGTGCTTCCCTGGAGTGAAATTTGCAAAAATGTATAACACAAGTTATAACTTTCCTTTTTTTTTTTTTTTTTTTTTTTTTTTTGAGACGGAGTCTCGCGCTGTGTCACCCAGGCTGGAGTGCAGTGGCGCGATCTCGGCTCACTGCAAGCTCCGCCTCCCAGGTTCAGGCCATTCTCCTGCCTCAGCCTCCGAGTAGCTGGGACTACAGGCGCCCGCCACCTCGCCCGGCTAGTTTTTTGTATTTTTAGTAGAGACGGGGTTTCACCATGTTAGCCAGGATGGTCTCGATCTCCTGACCTCGTGATCCGCCCGCCTCGGCCTCCCAAAGTGCTGGGATTACAGGCTTGAGCCACCGCGCCCGGCCAAGTTATAACTTTCTAAAAGTCTTTTACACAATGTATATCTCCAGTATTGGAAATAAAGCAAAGATGAAATACATAGCAACATAGCATAGCAAATTGTAAAAAATAATGCTGACAATTTAAAATTGTAAAATTGTAAGAGACAACAACAACAAAAAGGAAACAAAATCCTCCAGCAACTAAAAAGAAAATTTGACATGTGAAAATACATTACAGGGATAGATTAGGGGAAGGTCCATAAGAGATGATGCCAACTTTTACAATTCTTAGCTATACAGTTGGCCCATGAACAACATGAGGGTTATAGATGCCAATTCCCTGCACAGTTGAAAATCTGCATCTAACTTCTGACTCTCCTAAAACTTAACAAATAGTCCGCTGTTGACCAGAAGCCTCACTGATACTGTAAATAGTCAACACATATTTTGTATGTTATATGTATTGTATTCTACAATAAATATAAGCTAGAGAAAAGAAAGTGTTGTTAAGAAAATCAGGCCGGGCGCAGTGGCTCAAGCCTGTAATCCCAGCACTTTGGGAGGCCGAGAAGGGCGGATCACGAGGTCAGGAGATCGAGACCAGCCTGGCTAACACGGTGAAACCCTGTCTCTACTAAAAAATACAAAAAAAACTAGCTGGGTGAGGTGGCGGGCGCCTGTAGTCCCAGCTACTCGGGAGGCTGAGGCAGGAGAATGGCGTAAACCTGGGAGGCGGAGCTTGCAGTGAGCTGAGATCCGGCCACTGCACTCCAGCCCAGGCGACAGAGCAAGACTCCGTCTCAAAAAAAAAAAAAAAAAAAAAAAGAAAATCATAAGGAAGAGAAAATACATTTATTCTAAGAAGTGAATCATCATAAATTCTTCATCTGCCTTGTCTTCGTGTTGAGTAGGCTGAGGAGGAGGAGAAAGAGGAAGGGCTGGTCTTGCTTTCTTGGGGGTGGCAGAGGTGAAAGAGTGGAGGAAGTGGAAGGAGAGTCAGGAGAGGCAGACACACTTGGTGTAATTTTATGAAAGTACACCATAATTTTTGTCTGACTTTTTGTTTTTGTGTTTCTCTAAAAATATTTTTATATCTTAGCAATCCTTTTTCCACCTGATAGAGTTAGACTTTGTGTCCCCACCCAAATCTCATCTTGAATTGTAATCCTGGGATACTGAGGGGGAGACCTGGTGGAAAATGACTGGATCACGGAGGCAGTTTCCCCCATGCTGTTCTCATTATAGTGAGTGAGTCCCATGAGACCTGATGGTTTTAAAAGTGGCAGTTTTTCCTGCGCTTGCGTTCATTCTCTTTCCTGCTGCCTTGGGAAGAAGATGCCTGCTTCTCCTTCCACCAAAAATTGTAAGTTTCATGAGGCCTTCCTAGCCATGCTTCCTGTTAAGCCTGTGGAACTGTGAGTCAATTAAACCTCTTTCCTTTATAAGTTCCCATTCTCAGGTAAATTTTTTTTTTTTTTTTTTTTTTTTTTGAGATGGAGTCTTGCTCTGTCCCCTAGGCTGGAGTGCAGTGGCCCGATCTTGGCTCACTACAACCTCCGCCTCTGGGTTCAAGTGATTCTCCTGCCTCAGTCTCCCAAGTAGTTGGGACTATAGGCACGTGCCACCACACCAGAATAATTTTTTGTATTTTTAGTAGAGTCGGGGTTTCACTGTATTAGCCAGGATGGTCTTGATCTCCTGACCTCATGATCTGCCTGCCTCGGCCTCCCAAAGTGCTGGGATTACAGTTGTGAGCCACCGTGCCCGGCCTCAGGTAGTATTCCTTATAGCAGTTTGAAAATGGACTTAATACACCACCATTTACTTTTGTTTCAGTGCCCATATCATAGAAAGGCCTATGTCATAAAAGAAGTCAAAAGGAGTCTTGATAATTAGAGCCCTTCTTCCAGATTGTCTAATATCAATTTGTTTTCTGGCACTGCTTTTCCTATATCCTCTTCTTCATTGCCTGGGAATGGTTCAGAATTTCTCTAAGATCCATATCTTGAAACCCTTCACCCTGCACCTTTTTTGTATTTGCCATATTCACAATCTCATTCATGATTTCTTTGATTGGCTCGGTTTTAAATCCTGTGAAGTCATGTGCAACATCTGGACACGGTTTTCTCCAGCAGGAATTTGTTGTTTTGAGCTGATGGCTTTCACAACCTTTTCTCTAACAATGATGGCATCTTCAATGGTGTACTCCTTCCAGGCTTTCATGATGGTCCCTCTATTGGGGTTCTCTTTCACAGTGTTGGCAATCTTTTCCATAGAGTACTGTGTGTAATGAGGCATAAAGGTCCTTATGACCCCCTGATCTGAGGCTGAATTAGAGACATTGACTTTGGGGAATAGTAGAGTGCTTTGACACCTTTAGTGCTGAATCCATGGGGTTGTGGGTAGCCAGGGAAATTGTCCAATATCAAAATAACTTTAAAAGTTCATTACTGGCAAAGTCCTTCCTGACATCAGGGACAAAGCATCAATGTAATCAGTCTAGAAAAAGTTCTCATTGTCCAGGTCTTCTTGTTGTACAACCAAAAGACTGGCAGCTGGTATTTATCTTTGTTCTTCAAAGCTCAGAGGTTAGCAGCTTTATAGATAAGGGCAGTCTTAATCATAAACCTGACTGCATTTGCACAAAACAGTAGGGTTTGCCTCTTCCTGCCCACCTTCATTCCTGGTGCTCACTTCTCTTCCTTACTAATACATGTCCTTTGTGACATTTTTTCCCCCAGAATAGAGCACTTTTGTCTGCAATAAAAACCTGTTCAGGCAGATATTCTTTCCCCTCAATGATTTTCTTAAAAGGTGTCTGGGAACTCATCGGCTGGCTCTCAGTTGGTAGAAGCTGCTTCTCCTGTTATCTTGACACTTTTAAAGTCAAATCTCCTTCTAAAATTATCAAACCATCCTTTGCTGGTATTAACTTCTTTACCTTCAGATCCTTCACCTTCCTTTTGCTTTAAGTTACCATATAATGACTCGTTTTTCCTTGAGTCATGTTAGAATCTATCAGTATGCCTTTCTTGTAGCAATCCTGCACCAACATAAAAGCTGCATTTTTGATACAAGATTAAAAGGTATTTCAAAAAAACTGCAAAGTTCTCATGCCTGCTGGCATAGCCTCAGCAATGGCTTCACCTTCTGTTTTCCTTTTTTTATAATGGTTTTTCACTGGATTCATTTATCTTGAAATGGTGGACAACCACAGCAGTAGATCTCAATCTACAGTACATATCAAGAAAATCCAACTTTTTCTTGTAATGTCATGACTTTTCTCTGTTTCTTGAGAGCACTTCCAACATCACCAGTAACATTTCATATGGGTCCCATGGTGTTAGTCAAGGTTTATGGTAATGCACTAAACATCAGAAAAATATAGGAGGATCTCGAGAAATCAGTTTTCACTGTGACACGCAATTTACTGGAGACAATTGCTCATGCAGAGATGATTAGTGTCACATGGCATTTTAAGTGGATACTTGCAACACTCGACCTCCCTGTAATAGCAACAGGAGACGGCTACAAACTTGTTACAGTAGTACAGTGTGTACTACAGTTGATTTTGTGCAGTTATGATTTAATCCTGCAACTTTACATTTGTTTACTTGACTGAATGGCACATGTATAGTCTATAAGTGTTTGTGTATATAAGTTTAGATAAATTTTAACTTTTTGTAATAGATTTAAGTATATTTTATGGCAGAAAATAATATAATAGACTAATATCTACATGTATTTTTTATGCATTCATGACATAATTTTTTCTTAATTTTTTTATATTCCTAGGCTATGCAGTTTGTCTGAAAATTTTCAAGTTGTTGCAAATCTCCAAAATCTTTTCCAATATATTTATTGAAATAAATCCATGCATAAGTGGACCTATGTAGTTCAAATCCATGTTGTTCAAGGATCAACTGTATTCTAAAGTATTGCATTGTGATGAATAGCTGTTTTTTTTTTTTTTGTCAGGGGTGGGGAGTGGGGCATGTCTCTCCTTGGAGAATACGTTCACATTCATTTTCAATGTGGCACTACTCTTTTTGAAATACTTCCATGATTTAAAACACACCAATTTGAGCATTCCCTGTTAAAGTTTCTCATCTTCTGTGCCGTGCTTCTACATTGCTTTGAATACTCAGAAATGTATTCCACGTGCACTAGTATGCAGACCACAAATTTGGTGGAAACAATACTGATAATCAAACAGCAACACTGTTGCTTAAGTGTCTTTTCATCCTACAATGCACATAATTATTTTTGAACCAGTCAGTAACTTTGCCGGCTTCTTTAGGCAAATGTGGCTTTTATTCATTATCAGCTGGAAAGAGTGCCAATGCAGAAAAATGACACGTTTTTAAACTGAAATTTTAGCCTGGCTTGGTGGTGCATGCCTATAGTCCCAGCTACTTGGGAGGTTGAGGTGGGAGGATTGCTTGAGCCCAGGAGTGTGAGCTATGATTGCACCTGTGACTAGACACTGCACTCCAGCCTGGGCAACATGGTGAAACCCGGTATCTATATAAAAATTAAAAATAAATACATTGAAGTTTTTGTTGTTGCCCAATGGAGTGGCCAATCCATTCATCTGAATTTTCTGCCAAATGCAAATAAAAACAATAAAAGGTGGTAGTTTCTCCTAATGTGATGCAGCTGTCCTGCTACACCTGGAAATGCACTAATCTCTTCTGCAGAATTTGGCTTTTAGGATTTCAATCTTTCGGGAATTCAAATGTTAGGGATTTTAGACTTTAGGGGTTTTGATCTTTCAGAATTTTAATATTGGGTATTATGGCATTCAATATTGTGGTTTTTCTGGGGATTATGATTGGCATCGATATTCCCACTTATGCCACAGGGTTGTGCTCTGAAGGCCTCAGAAATTTCTCACTGGGTGCCTGGCCTAGTGGTGGCATTCCATACTGTTCCTTCCCTTCTCTTCTTATGTTTATGAAAGTAGCCTACTTTCTACTCCTTAGGAGATGACTCTTGGGCATTTATCTCAAGTCCTGATCTTTTGTTGGACACCAATCACCTGATGGGTATTTTCTTTTATGTAGTTCACGATCTTCTCAAATTCCACATGTCTTGAACTCAATTCAGCACCTTCAAACCAAATAAAACAAGCTATTAATGTTGCCATTTTTGATAATACAGTTAGTTTTCAAGTCTCTCAGATACAATTTTGGAACCACCTCTGATATAGTTTGTTTGTGTCCTTACCCAAATCTCACCTTGAATTGTAATAATCCTCACATGTCATGGGCAGAGCCAGGTGCCAGGTGGAGGTAATTGAATCATGGGGGCGGTTTCCCTCGTACTGTTCTTGTGATAGTAAGTCTCACAAGATCTGATGGTTTTATAAAAATGGGCGTTCCCCCTGCACAAGCTCTCTCTTGCCTGCTGCCATGTAAGACCTTCACTTTCTGCCATGATGGTGAGGCCTCCCCAGCCGTGTGGAGCTGTGAGTGAATTAAACCTCTTTCCTTTATAAATTACCCAGTCCTGGATATGCCTTTATTAATGCAGCATGAGAACAAACTAATAGAACCTCTATTACCCCTTACTCCACTCCCTACCTTCAATCAGTCAGTCCTAAGGTAATCTTAGTTTTCCACCAGACCCCATCCTTTTCATGCCCTCTTCCACCATCCTCTTTTAGGCCTTCACAATCTCACTCCTCAAGTAATGACAGGTCATCACATCGGGATCCTGTCTTCACTTTTGGGCTTCCCAAGCCAACCTGCATGCCACCGCCAGTCTCAGCTTCCCAAAGCGCAGTTCCAACAATGTCCTTCTCCCACTTAGAAGCCTTCAGTAATTCTTCATCAGCAATTCTCAGTGTTCTCTGAAGACTGTCTGTGATCCAGTCTGAATCTTTCCAGAATTCAGAAACTTAGGCTTTAGCCAAATACATCTATTTATTTTTCTCTAAATTTCCCTTTTCTACTTCCGATCTTTAAAAAAGAACTATGGTGAAATACATATAGCATAAAATTTACCTTCCTATTTTTAAATGTACAGTTCAGTGGCATTAATTATATTCACATTGTTGTGCAACCAGCACCACCATTCCTTATGCAACCATCACAACTACCTTTTCATTCTTGCAAAACTGAAACTGTGCCCATTAAACAAAAACCTCCCCATTTCCCCAGTAGATTGGTTGCCCCGGCAACCACCATTCTACTTTCTGTTTTTATGAATTTGACTACTCTAGATTTATTTTACCTAAGTAAAATCGTACATGAAATCCTTTCATGACAAATTAGTTTCCTTAGCATAATGTCCTTAAGGTTCATCTATATTGTAGCATTTGTCAGAATGTTGCTCATTTTTCAGGCTGAAAAATATTCCATTCTATGTATATACCACATTTTGTTTATCCATTCATCTTTCAATGAATACTGGTTGGTTGTGTATTTTGGCTATCGTGACTTACAGTGCTATGAACATGGGTCTACAAATTTTATCTCTGAACTTTGCACCTGCCATCTCTTCCCCTGTGAAATATCCTTTTTCCTTATCTCCACTGATTAGAATTCTACTAAAACTTCAAGTTCCAGGTGGGAATAATCTTTGCCTGAAGCTGTCCTAGATCATTACACCTCTGACAGCAAGTACTGGAGAATGCTCACTTGGCACTTACCACATAGATACTTGTGTTCAGTTTATCTTTTATTGTAGGAGTGTTTTGTAAGCCTTTGAGGCTAAATAGATGGGTTTTCCCACACTGTTTGGTTGGTTGGTTAACAGGTTACTGTAGGACTTGGTTTAGTGATTTTAGTAGAGTAGGTATGTAATTCTTATGTTTTATGGAGATAATTGTGAGGAGAAGGAGGAGCCAGAGAAAAAGGTGGGAAGTGAGCAGAGATTATTTTCCTATTGATTGTAAATCAGTATGGTTGTTGAAATGTCAAGAATAACAAAAATACTCTCATTTAATCAGTCCTAACTTTCAGATCTTTTAAAATATACATTATCACACAAAAATCCTATATGTAGTATAAGTATCACTGGGCTCAGAAATGGTTATGTGACTTACTAAAAGTCACACAGCTAGTAAATAGTGAACTCAAGACCAGAAACCAGGTCTCTGCATGCCTGTTTCCTCCATCTGCCAGCACCCAGGTCTGAGAACTCTGGGACTGCCAGAACCTGACTCCAGGGCCTGAGGAGTATTTTACCAATTTTTTTTCCTGCTCCTTTTACATATATTCTCCTTGTCTTGTGCTCTCATGGGCAGAGAAAACATTTAAAGAGTTTTGACAAGCTCATAATGTGGCTTAGAATAAGCTGAATGAAAAGTCAATATGGATGATCATAGCTCAGCAAATTGTGGAAATACACTCTAGAGAATGGCCGGATATTATGCACAGCATGAAAACATTTAGAAGCTGGTTGACCATGGGCTGAACATGAACTAGCAATGTGGGAACTTGAAGCAATGGTAAAAAACAGATTTTATTAGGACATCATGAAAGAAATATAAGATGAATGACCTATATAGTAATTCTCACCCCCTACCCTCCCAAGAAAAAATGAACCATTATCAGAAAATTTTTTTCTCTTATTGAGGATTTATGATTTGTGGATGTATCTTGAGGATAAAAACCATAAATTTATTCATCTATTTACTTAAGTGTATGAAATACCTATTAAATAACGGGCATTGTGGTGGGATTACAGAGGAAAATCCAGTCCCCATCTTAAAAAATCTAACGTGTAGCTTTAGAAATAGGCAGATTTTAAAAATATTAAAATTGGAAAGAAATACATGTTATAAAATCCTCAAAAAACAGACAACAGAAATGCCTAACCCCAATCAAGCTTCAGGAGTTGGTTAGACAAGGCTACCTATCTGAGTTGGGAGTTAATTAGGAAGAAAAGGGGATGAGTGGTTCTTTCCGATAAATAAAGCCACTGGAGCCATGACAGGAAAGTAAGAGAAAATGTGGCTGGCTCTTTCTGGTTGGTAAGGTTTTGCTTTGTGTCCCCACCTGAATCATATCTCTAATTGTAATCCCTGTAATCCCTGCATGTCAAGGGAGGGACCAGGTGGTAGGTGATTGGATCTTGGGGGCAATTTCCCCCCTGCTGGTCTTGTGATAATGAGTGAGTTCTCATGAGAGCTGATGGTTTCGTAAGTGTCTGTCATTTCCCCTGCTTGCACTTCTCACCTGCCACCATGTAAGACGTGCCTGTTTCCCCTTCCACCATGATTGTAAGTTTCCTGAGGCCTACCCAGTCCTGTGAAACTGTGAGCCAATTAAACCTCTTTCCTTTATAAATTACCCAGTCTAGGGTATTTCTTTATAGCAGCGTGAGAATGAACTAATGCACTGGTAAAAAGTAGGTGTGGTTGACATCACAGGTATGAACCTGGAAAGTGGTGGGAAATGAGGCTGGTGAGGAAGGTATGCCTACGGTCATGAATGGAGGGCTTGAATTTTAATCTGTAACTTACCTTGGTTTCCCTAGGGCTGTCCTTGACCCACTGGCAAGCATTGTGTGTTTACTGGTTGGACAAATAAGTGAATGCTTCACAAAATCAATGTGAAAAACTGTAGAAACAAGGTATTTGAACCTGAGGACGGGCTGCCTTTAAATGGCATTTTATGAGGATGGTTTATGACATTTTGTCTATGTGACCCAATGACAACACTAAACAGAATGAAACTAATACAGACAAAGACTTAGGTTCTATGCCAGAAAGACCCTACTGGCTGTGAATAAGTTACTCAGCAAATAGTTTGATTATTCCAACTCAGGGAAGACATTGGTTCTTCCTTGAAGAGCTCTTAAAACATGATCACAACCCACTCTGGAGTCAGTTTAGGTGCAGTTTTCCCTAACTGTATGCTGGTGAAAGCCTTGGCTCTCATCTGAAGAGCAACACCCTTCCAGGTGCAAGTACAAGCTTAGATGCTTGTACTTCAACTTCAGATGCAAGTACAAGCTTAGCATAACTTATTTCTCCCTGCTGCATCCTGACTGATGTGATTATAGTTGTATTATTTTGACGGCTTTCAAGGTAACCTTTTCTGCCTTTTATGTGTATTCAAGATAGTTGGCGAGTGGTGCCCCTACTGCTTTGTAGACACCTGTGAGGGTAGGGAAGAGGAAGTCAGGGATGGAGGACATTTAAAGAAAGAGCAGTTTGCTGCGCTCCCTCTGGAGACCCTCCCGCCAACACCTCTCATTACTTTTACCAATATTCTGCTTCTCCACCATAGCTTACCGGCAGCATAGGACACAAAGTGGTAGTAGCACTCCCAGTCCACACTTGGAGGCCCCTCAGAGCATCCCTCAGTGTTTCCTACCCGTGAAACCTCAGCCCAGCTTGGGGAAATCTTCCTGTTTACAAAAGGTTTTGCACAGAGCCAGCGCACAAGAATATACAATCTGATTTTCATGATAAAAGACGATTTTGCATATTTGAAACATGCTTAAAACCATTGCTCAAGCTGATAGATCCCCAGTACCATTTTTGCTGGCCCAGTGGCAGCCTCCCTGGGCTGACTGGCAGCAGCAGGAGTCAGAAAACGTTTGCATTAGGGTAACCACAGCCAGGATTTGCTAATAGAGACAATACCTTGCCCTGAAGGCAGTTTCCAGCTGCAGCCCTGAAGCACACACGTTGAGAATGTATCACACAGAACTGTCAGTCAGTACTGGAGCCAGAAAATTGTTGTTTCAAATGTTACAGTACAGGAAAATCGCCTCTCTGCACTTGCTGCCAAAAAATGACAGCTTAATTTATGCCACACTGAAGCTACATTACAGAGCCATTCAGCTTGGCAGTTAAGTACGCTCCAGGCTCACATCTTCCCCCTGTGCAAGTGTACTGGGGAGAAATACACAGGGGCTATAATAAGGACAATTGGTCGTGGGGTTTGCAGTGTCAGTGGAACTAAATACAGGTGAAACAGTATCAGCAATAAAATACATCACCCCGCCTCATTTGCAAAACCCACTTCTGCCTGTGCAGTTGCAAATATTCAGGAAGGCTCTGAGGCAACATTGTTCTGCACAGGATAGATTAGGGAGAGATGTACTGGTGTCAACCCCCTGGGTTTTATGTTAAGGGGAGGTGCTGCAGTATTACCCGTGACTTTGAAAATTATATCAGTATCCTTGATGCAGACCTTCGAAACTTGGCAATGTTTACCCTTTCTGAAATTAAAAACCTGACAGCATTATACTGTAGCCAAGTATCTGTATTTATTCATCTGGATGTACATTAGAGTATTAAAGATAAACTTAATAGTCAAGTTTTTTTTTAAGCCAATCCAAATAATTATCATCAGTTTTTTATTTCACCACCATTTCGGTATTTTTCATGCACAGTGAACCCTCATCTACTTGAATGCATAACACTTTGACTTCTCCCCGCAGAAACAACAGAAGGTAGAGATTAGCTAGAGGTGTTTTTTCCTTCACGTTCTCAACTGGGAAACTTCTCTAATGTCACTGAAATTCTAATAAATAAATAATCTAATTTATACTGGAATTTCAGATGAGAAATCAAAGTTTCCTGACATAATTCTATCCTGGTACCCTGCTACCGTATAATATAAAGAAGTCCAAATTTCAGCATCCCTTTCAGAGGTACCCTCTTTCCCAGAATGACCACCTAGAATTGAAACATTAATTGGGCTTCAGAATATTTTGCCAAAAAGAGGTTTATAAGTAATTCACAAAATATTTATAAGGCAACCCTTGTAAAATATAATGGCCCCAAGAAAGCAGGCTCTCTGCAATTGGCTTCTCCCTGCTCAGTAAGCCATTCATAATAAAATGAGCAGCCCTCAAAAGAGAGCAAATGCATTTGCAATGGCTGTTGATGTGCTATAAATCATTCTCAATAAAATGACTTGCAGAGATAAATGATACATATCTATTTAATAATCCATTATCCAAAATAAATATGCTACCTTAAAATAAAGCAAATGCACTCGCACTGGTTGTTGAAGTGTTAGAGCTGCTCAGGCTAATGGTGAAATGATTTGTAAAGTGGAGCTCTGATGCTAGGCATTGTGTCCTGTGTGCTCGGGAGATATTAATATCTCTTCCTAACTCATCTATAGAAATGCCTTAAAGTAAAAACACCAACCAAAATGTTCCCAAATATCTGTAACCATACTCATTTTAGCTTCTTCATTGAGTGCCTTTGTTGTCCAAACACAGGCTTTTTTTAGTGTGGATCTGTGTAGGAGTCATGTGCTACTAGGCTATGACAAACAAGGCTAAACAGATTTCTAATCTCTAGGAGTTTATCATGTAAAATAGACTATTGTTAGCCATGCCAAAATCAATACTACGCAACAGGAAAAGCACTCACATTTTAAACAAGCAGGAGGATAAAGAGTTATTCTAAAAAATTGTTTCCCAAATTAAAAATCTCACTGAGCTCAACACACACGGCTGTTTTCCATCCAAATACCCCACTTTTGGCTACTTCTTCTAGCATCCTTTGGTCTGTGTCGCCCTTGGCTCAGCTCTCAATAGCAAGTCACAAAGCAGAATGACTTTGGACAAGTCAGTTCTCTCTGTTCTTGCTTGCCGGCCAGTCTCCAATAAGAGGACTCCATCCTAGGTGATCTTTAGAACCTCTTCCAGCTTTAAACACCTGGAATTCTTAGCATTTTGCTTTCCTTTAATGTTTGCATTTATAATCTCACTCTCTTCTCTTTCTTTTCTGGTTCCTCTGTCCAGGATTTTAAAATTTTTTTCTAATTAAGCCTAACATTGTCCCACATCGTTAGAACCTTAAAAGGATGACTGTGGTAACAATTATGGGAACGCCATATTCAATTTATTGAATTGATCACTCAAATATTGCCATGTACCTGTTTGGACAGAACACGGATCCTTCTTCCCTTCACCATCCTGAGCTTATCGCAGGAGAATCTTCTTGTTCAGTGGCCTCCAGCCAAGTTGCATTTCCTGTGTTTTTACTTGTCTACTATTCACAATCTTGTCTGTACCTATGGCCTACCTGTCACAGAAGTCTTGCCTAAAGTTAAATGACAGGTGAAGTCTCACCCTGATTAACTGATGCTTCCATAAACCCTTTACACACCCCCGTGTCATGCTAGATATTACCAGTTCATGTGCCCCGGGTTTTAATACTCCTTAATTGGAATGTTTTTGTTGCTGTCGATTATATCTTAACAAGCTGGGTTGAAAACATTTCAGGTAATCAATGCCTGATAGATACACCTCCACTGAGTCCAAGGAATTCTTTTACAGTAATTTTTCCCCCTAAGGTTTTATCAGTCTATTAGGAAGGAGTCCAAGTTGCAAAAACAAACTGTCTTATTCAACAGGAATTTTATTGAATAGCTGCCATGGCCATGTATTACGCTAGGCATTAGAACAGAGGTTATCTTTTGCCTTGAGGAATATGTAAGTTGCTGGCTCAATAGGTAACTTTTTGTTTATAACAAAAGCCTCTTACTACCCTGCATTTTGATGCATTTCTATGAAAATAGTATGTAAGCCTTTTCTTCATGAACAATGGAGCACCTATGCCTTAAAGTTTGTGCCTTTGACATGTTCTTGGCTCTCCAGAGAGAGCCCCAGAAGGCAGCAGAGTATGGTTATCACTTGGCGGAAGTTTCAATTCCAGGTTTCTCATTGAATTATCTTAATATAAATGCAGGTTCCCACCACTTTAAGATCAACTGTTCCTAAAACTATGGAAACAACAGGAGTAATTGCCATCAATTAGCATGGCAAGGCGTGCAGCTTACCTGCAGGCTGGGCCACCTGCTTGACTGCCTGACTCTTCGCCTCCTGCTGGCCTCTGCATGGTTTCCCAATTTCACTCTGAAAAAGCGCCTTCCTTCTTCTCTATCGGAACCATTTCTTCTTTTTAACTTGGGAAGTTAACTTTTCTTTTTAACCTCTTAAGAGGAAAGTAATCCTATAAGGTTGTTTTTTCTAAGGCATAGAATGCCGCATGTTGCATCAAGGGAATTAAATATTGAGAAACTCAAAGAAAAATGACTCTGACAAATCAAAATAAGGATTTGACCAAAACATCTAACTTCTTAGAGACCTGTTTTTGAGGGTCAGTAGAGACCCTTGTTTCTTAATTGGAGCTTGACTCGCAGTTCCCTTGGTAGGAAGCTCATAGGGTTCCTCATAGGTTTAAATCTTATTATGTGCTGCATCATGAGCTCCATTATCAGAACATGATTATATTTTGAAAGCTCTACAAGCCCTTTGCAAGAAAAATTGTTGAACAACAAGCAGACATAGAGAAACCTCTGTCTGTTCCAGCAGAACACATGATATCCTGATGCAGCCATTTTGATACAAAGCCACAATGTTCGTGATCAAGTGCTCTATTCTCAGATATTAACAGTGACTAATATCCAACAATTCTGAATATTAGTCAGAAAATTGAGTTATTGTCTTTAAGTTCAAAAGTAAGTGCAAAACCACTTTGTCTTTGCTTTCATCTATCCCGTTTCCGTCCCATTGATGACAATGCTGACAGCAGTGTCAGTCCCGTGGTTCAGTCTGACCCTCCGACCCACACTGACACTCCAATGCTAGAAAAACACCCAGTAACACAAAGCTTGCTGCAACCCAACTCTGATTTTTTAAATTCAAGCAAAGATAAAGGAGGGCTATTTACAAGATTTTAGCATCTGAGCTGAAAGATTTCCAGGTGGATCTTGCAAAATGTGGGAACTGACTGGATTTGGGAACAGTTTATGACACAAGAGCTTTGTATTGATGGACATAGCTAGGAGAGGGTCTTGAAGCAAGTTTTGATTAGCTTGTTGTTTTGGTTAGATCACAATCTTATCTTTCAAGATAAGCTTAGTATTTTATATCTGGTCCTAGCATTGCTTAATCTAGGGGCAAGGAATTATGACGGTCTCAATTTTCAGGATCTACAACTATGGATTAGTTACCTTCCACTTGCCTAAACAGCATCATAGAGGGAAACACCTCAAACATTCTCAAATATACATACTTAGATGACCATATTTATACAACTCTCCCCTCTGCCCTCCTTCCTTAGTTTTTTTGATTCTGTCCTAGATTCTGGACCAATACCTCTTTTGGGACATTCTTACTATACCAACTACCTGAAACCATATGTGCCCATGAATTCTGATCCTGTCCATTGTCATGTCGTTATAGTACAAAGGAAGCTTGGTATTTAGTGTTCATTTTTGTTCCCTGGACAGTCTTTTCTTAGGATCAGACCTAATGTTGACTGGTTTTGAGTATTGCAAATCATATGATACTTCTTTGATCAAAACTATATAAGGATGATTTTTCTCTTCCTGCCGTCTCTTTCTGACCATAGTTCAATTCTGAGCTTTTGTAGAAAATGTTCCATAACCTCTCTCCTTGTCCCCACCATGCTTCACACCTCCTGGTTGGTTTTTCCATTACTCAACTCTTCATCTCTGACTAATCGTTGTCTAATACTTGAAACTGACAATATATTTATGTTGACCTTTACTGCTCTACGTTGGTAATGGTTTGTCATTCATATTCTGTAAGTTCTTCCAGTGGCTTTGAGCTATTATTCTGTGAGCCCCTTGATTTCCCCAACAGGTTGCACTCCTCCTCCCCAATTCTGACCTGCTCCTCCACTTAATTGTGTGTTAGAATAGATAAGGTGTTTACCACAAGCTGCCAAAATCGCTACTTTAAATGTGCTCCATTCTCTTAGGAGTTACTTCTAAAATTTAAAACATCTAAATATACATGGATATAGCAACACTGATAAGTTTTTTTATTGCAATACTCTAATTTCTGCTTAAAAAAATGGGAAAGCTCTTGGGATTGGATGTAGTTAGCACTACAGTGAGAAAGTTGACCTGCACTTTAAAAATAAATTTGGGATGTTGAACCAAAAGTGAAGATGGCTGTGGAAGTTAGCTGTAGGTGCTCAACATAGCATGAATAAATGAATGAATGGATGTAGCAACTATTACATTGCCTTAGCTCCAGTTCCGGTTTCACTTTTGGTTTCCTGTGACTGTTGGCAAATTGCTGTTTCACATTGGACTAGACTTGCAGAAATCTGTGTAATGTCTTTCTTCCCCAGACACAGTCTCTGATCTGGTTTGGCTCAGGTGGCCTCCTAAGTTTGTGCCAACCTTTTCAGCATTGGTCGATGAGGAGGATATTATTTTCTATTTGTAAAAATAAGTTTACATATGTAACTATTCAAGTCACTTAGGTCATTTGAATAATATATTTTTCATAGCAGAGTGTTACTGTAACTCTTAGCAGTTATATTGACTATGAAAGCTATTATTCAAATGAATAAAAGCAGATGTTATATGAAGAAACTTGCTGCTGCTGCTACACTAAAGCAAGGAAAAGGTTTCACATGGCTGTATCTGACTCAGAGTTTGCAATGTGGTGATTGATAAATAAGCAAAACTTTGAGATGTATATTCCTCATGCTGGACTCTACTCTCATCTTTCGTGGGTAAATCTGGCACTTGGGTTTGTTTGTTTTTTATCCCCTATGTTATTTAGTAAACACATAACATTATTTTGTTTCTGTTGTTACTCAATCTATATAAAGCCCTGTGAGGTGGGTACTACTGTGGTTTTTGGTTTGCAGATGAGGAGTCCATTGACCATGGTTATGTAACTAGTCAGTAATGCGTTGAAATTAGAACCAGGCAATCTGGCTCCAGTAATTCTATTAACCACCATACAGTGCTATCTCACCAAGGAAAGATAAACTCTTTAAAATGACTTATGTTATAATATTGTTCAGGATGGCCCAGAATTCAGGGACAAGGCAAGATTTGGTTGAATCCCATCCAGGAATTTTGGGTTTCCCAGAGGGCCTCAGTTTAGGTCCATCTCACAGGCCAACTTCTCCACTTCTGTGTCCCTAGTCTAGCACAAGGCCTGGAGCAGTGAAGAGGATCATTAAAACTCTGTGGTACAGAACTGAGGTTGTGAAATGAGAGACCAGACCTGTGATCCATGATGGGCTGTGACTCTCAGTACAACTCAATGCTTAAGAGCGTGTGTTCCAGAAGCCTTGGACTTGAATTCTGACTGTGGACCATGGTGATACCAACTTGGATAGGGGTGGTGGCTACAGCTCTAAAATCTCCATCAACCTTTGCCACTGTAATAAATCTCTATCTTTCAGTAGAAACATACCCCTGCCTGCAAATGTAGCTTTAGGATGACTCTCCTGACCAGCACTAATCCCCAGCGCCTCTTTCAACAAAATTGCCTTGGCCAAGCCCTTCCCGTGTCAATATTCTGCAACCCCATTTACCACTGATGCTGGGCAAGTTGTCTGACCTCTCTCACCCTCAGTTTCTACATCTGTGAAGTGGGAATTGCAGCAAGGATGAAATGAAACCATTATATAAATCGCTTAGGATAGTAGCTAACCATAGTAAACGCTTAGGAAACAATATTCAATCTGGCTTCCCCTTTATAGGGGACTATAAAGGAAGAATCAGGATCCACAAATGCTAATTAATATTTCAAACAAGGCCCTGGAAATGAGAGATTTATTTTCAGGAAGGCTGCATAGGCTAAACATCAAGTTTCTTTGCTTTTGCCGGCATTAAATATGGCGACTTTTTGTATGTGCCCCTAATTTAAAAAGTAGAAAAACAATTACTTTAAATTACAGTGTGATATATATATAAATTAAGAGTTTTCATTTACTTACACAGGCTTAAATGTCCAATGTTATTAACCATAGTAATAAAATTATAGTTCTATAGACTTCTGTTTATTAACTTGTTATTATTAGACCCGAAAAGCATTTTTTAAACACCTACTTATTTAATTAAGAATTTAATAAGCACCAGGGGCCATGCAAAAATGTCTGTATTTTAAAGTCTAGCTTGCTGTTTCCTTAAGGGTGGAAGTCACATCTTCTATGAGGGCAAACTGATTTGTTAAGATACTGATCTGTATTTGTTCAGACTATATTTTTTATACCCTCCCACCCCAACCTTCAAGCATGTTTTGTTTCCTTTTTTCTGGTGGGTAGAAAAGAGACCTATCTGGGGCAGGGATTATTTTTGTGGACAGAGAAAACTAAAGCTGCTGAGAGTCAACAGCAATTCTGTTCTTCTGCATGAGTCTAAATTCATCAGTAACACTACTTATTTGTCTTGGAGGGCAAGAAGAGAGAGGAAGGTATCTCTTCAATTGCAAAAGGAGAAAAGAGAAAGATTTTTTCAGGCTAAGAATGGGGAGAAGAAGACCCATAGACTGCAGGAACAGTAGAGACAGCCCTCAGCCCTCACACATACACTCCTCGGCATCATCACTCCAGGGAGGTGGCAAGTTCGCCAGGGAAATGATCATGTGCGCACACTTCAGAAGAAGACCAGACGCACGCAGGCATCCAACTGGTGCTTCCATCCTCTGCAAAGATTTCTGTATCTCACAAAAACACATGGAAACAGATTGCTGCCAGAATTTAAAGTCTGCACTGACTTGGATATGGGTGGTCACTTAATGGTCCGGAGGTTTCTGTTGTTTCAGGTAGATCTTCTGAGTTTTCGTAGGACCTAAAGAGGGATGGAGATGGATGGAGCCTTAATGCTGTTTTTTAAGGTAGAGAGTTCAGAGTCACTTTTGAGTGTATTTAGATAATAATAGAGACTTGCCTTGCAGACCTTACAATCTGTAGACTAATAGTCTTACTGCTATGCATGCCTAAGCCTGGGGCTTTGCACATATTAGGTGCTTAATAAATATTTTTTGAATTGGTGTGAAATTGAACCTGGAAATTTATGGTAGCAATGCTAATTGAGGTTTATACAATAAAGTAGACGCCCCACTCCCAAAAGAGATTAGAAATTATCTAGAAAGCCATTACTTCAGAGATTAACAATGATGTTGCCATGAGGCAAATATTCTACAAACAGAATATGTAGAAAAGGGTAAACAAAATAGTGCCAGTTAAGTGTGAGGATCTTTGTGTCACTTGCTAGCTGAAAGGATGAGTTATGCCCTTGTTTAATTTGTCAGTGTTTCAATTAGAACATCATTGGTGACCCTTCCTTCTGACACAGGCCATTTTGTTCTTGCAACACACTTGGCCATTGGCCACATTTCCCGTTATTGATGATGCGAATTTATGTATTGCAGATATAAATGATTTAATTGCATATATAAATGATTTAATTGCAGATTAGATAAATATAATGTAGACATTCCCAATCACATAATTATTTAAAAGATGATAATAATTTGGTCCCATTTGTCAAATAACATTACTGCATTTTAATTTACATTTTCAGAAGATTTAATTAACCAAGTTCTAGGAACTTACATAGGAACAAGCCGCCTTAAATCCTTCCCGGAACAAGGCAGGATACAAATAAACAAACAGACAACAGCAGATTGTCCCTTTCACTGATAAGATTTCTTTCCTTTAAAGATTCCTTTTGTGTTTCTTTCAGAGGAGAATACGGTATACTTGTGGGTAATTCATCAAAATTACAATTAATAATTAGGAAAAATAGAATTATATCATCATGTAAGGCTAACATTTTCAGATCTTCTTTTTTTGAAACTGTTCTTTAGCGTTAACTTAGACCAGGCATACTTAAATAAACTGGAATCTTGGGAGTTCTTAAACATGGATGGAGAAAGAGTTACACCTTTATACTTTATTTCTACTACCCTCTAATGAAACTTAGCCTTTTCTTCAGTTATAAATATAGGCAACAAATCCCAAGAGAATTTGTAGCACTTGTGATATCATGGATAAGAATCTCATTAGATCTTGTGTTGATAAAATGGATTGGGAAAGAGACATTTATTTTCTGTATTACAATTACATATTTTTAATATTGATTTTCTATGTATTTGACTTTATTTGTATTTGTCATCCTATGTATTTGACTTTACAGATTTCAAAACATTCTGAGAAGGAGTCTGTAGGCAGCACCAGACTGTCAAAACGGACATGGCAGAGGAAAGTTTAAAAACCCTGGCTATTTATGAGATTTTGAGAGGGAGTCCAGGGTTCAAGGCCTCATCAGGAAATGACAGACACCATCTTGCATGCCTTTGTATTTCCACACTTAGAGCAAGTTCTGTGCACAGCAAGTACTTAATAAATACTTGCTAAGTACTTAATAAATGTACATATATACCTCAGTATATGATATAATAATAAATAGTACAGACTGCATATTCCTCTGAAATCAAAAAATTATTAAAGAGATGTGAATATGTTCTCATTTTTTCATGACATAGTTTGTGCTTAATACATATTTTTGGCCAGGTAATGAATTCTTTAAATTCCATTTTTAATAACAGCAATGCACACACTGCATCTTTTAAGATTTTTCAGTAAGTGATTTGGCTTATATAATATATGCTTCAGGGAGTGAGAAGGAAGTAAATGATTTTAAACTCCTGACAGAGATTTTTTGCTAGGTCAACAACAATTTAAATATGTGTCTTGGCTTTTACAGATCAAACTCAAGCATTTGTCCATTGCCAAAAAGGAGAGAAGAGGTACATTTTTAATGGGAGAAAATAACCAAAAAGAGGTCGATTTCGTTCAGGGACATAGAATCTTTCTGGGAAGTTGTTCTTTCCCAACTGAAGTCCAAAGGCCAAGTAGATCTAGTGAAAAGTAGACCTAGTGAATTGCAAGGACCCCTGGGTTGAGGCATCACCCTGGTTAGGTGAAGTGAAGGGAGAAATATTCAAGGAAATAGAGAACTTAAAGAAAAAACAATAAAAAATTCAGCAAACTTTGCACACACTTTTGGAAATGTGAAATGCTCTGGAAAGTCTAAGCAATAGAATTGAACAAGTAGAAGAAAGAAATTCAGAGCTCAAAGACAAGGTCTTTGAATTAACCCAATCCAACAAACACAAGGAAAAAAGAATTAGAAAAAATGAACAGAGCCTCTGAGAAGTCTGGGATTATGTTAAATGACCAAACCTAAGAATAATCGGTGTTCCTGAGGAAAAAGATAATTCTAAAAGTTTGGAAAACATATTTGGGGGAATAATCGAGGAAAACTTTCCCAGCCTTGCTAGAGATCTAGACATCCAAATACAAGAAGCTCAAAGAACACCTGGGAAATTCATCACAAAAAGATCGTTGCTTAGGCACATTGTCATCAGATTATCCAAAGTTAAGAGGCAAGAAAGAATTTTAAGAGCTATGAGACAGAAGCACCAGGTAACCTATAAAGGAAAACCTATCAGATTGACAGCAGATTCTCAGCAGAAACCCTCTAAGCTAGAAGGGATTGGGCCTCTATCTTCAGTCTCATCAAACAAAACAATTATCAGCCAAGAATTTTGTATCCAGCGAAAGTAAGCATCATATAAGAAGGGAAGATACAGTCTTCTTCAGACAAACAAATGCTGAGAGAATTTGTCATTTCCAAGCCCTCACTACAAGAACTGCTAATAGGAGCTCTAAATCTTGAAACAAATCCTGGAAACACATGAAAACAGAACCTCTTTAAAGCATAAATCACACAGGATCTATAAAACAAAAATCCGAGATAAAAAGCAAAAACAAAAACCAGAAGAACCAAAGTACACGGGCCACAAAGAGCACAATGAATGTACCTCACATTTCAATACTAACATTGAATGGAAATGACCTAAATTCTCCACTTAAAAGGTACAGAACCACAAAATGGATAAGCATTCACCAACCATCTGCTGCCTTTAGGAGACTCACCTGACACATAAGGACTTACATAAACTTAAAGGGATGGGAAAAGGCATTTCA